>NW_024070198.1:45112508-45245903 GCF_014754425.2 Oryx dammah
GAGCCTGCAAGCCAGACAAGGACCCAGAGAATGTGGAGGTGGCCTGAGATCACCAGATAAGGCATGATCAGAGCAAGCAGGGCTGGCTCAGAGCTCTAAGGGTTGGAAGGAGTAGAGATGGGTGAACATTCCAGAGAGGGGGCAGAGGGCGACAATGGGAGGGAGAACGAGAAGGAGGAGAAGGTGGAGATGGCAGGAATGATGGTGTTTAGGGAATACAGCATCCCAGGAGCCGAGTGCTGAGCCGCCTTGGGAGCAGGGGGTTAGGCAGCCGTGGTCCCATCCCAGGGCCTCAGAGCTGAGATGAATGCGTTCTTGTTCTGATAACCAGACAGTTATCTCAGATTCTGACCTGACTCCCTCAGCACTGCCATATAGATTTATTTTTTAATCTAAAATTGCACTTTTCTAAAAGGCCAGGATTTCCCAAGGAAGCAATAGAGGTAAATAAAAAAAAAAAGAAAAAGGACTTTCCCCCACACGGGTCTCTCAATATGAAAATTACACAAGTTCTTAGAAATTTTACCTTAGAGAATTCTTTGTTTGTTCTTTTGGCGTGTCATGGGGTACTTTTTCTTTTTTCATTTGTATTTTTAAGTAATATGTTTTTAATTGAAAAAAAAAAAAAAAGTTTCCCTGGAATCTTGTAAGTCCCCTTTTAGAGTTTGAGACTCTCATCGAGAGCCCTACCAGGGACTGATGACCGTCTGTCCAGGGAAGCCACTGGGGTGTGTAGGCAAGACTCCTGTCTTTCACCCAGGGTGTTCCCTTCATTTGGAGAGGTTATGTCCTGTGTATGTGACATGAGCTTCTTGATGAAGGTGAAAGAGGAGAGTGGAAAAGCTGCCTTAAAACTCAACATTCAAAAAACGAAGACCATGGCATCTGGTCCCATCACTTCATGGCAAATAGATGGGGGAATAATGGCAGCAGTGGCTCCAAAATCCCTGCAGGTGGTGACTGCAGCCGTGAAATTAAGACGCTTCTCCTTGGAAGAAAAGCTGTGACCAGTCTAGACAGTGCATTAAAAAGCAGAGATGTTACTTTGCCAACAAAGGTCCATCTAGTCAAAGCTATAATTTTTTCCAGTAGTCAGGATATGAGAGGGGGACCATAAAGAAGACTGAGCACTGAAGAGCTGATCTTTTGAACTATAGTGCTGGAGAAAACTGTTGAGAGGCCCTTGAACTGCAAGGAGATCAAACCAGTCATTCCTTTAGGATTTTCTTTAGAAAATCAGTCCTGAATATTCATTGCAAGGACTGATCCTGAAGCTGAAGCTCCAATACTTTGCCCACTTGATGTGAAGAGCTGACTCATTGGAAAAGACTCTCATGCTGGACAAGATTGAGTGCAGCAGAAGGGGGTGATGGAGATTGAGATGGTTGGATGGCATCACCAACTCAATGGACATGAGTATGAGCAAACTCCAGGAGATGGTGAAGGACAGGGAAGCCTGGCAAGCTGCAGTCCATGGGGTCGCGATGAGCCAGGCGCAACTTAGCGACTGAACAACATCAGTGTGAAATGTATTTATAGAAAATCACGACCTATTCCCAAATGTGTCATCTTTGCTAGAGGATGTGACATGTCATGTCCTGATTGTTTTTTTTTTTTTTTTTTTTCATTTCAAGAAAAACATGTCAGGACAATACAAATGCAAAAACATGACATGTCCTGACTTATCATGTGATGTGAAGATGCCTCTGTGCTCCGTCTTCTCTGCTTCTTGGCTCCTCTCTCTGTCCAGGACCTTTGCAGCCTATCAGCCTACCCTGCAGGCTTTTTGCTCTCCTTTTCTGCCAACAACTTCCACACTTCCAAGCCTTTCCCTTCTTGGTGGAGTGGAGAGAACACTGCATTAGGATGAGACACTATTTCACCCCCAAAATGGTGGAAGTTGTGTTATTGGGGCATGGAGATTTAGAAGGTTTCTCGTGTATGAGACTACACTTACTTTCTGTGTATGAGCCATTTGTGCAGAATAGCTTCTTCATCCTTTTATTTTCAACTTTTCTTTCTTCTTTTATTTATGTAGTTTTTCCCAGCCTGAAACCTTTGTCTTTTATTTGGAGTATTCAGTCTACTTACTTTATTTTGTTTTCGCTTTGTTTACAATCCTTTAATCAAAACCTGAATTTTAAATTGGGTTATAATTCATATATGTTGAAATGCACAAATGTGATGTGTTCAGCTTACTCTGATTTTGAGAAATGATTGCATCATGTAACCCACACCTCCATCAAAATAAAGAACTTTCCTGCCACCAGTTTTGTACACTGGGGGTGTTGACTGATGGTTTTGGGTGCATTTCTGTATTTCTCTCTGCAGTCTGAACCTCTCAATCCCATTTGCCTCAGCAGCTCTGGTTCCTTTAAACAGAAACTTTTAAAAACCATTAAAAAAAATTAAAGTGTAGTTAATTTGCGATGTCCCGCATGTTTCAGATATACAGTAGAGTGGTTCACTTATATATGTATGCATGCGTGCTAAGTCGCTTCAGTCTGACTTTTTGCGACCCTTTGGACTGTAGCTCGCCAGGCTCCTCTGTTCATGGAATTCTCCAGGCAAGAATACTGGAGTGGGTTTCCATGCCCTCCTCCAGGGGATCTTCCCAACCCAGGGACCCAACCGATGTCTCTTAAATCTCCTGCATTGGCAGGTGGGTTCTTTACCACTAGCACGACCTGGGAAGCCCATAGATATTCTTTTACAGATTCTTTTCTATTACAGATTGTTACAAGATTCTGAATATAGTTCCCTGTGCTATACAGTAAATCCTTCTTGTTTATCTGTTTTATGTATAGAGGTGTGGATATGTAAATCCCAGTCTTCTAATTCCCTTTGGTAACTGTATGTTTTCTATATTGTAAATTTATTTCTCTTCACTCCTCTGAGTTTTCTTGTTCCATCTGTAAAATAAAGGGAAAGTGTTTAGCCTGTACTCTTGTTCTGTCTGCATTTCCAGCCTGTGATCTTCTCTCCAGAAATGACCACCTCTTTAAATTGGACCATGAACACCAAAGCAAGCTTTGCACAGGCTGAAAGGTCAAATACCATCATCAGCTTGCATTGGGGCATATTTTTTTTAAGTGTATATGGACATGGATGTTTAAAAGAAGTCAGTTGAGTGTGTAATACAATAATCAGTCATTTAGAAGTGCTTTGTTTTTGTATTTTAAACTAATCATAGCTCCAAAATTACTATACCAGTTGTGCAGTATTTAAAATCTTTTGCCTAGCTCATGATTTTTGACACTGTGGTAAGTTCAGTGGAGCAGTCTCATTCACACTCCACTCATGCATAATTTGGGATAATTAAGGCAGTGCTGGGCTGCCATTCACCTCTTCCAGCAGGAAAATGAAGCTTTACCAGATGAATCCGTATTGTGAATGGGATTAGGTCCCTGATGGTGGGTGTATACCTCCCCAGAGAATAGCATCTTTTTCGGTATTGCAGTGTACATCAGTCCTCAACTCTTCTTTCCACCTGATTTCTACCAAGGACTTTAGGAAGTGATAAACTCTGGGTCCTCCTCCAGCTCAGAAGTTGTGAGTTCTTGCCAGTATCATGCTGGCAAGAAACTGGGACATTAATTTTCTTTGAAAACTTGAAAGTGATAGCAATTTTATTTTTGGAAAAGTTGCCCTTCTTCCCTCAGACTGTCTCTTAGCCCCCTGCTTCCTGTCCTCCCTCCAGAGTTTGATTGATACTTGCGTTTGTATTATAATTGCTAGTTAATGTCTAGCCATCCCGAGAAGTTCTTCCCTGTTCCACAGATAAGAAAATGTTGCATCATCTGGAGTGTAGGGTTGGGTAGTCATGGCCCTTTGGGTTATCTGGCCCAGCTGACTCTTGCATCTCACCGAGTTGAGCATGCGTATTCTTGCTGGAAGGAACCCTGGGTAGGTCCTTACTATTCCACATCATCGTTCACGCAGAGTCTGTCTCTACTGGCCTATCTTCCACGCTAGGCTGTTACAAATCTGTTTTATTTATTCTGTGTTTGAATTTGGAGTTCCCTACCCAATAATTTAATATTTTAAAAATGACACCGTTGGTCTCTGATTTGTTGTGAGCGAGGAGAGAGTTAGCCAGCCTGCAATTTGCTGCTCTCCCCTTCACCCTCCCAGCATCTACTCATTAGCTCATAATTGTTTTCATAACCTCCTCGGAGTCTGGTGTGATCTTACTTTTGGCCCTCTGTGACCCCCCCAAGGTAGTTAAATGGGGTTTTGCTCTCTCTATGAATTAAACATGTCATCTCTCTTTGAAATGTTCCTGAACCCACAGTGCTATATTTTGGCAAAGTAAATACTATTTTCAGAGAATTTGCAATCCATCAGTTTATATTTCCTTTTATTAGGAGATATAATGATCTGATGAGGCGTGAGTAGGATGATCTGATGATGCGTGAGCCATGAGCATTGTTCACCTGGGAAGAAATGCCTGCCTGCAGATTTGCAGTTTATATGTATGACAATCCCTGCCTGCTGATTTGCACTTGGCTTGGACCCTTTTTGTTCATTTGAGGCTTATTGCCTTGATAGGCAGTTACTGACTTTGCACACTGCTTCCAGGGCCCCAGGGCTGAGAAAGAGTGTGTCCCTGGGAGCTCTCCCCACAATAGACCAAACCCAAGGGTCAGCGTGGGTCTTTCCTCTCTTCACTTGTCTTTTGACTGCTTCTGTCTCTTTTCTGGTGCTCTCTGTGCTGGTCCATGGAGCTCGCACTGGTCGCTACCTTGTCAGGGAGAACCACTTCAACAGCCTTGTGAACTTCTGGCCTGAATCCAAGACTCGGAGGACACGCCTGTGTGCCGGATCAGAATGTCCGTGTCCGCCCAGGTCTGGCGTGTAGCGAGCAGGACAGATAGAGGCTTATGTGGGAGAATAAGTGACAGCGTCTGTCTGGCAGGAGTGGGAGGAGCCGGAACGTGCCCGGGGCATCGGTCCCCTCCACCCCCGCAGTCCGCTCCTGACCGGCCCTGAGCCCTTGTCATTCCTCCTCCTCCCTGGCTACCCTGTGGCCTCGTGCTGCCTGGCCGTGCTGTGCTTTTGCTTGTCTCTGAGTCCTTGCATGCAGAGTTCTCTCCCTGGGATGCGTGCACCCCTCGTCTCTCCCTGGGGACCCGACAGTGTCTGGAAGCTGGTACTGCCGCCGCTTGCACCAGTTTGTCCTGGCCTCCTGTGCTTCCTGCCAGTATCCTCTGCAAGACTCGACATTTTTCTTAAACCTCGGCCATCAGATGTGTTGGCGATCATTGGTCGCATATCCTGCTTGTCTTGCAGATCAAGACTTCCGCTGAGCTCTGGCCTGGCACCTTACTAACCTAAACTGGAGGTTAGAGAATTTCTCAGGAAGCGCACCGGCCGCTGGTGTCCACGGAGACGTGAAACACCTGCAGCTGTCGCCTTCTGGGACACCTCCAGACGCGCTAAGCATCCCTGCCTCCTCTGCGGCCCCTCTTTCCCTGGCCTTCCCTGTGCCTGCATCTCACCTCTCACTGCCTTCTTTGTGTTGACTCCTGACCTCCCTGCTGGCACTTGACAAACCCTTTGGCTATTTACAGTAGGAATTAATGGCACGGTCAACACGCTAACTGAACTTCATAGTGCAGAAGTATGCTTCCTGTTGATACTCAATAAAGCAGAGTGGAACAATTTGAATTCTTTATAAAGGATATGATTATAAATGATATCCCTATTTACGCATATAAAAGGCTAAATGGACGATGATCAGTGAATCCTGTTTTCCGTTTTTCCTAAGGTGATTTCTTAATGTTCCAAACAGATCCCTATGATACAGAGAAGAAAAGGAATAAGCCCATTAGAAGTTACTTAACATTTTTACGAAGCTGTTTAAAGCTTTAGAACTGAGTAATTTTTCTGTCCCTTTATTATGTTATGACATAGGAAAAAATAAAGTATAGACATCCATTCTTCAGTACTTTGTTAACCTGGTGACAGTGTTTTTAGATGTTTTACTGATGACAGTATCCAGTTACTGGCACTTGTCATAAGCACAATGGTGACTCTTTAGATTTAACAAATATTTTCCCTCTTTTGCTATATTGCCACCAAAAAATGTCAGTATTCTTAATGAATCTAAATCTTTCCAAATCCCATTCATAGTCCATCCCTGGGTATCTGCAGAGAATTAGCTCCAGAAACCCCCTCAGGTATTAAAATTCTGTGGCTGCTAAAATTCCTTCCTTGTGTAAAATGGTGTA
The DNA here is from genome assembly GCF_014754425.2 of Oryx dammah. NCBI lineage: Eukaryota > Metazoa > Chordata > Mammalia > Artiodactyla > Bovidae > Oryx > Oryx dammah. Next base: position 45,118,742 of record NW_024070198.1, read on the forward strand.
GTATTTGCATATAACCTAAACAGATCCTCCTGTATAATTTGAATCATCTCTAGATTACTTGTAATACTTAATACAATGTAAATGCTATGTAAATAGTTATAAATACAATGTAAATGAGATGTAAATAGTTGTAAATACAATGTGAATGCTCTGTCAATATTTGTTGGGGTGCGGCCCATTCAGGGTTTGCTTTTTGGAGCTTTCCGCATTTGTGTGTGTGTGCTAAGTCACTTCAGTCCTGTCGGACTCTTCGTGATGCCTATGGACTGTAGCCCGCCAAGTTCTTCTATCCAAGGGTTTCTCCAGGCAAGAATACTGGAGTAGGTTGCCATGGGCTCCTTCAGGGGATCTTCCTTTTTGTCCTGTTGTCTGATGATTAAATAATGCTATTCTTTTAAACCTCCTTTATCCTCTTTGTCCTTAACTTCTTCACCCAGTTGTCTGCTGGCCATGTTGTGGGTGTTTCATCACTTATAGATGACTAATTCTTCCTTGGCGTGTGACTGTTACACGTTGCAGCTAGGAAGATAATGTATAAAGCCATCTTTTAAATAATTAAGAAATGTGTTTACTGGTGGCCGTGCGGGATGTCCGCTGCTGCCTGGGCTTCCTCTGGTTGTGGCGAGTGGGGGCTCCTCTTCAGCTGCAGCACGCGGGCTTCCTGTGGCAGTGGCTTCCCGTGTTGCTTGAGGCACATGGGCTCCAGAAATCGTGGCTCCTGGGCTCTAGACGCTGGCTCAGTCATCATGGTGCACAGGCTCAGTTGTTCCGCCTGTGGAATCTTCCTGGACCAGGGATGGAACCCCTGAGCCCTGCACAGGCAGGCCGATTCGTACCCACTGGACCACCCGGGAAGTCCTGTATAAAGTCACTTTCGGCTGAATGTGTATGTTCTCTGCTGCATCCCTAGGGTTGGGGAAGCTTCTGGTTACCTTCTTACCATTAATTCTGTCTTCACTTTTTGTTAAGGAAGACATGTATCCAAAGCCCCTCTCTGAGCAGCATGTTGAAATGGTAAATTTGATCATCGTGTAGAAGACCCTCTCCCCATGATGGGGCCGGGGCTATTATCCTGACAATGTCCAACGGCTTCTCTGTGGGAAACTAACTGGGAAACTACACCAAGCTGCTAATGGTCCTGTAGGTGGCCTTCTGTTCTGCACAGCAGAGCTGCCTTCCTGAGATGACAGGGCAGAGAGACCACTTGTTGTTAACTGTATTATATGTCAGGGAGATCAGGACACAAATTATTGTCTCCCAGCATGTTAGTTTGCCCTGGATTTCAGTGGGTTTCCGCGAGGATTTCCATGTTCAAGGGATGGACCTCACAAGCTACAGTAGATTCTATGCAAATTACACCTACCCCCAGGGCTACTTCCTGGTGCTCCCTACCACACCCATCAGGGGAACACACAATCTTGAAAAGGTGAGGAAAAGGTGGATTCTGCAAAAGAACTTTGACCAGAGGCATTTGACCTCATGAAGGCGTGGGGGGAGGTGGGAGCCTGGGGCAGCTCCCAGGGCACCGAGACCACTTTAGCCCAAGTTGGGATGGAAACTAGGAAGTCTCTGCCTTTTGATTCATGGCTTGTTCATTATTCTCTGCACTCATCTCTGCATATTAACAGAGATGTCTACCCTGTCTATTCTTAACAAGTTCAGCTATGACTCTTAACCCGTCCCATCAACCCCTGGACTCTTAAGTGTGTAGAAAGTGAAGGTGGAAGTAAAAGATGCTCAGTTGAGTCCGACTCTTTGCAACTCCATGGACTGTCCAGGCCAGAATGATGGAGTGGGTAGCCTTAGAGCAGCCTGAAATTTGGGGAAGGTTTGGTGGAAAAGAGGGAGGTTAAGAACCCTTGTTACCTTTGACCTTTTTTTCTGTGTGGCTTCCAGGATGGTTTTGTACAATAGCGGAATTTGATGGGCGAGTTATAAAAAATTGCCACTGATCAAAAAATTACATTTGCCAGATTTTTGAGCCCCTGTATCTGCTAGCCCATATTCTAGGCATGGAGATCTGTGTCAGTCGTCAAGACGTGGAGTAGGGGGTGTATACAAGCTGCATTACATTCTAATCAGGGGCAGAGAACTGAGTTAGTGATCAACAACAATAAAACTGGCTTATAGAACTGGCTTAGTGATAAGCAACAATAAAAATAAACGTCCTGTACCTGCTTCTACCTAAGTCAGGACCTCCTAACTTTCCTAGAGAAGGAGGGCCGCAATCTCATAATAGGAAACAGGTCTAAATTTTTTAAATATTCGGCTATTCTAAAGCCCTTTCTTTATGTCCATTTTCCTTCTTTTGTCACAGTCTAGTCGGGGCTTCACTTGTGGCATCAGCTGATAAAGAATCCACCAGCAATGCGGGACACCTGGGTTTGATCCCTGGGTTGGGAAGATCCCCTGGAGAAGGGAAAGGCTACCCACTCCAGTATTCTGGCCTAGAGAATTCCATGGACTGTATAGTCTATGGGGTTGCAAAGAGTCGGACATGACTGAGCGACTTTCAGAAAGAAAGAAAGTGGGGGCATAGTGGTGGGTCACCTTAGGGTGCTCACAGGTCTTTAGGACTTTTGAATTCAGATCTCTTTCTACCAAAGTCTTCCTTTCTGTTCCCCAAATCTTACCCCAAGCTACTGTGTCCCCCCCCCTTTTTTTTTTATAAAAGCATTTTAGTGATGTTATTCATGCATGCATCCATTCAACAAGTGTTTGTCAGCACCAGCTCAAGGCCAGATAATATGAAGATGCTGAGGATGCAGAAAAATCAGAGGATGTTGGCTCAAGAGGTCCTGAGTGACTGAGGGGGTGTAAGGGGGCCCCAGTGAGAAGGACCAGGGCCCCTGCAGTCCTGGGACGTGGGGAGGTTGGAGGAAATTGCTGTGCGGTCCTGTGAACTGGATCTCAAGGGGTCCCCACATTCAGGAAGAGGAGCCCAGCCTGTTCTCTTCAATGTCACAGCCTCTCTCTCTGCACCCCACAATTGCCTCCCAATCCTTGACGTTAAGAAATATTCTTTCTAAGAACCTGTAACATCTTTCTCATTATTTTGTTTAAATAAAATAGTAAACTACATTAGCCAGAAACCTTGATGCTAGTTTGCCATATTTTTACGAGTTACCTGATAGAATGGGTAGAAGAGAAGCAAAGGAGTTAGCACATTTGCCATTTTCTGCTAGTGTGAACTCAAATGTTGTCATTGTGATAAAGCCTTTTAAAGGTCATTTAGAAAACAAAGTAATCGGTTGCATTGCAGAGATCATGAAAGATCACAAATATGTACTTAATGTATAAATTTAAAACATGAAACTTCTAATTATATATTATATAAATGGGGACGTGTGGCTTGGGAACAAATTTATTGTGGTTCATAAAGTGTCCCATGTTGTAAGCGTTTTAGATTGGTGTAAAATGATGACCAAAAGTGTTGATGATTAAGACACTGAGGTAAGTAAAAAGTTAATATAGAATAATTTCTTGAAATCTGAGAATGGACAAAAAATATTTCTAAAGTAATATTCGTATATCATGATATTATTACATATAGGCTTGCATAGTTAAATTAATGAAGTATTATAATTAGACACTTGACTTTTATCTCTGTCTATAAAAGTATATATGTTTGTCTTGGCCAAAATTTGAAATTCTCTCATTTGAAAATGAGGGACTGTCTTACATGCAGGGCCAGCTGACTCATAGGAAGTTCCACACAGCCGGGTAGGTGGGAGTGGGTACAGCATGAGATCTTCATGGTGGACTCCAGAAGCCTCCAGAAAGTGAAGGAACATGGTTTGGGTGGAAGGACAACCACCCTTAGAGCACTGGCCATTGGGCAGGGACTTTATCTATATGTATGTTAGATTCACAGGATGCTTGCCAAAGTCGTCAGAGTTTTCAGAAGATGGGCTTGTCATTTCCCCAGCAGCACACGGAAACACCTTCTCTATTGGATGCTGAGAAGCTCTATGGTATTTACAGCATCAAATAAGGCGGATCATTGCTTTGTCACATTTATCTTGGTGTTGATCAAGTCCCCGAAATTCATGCTGGGATTCAGTTCATGGTGCTCATGGGGATAGGGGAGGGAAGGGGAGACGTGGGGCTGGTCCCTCTAGATGTTACTATGGATTGTGGTTGAGCGGGGGAGTGTGCACTTGCTTTTGTATTTGGGCTTCCCTGGTGGTGCTAGAGGTAAAGAACCTGCTTGCCAACGCAGGAGACATAAGAGATGTGGGTTTGATCCTTGGGTTGGGATGCATGGCAACCCATTCCAGTATTCTTGCCTGGAAAATCCCATGGACAGAGGAGCCTGGTGGGCTACAGTCCGTGGGGTCGCACAGAGTCGGTCGGACACAACTGAAGCACCTTAGCACACAAGCGCACACACACGCTTTTGTATTTAATTTTAAGTTTTCTCTAGTGCACTCTAAAGCATCCTTTACAAATGGCAAATGAAAGCTAGCAGGTTTTCTATTAATACTTTGATGGTGGTAATTATAAGTGTAATTATAAAATTTATTCCAAATTTTGTTTACCTTGATAACCAGTTAGCCACCATCAAGTGCCTCAGATTTTTTAATGGGTGCTCACTCTTCCAGAAACCATCAAAGGTTGACCAGGGGTGGGCGTGGGGGCGCTTCTTGAATTTGAAGACCGTGAAGGAACATTAGTTTGCAGACTTCATTCCCAAGAAACATTGCCGCCTCCCCCTCTTTCTCAAGGGTTCTGTGGGGTTTGGGATCACAGCCAAGCTGTTGAGAGGTTCATCTGATGAAATCAAGTGGCACTAGAGAGCTAAAAATTTGCCTCGTTTAGGGCCATCTGTGTTAAGTATATCCAAAATAATTTTGGTATTCATTGGTCATTAAAAGAGATAAATGACTTTTGGTTATCAATACGAATGTTGGACAAAACGGGGTGTCTCATCTTGAGCTTTCTCTTTCACAGCTTTATTTTTATATACTCTCGTGTTTGTCAAATTCCAGACCTTTGAAGATCCAGAGCCAAAATTATTTCATTTTCTCTGATGATCATGTCATTTTATTTTCCAATAAATGTGATTATTTTCTTGCAGTTGCTTTCATATTTAATTCCAAAGTTTTCTCTAGTTCACTCTAAACCATCCATTACAAATGCCAAGTGAAAGCTAGCAGGTTTTCTGTTTTGATGGCAGCAATTATAAGTGTAATTGTAAAATTCATTCCAAATTTTATTTAACTTGATAACCAGTTAGCTGCCATCAAGTGCCTCAGATTTCATTTATCATCTGTGCAGGCACACTGTGGATTCTTCAAATAACAAACCTTATACAAATTGAACGTTGGTGCTTTTGTCCTTTTCACTCATTACTGCACTGTTCACTGTTTTCTCTGCCATTTTCTCTACCCTTCAGTCCAGTTTGCAAGCCGGCACGGTCTTCCTCTGGAGCAATATACCATTTTTTTCATGATTGCAGAGGACGTCCCTCCCACGTCTGTTAAACATACCCCTCAAAAATCATTAAAAGCTGTTAACCTGACTACTGTTTATGTTTATAGTAAATGTCTCAACATTGCTTTTTTTATTTTGCCCTGGCTTTATGTCTTTCTATGAACTCTTGTTTTGGTTCAGATGGAGCTATCATTCCTGTTATTGCATCTGAAAGTAACGATTATGGTGCTTACAATTGATCTGAACTGTACCTAGGAAAGAAAACGAGAGGGACATCTCATTTCTTTTAGCGTTACCTGGAAAAATGGATTTGAAGCAAGGTTTGAGGGTAGTCAGTGGAAGTGAATTTGTGTTGCCTTTTCCCGTGACTCTCACATTTAATTGCATCCCCTTTGGAGGTCTTCAGGCCTGAAACAGCCTGTCCACTGAGTGGTCAAAGACGGCACCTTCCTCCAGAATCAAAGCTATTAAAAAGGAAAGCCCTGTGCTTGAGAGGTTTCTTCCCGAGGGTTCAAGAGCTTTGCTGAGCATCCCCTGTGGAGTTGTAACTCATCTTTGCTCCTCAGCACATTCTGGTTGCATGAGTGAGTCAGGGAGTGACTCCGTTGGAGCGGGGTGCTTGCCTTTGTGAATGGGCTGAGCACTTCCTGGTTTGCCCTTTTATTAATTTAGCGTGTGATTACTGGGCACCAGTCTCTTCTGATCCACTGTCCTTTCCCGAGTGTCCTGGCGGGTGAGGGGAGGGGCAGGGGCCGGGACGACCAGCAGAACTAGGCAAGACCCTTCCCATCCTATTGAGCTTGGTCCAAGGGGTCCAGGCGTGTCCACGCAGGGCTCTGATGGAGATGTGCCAGAGGTGTGTCAGTCCTGTGTCCACTGAAAAGCAGAATTGGTAGGGTATATATATATATATATATATATATATATGTTTCTAAAATTTTTAGATTTAGTTTTGGCTGTGCTGGGTCTTCGTTGCTGCGTGGGCTGTTCTCTAGTTGCAGTGAGTGGGGGCTCTTCTCTGGTTGTGGTGCACAGGCATCTCATTGCAGTGGCTTCTCTTGGGGGGCATGGGCTCTGGGGCTCACGGGCTTAGTTGCCCTGCTGTATGTGGGATCTTCCCAGACCAGGGATCCAACCTGTGTCCCCTGCGTTGGCAAGCCGATTCCTAACCAGTGGACCACAGGGAAGTCCCAGTAGGGTATATTAATTAATATATTCGTGAATTGCAAGGAATTGGCTTATATGACCATGGGGTCGCCTAGGCAAATCTGAAGTCTGTAGGGTGGGCTGGAAACTTTGGGACATGAGCTGACACTGTGGTCCTCAGGAAGACGTCTCCCTTCCTCTGGGAAGCCCCAGTTCTGCCCTTCACGTCTTTCAGCTTTTTGGATCCGGCTCACCCAGCTTACCTAGAATGGTCTCCTTTGAATAAAGTCACCTGATTGGAGTTAATCATCACGTCTACCAATTTCCTTCACGGGACACCTGGATTGATGGGCAGCCCGGTGCTATCTAGCCTGGCCAGGTGGACAGATGGGTGGCACTCACAGCAGGTCATGGTCCTGCTCACCTTGGTCTTGGTGTTAGGTCGTGTCTGTGTGTGTAGCTGAAGAAAGACTGGATGCCCAGTGCTGGGCCATCTCAGCTGCCTGGTCAGGGGCTCAGTGAGTGAGTCAGGGAGCAGGGGGTGGTAGATGCCAAGGGGCAGATGGGGGACCACCTGGCTTTGTCTGGAATCTGGAAGGAGAGAAATGTGGCTGGAACATGGCTCGGGGATAGATGAGTCGTCGGGGAGTGGCCAGGCTGTGGCTGTCTCGTGTGTTTGGGAAAGAAGCTGGGACTTGGGCGTCTTGGAGTTCCAGGTCCCTGAAGGTGCTCAGCAGAGAAGGGACTGAGCCAGGCTGGCCCAACTGGAGTGTCTCTGCCACGGCGGAAGCCGTTATCTATGGAGCTGTATCTCTGTCTCTGCAGGCTCTGCTGTACTATAGAGAATGCGGGCCACTATCTCCCTGCTCTCCCAGGAAAAGCCCCCAATCGGCATCTCTTGGGGAGCACTGCAGGGCTGTGGAAGCCTCGACCTGGTGGAGGAGACCCTGAGCAAAGCGGGTGCAGATGGCAAAGCGGGCAGGAGGGAGACCCTTCCAGCCCACTTGTTGGGAAGTGGCCTGGGCACAGCAGGAGGTGGAAGTGGACACAGGCAGGTGGCTCAGAAGGTAGAGTGTCTGCCTGCGATGTGGGAGACCTGGGTTCGATCCCTGGGTTGGGAAGATCCCCTGGAGAAGGAAAAATGGCAGTCCACTCCAGTAGTCTTGGCAATCCCATGGACGGAGGAGCCTAGTAGGCTACAATTCATGGGGTTGCAAAGAGTCAGACACGACTGAGAGGCTTCACTAGTCCCAGTTCGAGGGGGCTCCTGAGCCGGCTTGGAGGGCAGCGGACGGCCGGTGAGCAGACCCAGTGGGCGGAAGGGCCGTGTGTGCAGACGGGCCGTCTCTCTTGGTCTGCCCTTCCGTCATCCTCAGAGCATCCCTGTGCGCCTGCTCTGTGTGCCGTTACAGCCCCCCGGCCGGCTCTTCAGGCCCTGACATCCAGATGACGTCTGCTCCTGGGTGGGGATGGCGTTGCTCTCCAGAACATCAGCTGCTCTGGATTTTGTTCTCTGTTTTGTTCAGCAGCCAGCAAGAACTAGACAGGACCCCCCCACCCCACTCCACCCTGCCATGATCACCTTTTGCACGTCCTTCCACCAATGTGCCACGACCTCTCCCGCGTGCCAGGTGCTGGGCACCTTGTGGTGAATTCAGTCATGAATAGAAGCACCGTCTCTGGCCTCAGGATGCCGAGTATGATGTTTCATAACTCTTGGGCTCTAATCGCCAGGACTGATTCCCCAGGGACTTGCGAGGCGCTCTTGTCAGAGGCCAGGGCGCCAGCGGTCTGTGTGTGGTCCTGATGGGAGTGTGTATGCTCTGTGGCTGGGGTGGGTGTGGTTGGAGAAGGTACTTTTGAAAGAACACATTTGTTGGCAGATTTTGAGCTTTCCCCACTTTCTTTCAAAAGAGGTTTTGTCTGTGCTCTATGCTGAACAACTTATAACAATGAGAATGCCATTAAATAGAGGAAAAAGCATCTTTTTATGAATAAACAAGTACATTTGCACAGAGAAGGGAGAAGAGGTAACAGTATGTTTGGGCTGAATTGTGTAGCCAGCAAATCCATACTGGAAGCTCTGAGTCCTTCCGAGTATGACTGTATTTGGAGACAAAGCTTTTAGGGAGGCAATTAAGGGGAAGTGAGGTAGTTAGGGTGGCCCTGTTCCCGTAAGTCCTTGTGAGAGGAGGGAATCGACATGGACAGGGACTTCCCTGGTGGTCCAGTGGTTGAGACTTTGCCTTCCATTGTTGGTGTGTGTGGCTTGGGGAGTTAAGATCTCACATGCCTCAGAGCCAGAAAACGAAACGTAAAGCAGAAGCAGTACTGTAAGAAATTCAGTAGACTTTAGAAATGGTCCACTTAAAAAAAAAAAATCTTAAAAAGTCATGGACACATAGGAAACCCATGGGGAGGAGGAAGTTGTCTACAACCAAGGAGGTGCCCACCTGCTGACACCTTGGTCTGGGGCTTCTGGAAGTCACTTGGTCCATGGGTGCTATAACATCCCTTGTTGACTTACCCCAGTAACTGCAAGTACCGATGAGTTTCCTGAGCTTGGTTTTTTTTGACCTCCTAGCCTCCTCCTCATCCCGATTCACCCGCTGCCTAGGGGAAGGGATCTTGCCGAGGTGGCCAGGGCGTGATCCAGGCCCTTAACCCTCTTCTCCTGGAAACAACCCTGCTGAGGTTTCCTTTGTCCTCAAGGTTCCACACGCTTTGGTCTCTCTTTGACTTCGTCCTCCCGTGCCTGTTCCTCTGGGCCCATGCAGCCTTGTGCTGGGGCCCCGTCCCTTCTGAGCCCCTGTGTTTCTGGAGCAGGCCCACGAGCTCCTCTCCATCCCCCCTCTTCCATGCAGACAGGACAGATGGACCTACGGCTTCCTCAGCCATTCCTCTCATTGCTGGCTGGTCTCAGCCCCCCACCTTCTTTTCTGCTTTTATGTTCTCGGTGCACCCACTGTATGTCCTTCCGTTCCTCTGTTTACCTGCCATGGCAGCATGCTTCCAGTTCGGGGGAACCTCTTCCGGTTTTGGGGAACCTCTTCCGGTTTGGGGGACCCTCAGGATAACTGAGGAGTCAGGCGCCCTGCATCGAAGATTCTAGGAGAGTTAACCGCGGCCAGGGGAGGCCACTGCTTGCGTCCCGGCTCCAGGCTGGTCCTGCCTTTCCAGGCCATGGGGATGGTTGGCTGAGAGGCCAGGGTGGCTGTAGGGGTAAGGGGCGGGCAGGCGAGCAGGGGACCGGACACTCGGGTCTCCAGGAGAGACGTTGCCCCGAGCTGGTGTCTGGTATAGCCATAATTAGTCTTCCTGACCAACTTTTCCTTTGGAGAAGAGACTGACCTGCAGAAATATTTTTAATTACCGAACCCTGAGCTTTTCTTTATTTGGGGCAGTATTGATAAAAATCCTCCTTTCTCTGCCTCTGAATACATTTTTGCAGAGTTCTTAATTTGGTTGCGCGTGGTTTAAATCCTCTGACCTGTATCGTCACTGTTTGCCGAGACGCAGCTATGGAAGAGTCTATAGAAGGGGTTTCCGGGGTGACATTTCAGGACAATGGTCGGTGTTGGGATATCTGCGTGCCTCTCCTTTCTGGTTTCTGTGCACTTCTGCTTTGGCGGATTGTCTCACATTTTGCTTTAATTAAAGTCCTGATGGAGCCTTGCTTCAGGCGAGACATGGCTTTCCCGGTGAAACAGGCAGTGACATTGGAATCATCATTGCTGTGACTAATTTCATGCCTCATTTTAGAGGAACTTTGAGGCACCCTGCTGTTTCCAGGGTGCTGGTCTGTCTTGGCTGGAAACCATCATGAGCGTCAGTCCCCCATGTTACAGCTCGAGGGACAGACAGTGCCTCTGAATCACTAAGTAAAGAGCAGTCCTGTGTGCCATTTATAGTCGGTGGGGTGGGGTAGGGAACAGCACATTCTGGTTTTTTTTTTTTTTTTTTAATATTTTCAGTTAGTTTTCTGGTGGTGAAATGTACATAGGTAAAATTTACCATCTTAGCCATTTAAAGGCGATCACTTAGTACATTCATGATACTGTGAACCCGTCACCACTCTCTGGTTTCCGTGCGTTTTCACCACCCAGAAGGAAACCTATTAGGGTCACTCCCTGTTAGCCCTTCCCTCAGCCCCTGGCCATCTCTCATCTGTTTTTTGTCTCTAAGAATGTGCCTATTTGGGGTATTCGTGTAGGTGACACAGTGAAGTGTGTGGCCTCTTAGGTCTGGCTTCTTTTTTTAAAATTTTTATTGGATTTTAGTTAGTATTGGGGTATAATTTTTACTGCAGCAATGTGTTAGTTTCTGCTGTACAGCAAAGTGAATCAGCCATACATATACATATATCCTCCTTTTTTTGGATTTCCTTCCAATGTAGGTCACCACAAAGCGCTGAGTAGGGTTCCCTGTGCTCGGCAGTGGGCTTTTGTTAGTTATCTATGTTATTGTTATGGTTGTTCAGTCACCAAGTCATGTCCGACTCTTCGCTACCCCTGGCAGCACGCCAGGCCTCCCTGTCCCTCACCATCTCCTGGGGTTTTGCCCAAGTTCATGCCATTGCATTGGTGATGCCATCCAATCATCTCCTCCTTTGTTGCCTTCTCCTCCTGCCTTCAATCTTTCCCAGCATCAGGGTCTTTTCCAATGAGTTGACTGTCTGCATGAGGTAGCCAAACTATTAAAGCCATAGCTTCAGCATCAGTCCTTCCAAAGAGTATTCAGGGTTGATATCCTTTAAGATTGACTGGTTTGATCTCCCTATAGTCCAAGGGACTCTCAAGAGTCTTCTCCAGCACCGCAGTTTGAAAGCATCAGTTCTTCGGTGTTCTGCCTTCTTTATGATCCAACTCTCATAACTGTATATGACTACTGGAAAGACCATAGCCTTTACTATATGGACCTGTTTTATCCATAGTATTCATATCAACAGTGTATACATGTCATCACAGTCTCCCAGTTCATCCCAGCTCTCTCTCCCCTGCCTTGGTGTCCATGTGTTTGTTTTCCACATCTGTTTGGCTCTTGGCTTCTTGGTATATTTTCAGGGGTCATCTGTGTGGTAAGCCTGTGCCAGTACTTCCTTCAGTTTTATGGCAGAATCATATTTCTTTGTTATGAATAGACTGTGTCCATTCATCAGTTGATGGACATTAATTCTCACTTTTTGACTATTGTGAATCCAACTACTATGAACGTTCTGCTACAAGGTTTTCTTGAAACACCTGTTTTTGTTCTTCAGAGAAAGAGAGTTGAGAGTGGACTGCTGGGTCATACGGTCATTCTCTTTAATTCCTTGAGGAACGGGCATTTCTTTTTCTTGTATGAACTCCTGAATTACACATGCAAGTTGGTGTGGAAAGGTGCCCCCTCCTTCTTTATGTGAAACCTTTCTCTCTAGGGCAAATGCAGGGCTGTCTTTGATGTTTTTGGACATCTAGGATCTTCACTAAGATTCGAGGCCCAAGAGGTTCAAGTTCATGCAGTGTTTTTCCCTGAGCAGGAGAGGGGGTATCTGGAACAAAGAGAAGGAGGACACGTGAGGTCACAGTCACGGGACAGCAAATCAATCTGGAGAAGTTAGAAATCACAACAGATATATTTTTCCAGGAGGGCTTCCTGTCAAAACCCAGGATTCCTAATCAAAGATGGCAACATCAGTATTATTTACAGCCTCCTAAATTGTGGAACCTGTGACATGGGCGGGCCCCTGGGCCAAGAAGACTTGAACCCTGTCTTCCAGGAAATGATTGAGCACTGGCCATGCATCAGGCCTCTTCCTGCAGGTTCCCGTTTCATTCTCACAAGATTCATCCTCTGGGAGAAACCAAGAGAAATCAGTACTGCCCTACCCCGGGGTTCAGGGGCCAACTTTGGGATAACAGGAGCAGATTGTGGGATGCAGCTATGGTGTGTCTCTCGGCTCTGGATTGCCGTATTTAAGTGTAAATCCTTTCAACATAAATAAAGCCAGAGTTTCCCCTCTTTGTTCACCCTAGGCATATTTCAGGTACTCTAGACACGTGTACCGAGTGGCTGTTACATTGAACAGAGCAGCTTAGGTTGTGTCCATCATTGCAGGAGGTTCTCTTGGACAGGGCTGGCGAGACTATAAATACTGGAGTGACCACAGTGGTGATACTGGTGTGCTGGAGAGGCAGGTGGGGAAGGACGTGTCAGTTTTCAAGCCTGGAAAGGTGGAATCCTGGCTCTGTCATTCCTGGTCAAGGCCTGTCCCTCCCCCCGCTCAGGGGTGTCATCCCTGATCAAGGCCTGTCCCTCCCCCTGCAGGGGGGGTGTGGGTGCTTGGGCCTGCTGCTCTTTGTGTCACTCAGAGCAGGTGGTCTCAGACCCTTGCCTGTCCCTGGTTTATTCCTCCGAGCGTGATCAGCAGGAGCATTGACAGTAAACGCCGACAGACGTCTGCAGTAATGGGCACTGCTATGTCATCCAAGCGGCATTTTGGTTTAGTGGAAAATCATCTTAATTTTATTTTGCAAAACTGTTGGTTGGAGACAGATGGAAAATAAAAGTCCACTTTCGTCTTTCACTACAGGGAGCAGGAGAAGTCTTTTCCTTTGGTCCTGGGATGGGAGGTGCGTTCGTTTCCCAGGACTGCCTTAAGAAATGAGCGCAGTCTGGATGGCTTAAAGCTTCAGAAATGGGTCCTCTCGTGCTTCTGGAGGTGTCTGCAGGGCCATGTTCTCTCTGAAGACTCTGAGGGTCTTCTCTCTTCTCCTCCAGCTTGTGGTGGTGTAGTTGCTAAGTCTGTCTGACTCACTGCGGCCCCGTGGACTGTAGCCCGCCAGGCTCCTCTGTCTGTGGGATTCTGCAGGCAAGAATACTGGACTGGGTTGCCATTTCCTTCTTCAGGGGATCTTCCTCACCCAGTGATTGAAGAAGCCATGTCTCCTACATTGGCAAGAGTGTTCTTAACTGCTGAGCCACCTGGGAAGCCCAGTGAATAAATAAACAACCCTGATCTAGTGTGCTCTCGTCTTAATTTGGTTTCAGCTGCCGAGTCCCTATTTCTAAGTAAACTTGCTTCTGTGGTCCCTGAGGTTAGCAGTGGGACATGCTTTGTTGAGGAGGGGACATAGGTCCACCCACTGTGGGCTGGTTTGTGCCCTGAGTACAGGGCAGCCAGTGTGTGCAGGGTGTGGGCTTAGGGCGGGAGTGGAAGGGAGGGCCCGGCTCTTCGTGTTGGGCCCTTGTCTGATTCACAGTTTCCTCTCTTTCTATGAGAGGACTTTTTTCACCTGTTTGGCTGTTTCTGATGCTGAGTGTCTCCACAGCCTTGACCATCACCTCTAATGGTTTTTCTAGGAGTAGTTGGGGGAGGCTGGGGCTCGGGAGCAGTGGGAGGTGCTGGGAGGGCAGAGAGAGTCAGGCTCCCTCCTGCATCCTGCCTTCTCTGCCGGGCCCCTTGGCCTGCCCGCTGATGTTCCTCCAAGTCTCCGCCGTGAGAGTCTTCAGTGTCTGAGTAGAACACGAGGGTGGTGTGCCAGGCCCTTCAGTCACTGTTTTCCAAACTGCCTCACTGTGGTGCCAGCCCTTGAGATGCTCTGAACGGACCGTTTTCGTCTCTGAATTTCAAGTGTGTTTCAGGGAATCGCCATCATTTGAAAGGCATGCTTTGCTTCCTGGAAACTGTCTAGACAGGTAACCAATTTTCACCAATTTGGAGGCGGCGGAGGCCTTTTCAAAGGATCGCCCCCTTCCTGCTGGGCCTCCTCGCTATATGGCTGTGCTGGTAAAACGTGGAAAAAAAAAAGTTCATAATTCAGATTTGTTCTTGCTGAGATTCCGGAAAGTCTCCTCTGTTTCGCATGAGTCAGTTCCTAGCAAATGGGTTTTAGAAGGCTGAGGAGACCACAGTGGCTCCAAAGAAGCAGGCTTTGTTCTGGAAGGCGGCTAATGGGTCCCCTTCTCTTTCTCTTGCCCTGTTCTTAGTGCTGCACGGTCCTGCCACTGGGTCCCAGCTCCGGGGACCCCTGTGCTCTGCTGAGGGTCTCAGCCTGGCCTCACTTCCCGAGTCAGGGCAGCTCCCTGGCCCTTTGTTGTCTTCTAGTTCCTTCTGTCCTTGACCAAACTCTCCTGGGACCCCGAGTGCCCAGAATGGGGGAACCAGGATGAAACAGGTGTAGGAGCTCTTTCCAGGAGTGAGTCTTAACCACTGACAGGAGGGAGACAGGACAGAGCACTTGACCCTTGCTTCCCCACGGTCTCCATCCACGGGCGCGTCCTTGTGTAGCGCAGAGGGGGCTAGCGCCTCCCTCCAGAGGCCCGAAGGGTCAGTCTGGGCCTGGCCAGACTGACTGAAGGACTGAGGGCTTTTGCCCGCTGGGGACCATTTGTGATGCAATCACACAGGAGGGACACTCCTGTCTAACCTGGTGGTGCTTAACCAGGGGCTGTTTGGGAAAGTCAGGGACATCGTTCGATTGTGACAGTGAGTCTTTCCGTGTATGTGTGTGCGTGTGCTGTGTAAGATTACCTGACATTTGATGGACTGGAGCCAGGGGTCGTAAAAGTGGACCTGCCCAGTGAAAATGACCTGTGAGAAGCATGGTGAGACCTTTCCTCACTGTGGATATTCTCCAGGGGAGGCATAACAAGTTCTTTATCTGTTTCATTTTAATTCTAATAAAAGCAAGGTAACATGCAGTTTACCATTGAAACAGTTTTTAAGTGTACAGTTCAATGGTGTAGTTATATTCACTAGATCTTTAGAAGGTTTTCATCTTTCAATACTTAAAACTATGTCCTCATTAGAAACCACTCCCCAGCCCCCGCCCCTGGCCACCACAATCCTGCTTTTGGTTCCTGTGAGTTTGCTTTAGATATAAACGGAATCATACAGCCCTTGACCTTTTGTACTGGCTTATTTTACTTAGCATAATGTCCCTTAAATTCATCTGTCTAGTAGCTGCATCAGAATTGCCTTTGTTTCTGAGGCTGATTTATGTTTCGTGGTATGTACCAACACATTTTCGTTATTCATTCATCTGTTGATGGATGTTTGCATTGCTTCCACCTCTAGGCAGTTGTGTATAAGGCTGCAGTGAGTAGAGATGTGCCTATGTATCTTCCATACTCTGCTTCCATTTCTTTTGAATAAATACCCAAGATGGGATTGTTGGATCATATGGTAGTTCTCAAGAGTCTTCTCCAGCACCAGAGTTCTAAAGCATCAGTTCTTAGGTGCTCATTCTTCTTTATGGTCCAACTTTCACATCTGTACATGATTACTGGAGAAACCATAGCTTTGACTGTATGGACCTTTGTGGGTAAAGTGAGGTCTCTAAAGATGTGCAAGGAGATCAAACCAGTCAATTCTAAAGGAAATCAACCCCGAATATTCACTGGGAAGGGCTAATGCTGAAGCTGAAGCTCCAGTACTTTGGCCACCTGATATGAAGAGCTGACTCATTGGAAAAAACCTTGATGCTGGGAAATATTGAGGGCAGGAGGAGAAGTGGGCAACAGAGCATGAGATGGTTGGATGGCATCACTGACTCAATGGACATGAATTTGAGCAAACTCTGGGAGATAGTGAAGGACAGGGAAGCTTGGTATGCTGCAGTCCATGGGCTCGCAAAGAATTGGACATGACTTAGCACCTGAACAACAACAATATGGTAGCTCTAGTTTTAATTTGTTGAGAGCCTCCATACTGTTTTCCTTTACGGCTCGCCATTCCCCTTCCCATCAACAGTGCACAAGGGCTTCAGTGTGTTTGCCCACACCTGCTATTTTTGGTTTTTTGATAGTAGCCATCTTTATGGATGTGAAGTAACATCTCATTGAGGCTAATTTGCACTAATGGTCAGTGATGATGACCACCATTTCATGACTATTGGCCGTAACAAATAGATTTTTAAGAGTAGGGGCTTGCATTGGGTTCACTGAAGAGTGCTTTCCTCGTTAACTTTTTGGTTTGGACTCTGTGATAGTTAAACCTGAAACTGCTCCATGAATCACTCCTCTAGTGATTTCCTCTGACTGCTCACTTGTCATTCAGGATTGCATGAACCATCGCGTTGGCGTTCGAGATGGGGAATGCTATTTGAAAGACCAGAGTCTGCTTCAAGGAAGCTTGGGTACAAAGAGAAGAGATATTTTTAGAGTTAAGACACAGAAGATGTAGGTAGTCTTGATTGAATGCAGTGTAAGGAAGAGCAGTCACTGCCATTGTCTTTCTTTTTTGTTCCGGATTCAACTGTGGCTCAGACTGTTACAATCTTGAGTCTCTCCAGTGTGTTTCCATCATTTAACTGCATGAAGCCATCATGTCCAGTCATCTGCTATGTTTAATTTATTCCCTGTGAAAGATGCAAGCTCTGGTCCAGGGGAACCTCTTGGCTGAACTGGTGTTACTACACTTATCTGTATCAGGAAAGTTAAAAAAAAAAAAACTCATGGTTTCACAACCCTCAGGAAGGAAAGTGTGGTCAGAACTGAATCAGATGGACAGAAAACACACTGAAACCAACATCCTAGAGAGAAAGAAATGAAATGACTAAAAGAACTATGAAACGGCAGGAAATGCTCAAAGTTTGCTAATTGCTTCTGAGCCTGGTTCTTCTGAGCCTCTTTGGTCATGTCCCACATCTTCCAAAGATGGAACGTTGAAGTCTGAAAGGAGAATTTGTGGACCGTATATATTTTAACTTCAAACCTCCAAATGGAATCATTTTTATGCATATTCTGGAGAAATATGTAAATTAATAATTGCTTCATACATTATTCAAGAAAAACTTATTTTGTATCACCGATAGCTCTTGTAATCTTATATAAAGATATGCTAATGGATTTAATTAAAATAATTATACTGAATAATGTAGCCTGAACTTTACCCTAAAATAGTGTCTATTAATCTTCATCAGTAGTAATATTTTTAGACAGAGACACTTACAACGTTAAACCAATACTAGATGGAAAATACATTTTTTTGGTTTTGTTTTACAGTTTGAATTAAGTTGGCATTCTCATGAGGTGCATGACAATTACATTTGCTTAGAGAAGAGTATAAAATGTAATTTCTTTGACCTGAAATATTTCAGCAGTTAGAAAACTTTAAGCGTTTTCTGCCATTTCATAGTTCTTTTATACGTTTCATTTCTTTCTCTCTAGGACTTCGGTTTCAGTGTGTTTTTTGTCCATTTGATTTAGTTCTGACCACACTTTGCTTCCTCAGAGTTATGATACCATGGGTTTTTTTTGTTTTTAACTTTAAATTATACTTTATTGTTACCCTTCTCAGAGATGACTCTCTCTTTCTCTTTTAACTTGTATAATTAATTTAGAATATTGTGTTAGTTTCACGTGTACAGCATAGGGATTCAGTTATACATACACCCACGCCTATATATGCATGTATATTCTTTTTCAGATTCTTTTCCATGTAGGTTATGATAAGATACTGAGTATAGTTCCTTGTGCTATGAAGCCCTTATTGTTGATCTGTTTTATACAGAGTAGTGTGCTAGTCCCAAACTCCTAAATTACTCCTCCCTAATTCTCTTTGGTTGGAGAAGGAATTGGCAACCCACTCCAGTGTTCTTGCCTGGAGAATCCCAGGGACGGGGGAGCCTGGTGGGCTGCCGTCTATGGGGTCGCATAGAATCGGACACGACTGAAGTGACTTAGCAGCAGCAGCAGCAGCAATCCTCTTTGGTAACTACACATTTGCTTTCTATGAGTCTATTTTTGTTTTGTAGTAAGTTCTTCTGTATCAGGATTCCTTAGTGGCTCAAGTGGTAAAGAGTCTGCCTGTAAGGTAGGAGACCCAGCTTCAAACCCTGGGTCAGAAAGATCCCCTGGAGAAGGGAATGGCAACCCACTCCAGTATTCTTGCCTAGGGAATCCCCCGGTCAGAGGAGCCTGGTGGGCTATGCTCTGTGGGGTCACAAAGAGTTGGATGCAACTGAGTGACTAACACTTTCACTTCCTTTTGTATCATGTTGTTTTAGATTCCACACATAAATGATAGCATGTGCTACTTGACCTTCTATGTCTGACTGACTTCAGTTGATGTGACCATCGGCAGGTCCATTCATGTTGCTGCAGATGGCGTCATTCCATTTTCTTACTGACGACTGATGTTCCACTGTGTATACGCACCACGTCCTCTTTACGCATTCGTCTGGTGGCGGACATCTGCGTTGCTTGGGTCTTGGCTATTGTGAATAGTGTTGCTGTGAATAGTAGTGTGCGTGTATCTGTTTGGGTTAGAGTTTTTATCTGTATGAATGCCCAGGAGTGGGATTCCTGGATCATATGGTAAGTCTGTGGATACCATAAGTTCTTGATTGCCTGGATGTTAAGTGAGGATGCTAATATTAAGAGGGACACTCAGCAACTTGCTTGTCTTTTAAATGCACGTGTTGCAGGAAGAGGGACCCCTTCCAGGGCCCGAAACTGGGCTCTTGTCTAACACTGGGAAATGAAATGTCCGAGGAGACACCTGTGCTGACAAGGCAAGAGATTTTATTGGGCAAGGGTGCCTGGGCGGAGAGCAACAAGGTAAGGGAACCTAGGAGAACTGCTCTGCCATGTGGCTCGCAGTCTCAGCTTTTATGGTGATGGGATTAGCTTCGGGGTTGTCCTTAGCCAGTCATTCTGATTCAGAGTCCTTCCTGGTGGTACCCGCCTTGTCCAGCCAAGATGGATGCCAGAGAGGAGGATTCTGGGAGGTGGTCGGACACACGGTGGTCGGACCTTTCCTGAACTCTTCTGGTCGGTGGTGGCTTATTAGTTCTGTGTTCCTTACCAGGACCTCCTGTCATAAAACAGCTCATGCAAATGGTGACTATGGTGCCTGGCCAGGGTGGACGGTTTCAGTCAGCGTGCTTCCCCTAGCATAAGTAGAAATAGCTTTGCCACTGGCCCCAATTTTGTTTCTTGTCTCTGTGTGTGTCTTGCAGGCTTTCAGTCCCTGCTCAGTGGTGTGGGGAGTCCTATTATAGGTTTCGGTGGTAATTAACAGTTTTACCTAAAGCCTTCACGTGCCCAAGTGTGCAGGCGATTCAAGTGTGTGCTCTCAGCATGTCAGTGGGTCATTTTTTTTCACCTGTGTTTGAGGCCCAAATACATTTAGAATTAGAGTCCCTCCTCACGTGGACAGATCAAAGCCTTACCAAGTTCAAAGAGAAATGCCAGCCAGGACTTAAGCTGCCATTTCCTTAATTTAGGTACATTTAAAGTCAAATCTGAAGGAATAAACTTCCTTAGAAAGCAAACATGGATAAGTTCACTGATGACTTGAAAAGCAGGAGATGGATACACAAAGCTGAAGACAGTGCGTTCGTCTACTTTCCTCTCTTGTGCTGGTCTCTGTTCCTGCTTAGGCCCCATCCCAGGGCTGTGTTCGCCCAGGTTATGTGGTCCCCGGCTCACGCCCTCAGAGGTCATGGAGGAAGAGACCCTCCTCCAAGCTCAGCCCTGTGTCTTGGGCTTGTCCCAGAGGCCCTGTCCCCTCCCTGCCCTTCACTCTCAGGGAACTGAGGCTGCCCCTCCGATGGCCCACAGGGAACCTCGCCAAGGCCTGGGTTGGGGTCCCAGCCTCTCCCCTCCCTTTCAAAACTGCCTTGCACATTCTGAGCAAGACTTTGTTTAAAAAAGAAACCGATTTACCAAAAGCAATGCAAAGAAAATAACAGCATAAAACAGATCTCCTCAGTGCTCTGTATTCCTATTATCTTTTCTGTCTCTGAGAGTTGGCAAATGATTCTACACATTATTTACCACTTTAATCAGGACTTTATAAAGGTTTTCACGGAATGGAGTTTTGCACATTGAAGAAGCTTTTTTTTTTTGATGCCGACCATTTTTTTAAAGTCTTTATTGAGTTTGTTAGACTGTTGCTTCTGTATTATGTTTCGGTTTTTTGGGTCCTGAGGCATGTGTGGGGCTTAGCTCCCAACTAGGGTTTGAACCCACACTCCCTGCCTTGGAAGGCCAGGGAAGGCCCCGTGAAGGTTTGTGTGTTCACATTTGCACATAGCCGCATGCTCTCTGGTCTC
The DNA here is from genome assembly GCF_014754425.2 of Oryx dammah. Taxonomy (NCBI): domain Eukaryota; kingdom Metazoa; phylum Chordata; class Mammalia; order Artiodactyla; family Bovidae; genus Oryx; species Oryx dammah. The sequence goes on from NW_024070198.1 coordinate 45,139,366, forward strand.
CACACCCAGGGGTGGCCCTGGCTGTCGTCTGTGAGCACTTGTGATGAGTTCAGGGTGTCCCATCATCTCTGTGGGGACCCTCCACTCTCCTGACAGTCTTTGGAGGCTGCCCCTCCACTATTAACCTGCTTCCTTTCCCACCGGGAGGTATCTGGAAAGCCCTCTTCCTGAGTCCACACGCTACAAGGCGCAGGCAGCAGCTTGGCTCGGAGCCCACGTCCTTGTCCAGGGTGGGGCCCCGGCTCCTGGGTGTCAGCCGCCTGCCTCCCTGTCCTGTCTGCACTGGGGACTTCTGTTCCTGGAGGTATCTTCTGCAGGTGAGATTCCTCCCAGCCGCCTGCATCACAGGCAGAGCCCCGCCGTGTCTGCCTGGAGCTCACATCTCAAGGGGCTCTTGAAGCAGCAGGCCCGTGCACTTGAAAGAGACCTGAATTCAGCGGAGCAGCCGGACTCTACCAAGGAGCCCAGAGCCTTTTTCTGCAGGCTCAAGCAGAAACCCAAACACTTAGAGATCTTGTCAAAGAACCAATATTAGAACTGGGCAAAGCAAAGCTGGCTGGGCCCTTAGTAAGAGTGGGTGATGGCACATGCTTTTCCAGGAGACGTAGGCTGCCTGGGGTGGGTAGGGGAACCTCAGGGTTCACCCTGCCTTTTCTGGCAGCTGGTCAGCCTGGAGGGGATACATTTCGTGTATCAGCTGACATGGCCCATTTCTGTGCATGGAAAGCAGAGAGGTGGAGAGTCTTGAAGATGAAGGTGCTCTTGTGCAAAGGTCTGTCAGTCGGTGGAGCTTCCCTGGTGGCTCAGCGTAAAGGATCTGCCTGCCAGAGCAGAAGACCCGAGAGATGCGGGTTGACCCCTCGGTCAGGAAGATGCCCTGGAGGAGGAAATGGCAACCCACTCCAGTGTTCTCACCTGGAGAATCCAGGGGGCTACAGTCCATGGGGTCGCAAAGAGTCGGACACGGCTAAGCAACTAAACAGCTGTCAGTTTGTGAGTCCTGGGGATTCTACTGTGTCCAGGGCCCTCGAATGGACCACAGCTGTGGGGCCCTGGTCTGGGGGAGACAGACACACGGCCCATTGAGTAATATTTCTGGATGCCTAACCTGAAATCTATGTGCCTTGGAGAAAATGATGGCTAAGCTAAGGACCGAGCAGTCACCAAGGTTTGGGGCAAGAACAGGAGGAATGGGAACAGTGACCCAGGAAGAGGGGGCAGCATGGATACAGCCGCGGAGTTAGCAGGGGGGCCCGGGACGGGGGGAGACTGGGAGAGGCTCCACGTGGTTGGAGAGGGTCGCCGACCAGGTGGAGCTGGAGGCCGCTGACCAGGACAACTGGGGAGGAGGTGGGGCCAAGGCCTCGGAGGCTGCTGGGTGGTCAGGAGCAGAGCAGTACCGCCCTCAGATGTCAGTTAGACTTGCCTCTTAGGAAAGTGGCTCCGGCTGTGAGTGGGCCGTGACCTTGAGGGGCTCAGAGTGCCGGTGGGCGCTCCCTTGGGAGGGGGTGCTTCCTGACAGAGGGAGACAGAAGTAGCCTGCACCAGGGTGGGAGCTCTAAGAATGGAGAAAGCAGTAAAGGCAAGGGGTGTGGGATCAGGAGGATCCGCCAGGCTCTGTGATTGGTCTGAAGCGGGTTGTAGGGAAGACAGAGCAGGAGGCTGTGACCTGGGGGTTTCAGGGTGCAGTGCCCTGAGCCTGGAGCATCAGGGCGTGGGGTGGGGTCTCATCTGAGGCAGGGGGTTTGCAGCTTCTGTGAGACTGCCCTGAACCCAGCAGCTGCTGGGTGTGTGTGTGTGTGATGCTCAGGAGAGAGGTGACCCCAGAGACAGACACTAGGAGTCAAGCTGGATGGAGGGGGTCCTCCTGGGGGGTATGTGGACAGAGGCGAAAACTCTAGAACAGGACAGCTAGGACACCAACCTTTAAGTGAGGGGGCGGGGGACAAAGGAAGGTGGCTGCCCCGGGGGGTGAGGGGTCACAGCAGTGTCACGGGAAGTCACCTGGGGCCCAGCCTGGCATCCCCGGGGCCCAGGCAGGAATGGAGGTGGGGTGGCGGCTGAGGGCGGGTACAGGGAGCCTGCGGGGCGGCGGGACTGAGCCCTCAGCTTGGGAACCATCTGGGCAGGGCAGGGAGGTGTGGGGCGTGGGCCTCTGGGTGGTTTCAGGGTGTGCACACGTGTGACGGGAAGGGGCCGCTGGGGTGAGAACTGGGCCCCCTGGAGAGTGCAGGGCGGGAAACACAGGAGGCCCTTGAGCAGACAGTGGGGCGGGGGGTCCCCTCCGTGGGGCCGGGTGCTGCCTCCCTTCGCCTGGAGGCATGGGCAGAGGCCAGGTGTCTGGGCAGACTTGCTTTGGCTTGAGTGGTGGGCAGGGCCACATGTCCCATTTTTCCTGAGGGTTTTGATTTCCTCTGAAGGTGGTGAGCTGAGTGGGGAGGGGCTGGGATCCTGGGCTGGAGCAAAGAGAGGCTGAAGTGGTCACCATGGCAAAGCGAAGGGTGGCGTGGAGCCCGGGACCACCGGAGATGGGGAGCTGGAGATGGGGTGCGGAGGAGACACCCCCTGCCTTCACGTCATTCTGTCTGCTCGTCCTTGTTGTGTTATCCAGGACCGATGTGGGTTTATGTTCTTCTCTGATCTCTGTCATCCTCACGAACTGTGAGATGTGACGTCCCTGGGATCCAGGTCACCCGGCAGGATGCCCTGTTAACCAGCATTTGGGTGTCACAGTGGGTCTGGCCTGCCCTCTCTGGGTGTCGCTGTGACATCAGGTGGCGGAGCCCTCGGGAGCCTGGTTAACGTGGTTCCCCGGGAGCCCTGGGCAGCCGAGGGTGGACCACGAAGGCCTGCCTTGTTTGCCGCTGTCTGTTGGTCCTTGTGAGCTGGTATCTATCACCCGCTGCAGGCAGATGCTGCTTCGTGGGGTTCAGGATGAAAACGTGGTGCTGATGGGTCCTCACCCCCCGGGGACCCTCACAAGCTAGACAAGACAGTTTCAGGCCTGAGCGCTCAGCTGTGCAAACGTTTATTATTAAATGTCACAATAAATATCTTTCAGTTTTTCAAAGCAACTCCGAGGTAGTTGAAGCAGAACTTCGGAAACAGGAATGAAATTGTTTCCATTTAAGGTTCTTTTCAGAAGTTCCCTCTCGAAGCGGGGAGTTGGGATTCCTTGACCTGGCCGGCACTGAAGGACGGGATTACTGCTGGGGGAAAAGGCACCGATAAGTTTGTGGTGCAGACTTTTTTCTTTTTTTTTTTTAAACAAATTATTTATGTATTTGCATTTTATTTTTGGCTGTGCTGGGTGTCTGCTGCTGCGCGTGGGCTGTCTCTAACTGCTGCTCACGGGGGCTTCTCTGTACCTGCAGTGTGCAGGCTCCTCATGGTAGTGGCTTCTCTTGTTACAGAGCACAGGCTCTGGGGCACTCGGACGGCAGTAGTTGCAGCTCACGGGCTCAGTAGTTACAACTGCTGCTGCTGCTGCTGCTGCTACGTCGCTTCAGTTGTGTCTGACTCTGTGCGACCCCATAGACGGCAGCCCACCAGGCTCCCCTGTCCCTGGGATTCTCCAGGCAAGAACACTGGAGTGGGGTGCCATTTCCTTCTCCAATGCATGAAAGTGAAAAGTGAAAGTGAAGTCGCTCAGTCCTGTCCGACTCTCAGCGACCCCATGGACTGCAGCCCACCAGGCTCCTCCGTCCATGGGATTTTCCAGGCAAGAGTGCTGAAGTGGGGTGCCATTGCCTTCTCCGGTAGTTGCAACTCCCAGGCTCTAAGACATAGGCTCAGCAGTTGTGCTGCACAGGCCTCGTGGCTCTGAGACGTGTGGGATCTTCCCGGACTAAGGACTGAGCCCGTGTCTCCTGCGCTGGCAGGTGGGTTCTTGTCCGCTGAGCCACCAGGGAAGCCGTGTAGTGCAGACTGACAGGTAGCCTTGCTTCCCTGTCTTTGAGCATCTTGACTGTGGAGTGTGGAAGCGTTTGTGGGGTGGTTTCACTGTTACCCTGGAGGTTGATAGACTGGCTCCACAACCTGGCAAACGGCTTCACTTTCTCATCTGTGAAAGGCATTGGTGGTAAGCCTCTCTCGTTTGGCCGTGCTGAGGGCTTATTGTCAGGAGAGGCAAGCTCCTAGAGAAGTGTCTGGCAGTTACAGAAAATTCACAGGTGACACCAGAGGAAACCGGAACTCATCTTTGAAGTTACTTGAATCTGACCGCTTAACTCTCGACACCAGTGTTAAAAGGTCCTAGAGTCTCTCAGGTGTTTTTCATGGCTGTCCCTCTAGTTAATATATTTTTATTCATTTAAAAATGTAAGGTATAGTTTGTACATAATCATACAGGAGAGTTCTGCCCACCACCTGCCTTCTTCAGTCCTTCACTAGGGATAAGCTCTCCCCAGACTCCATCCCCGGGCAAGCCCCTAGGTGTGCTCCCTCCCTCTAGTTGTGCCTTTTCTTGAATGTTCTAAAAATGGAATCAGTTTGAAGCTTTGAGCTTGTCTTACATCTCAGAATGCACGTGAGGTTCATCCACGTCATATATGATGGCATCCTGTTGTTTTCATGGCTGAGGTGAGCTCCATTGTAGGGATTTACCTCTTGAAAACTTTTAGGTTGTTTCTAGGTTTTGACAATTTCAAGTAATTGTAAACTTTCAGACACAAGGTTCTGTGTGAACCCAAGTCTGCATTTCCGTGGGGCCCCTCTCAGGAGTGTGATTGCTCGGCTGCATGGGAAGTGCTTTCTCAAACTTGCAGACCCAGTTCGCTTTCAGACCTGTAGCATCTGCAGAAAGCACATGGTATGGTCAGATTGTTTTTGTTTTATTTTATTTTGGCTTAGCGATTCTAGTAGATGTTAGTGGTATCTCTTTGTGGTTTTAATTTGCGTTTCCTTGGTGGCTAGTGATGCTGAGCAGCTTGTCACATACCTATTTGTCACCCATGGATCTTCTTTGTAAACAGTGCCTCTTCAAAAAATCATTGGCCTATTTTGGGCGGAAGATTGCTTTCTTATTATTGAGTTTTAAGAATTCTTTGTATATGGTGGATATAAATCTTTATCAGATGTGTGGTTTGCAGTTGTTTTCTCCTAGTGTGTGGTTCATCTGTTGTTATCTCAGCAGAAGTTCTTTTGAAGAGCAGAAATTCTTTATTTTGATGACATATAATTGATTACTTTTCTTTTATGGACTATGCTTTTGTTGTCATGTGAAAGAAATCTTTGCTTAGCCCAAATTCACAAGTATCTTCTGCCATTTTATAGTTTTTAGAATAGAAGATCTATGGATCTAAGTTCCATTTAAAGTGAATTTTTATATAGGGAGTGAGGTATGGAAGGAGTTTCATTTGGTGCTGGAGGAGGCTGCACCTTTGTCCCTTTGCTGCAAATCAGTTGACCCTATATACTCACGGTATTCTTTTTAAAATGGGTTTCTGCCTACTTGCTTTTGGAAAACAATGCTGACAACTGTCTTTGGTAATAGGTGTGGTACTATCTGTTCATCCAGTGCTCTTTTCAATTAGATTCTGAGCTTTATTGCAGCCCCTGGAGGCATTTGATGAAAATAGTTTCCCTCCATTTTGTTCAGGAAGTGGTGGGGGGGCGGCGCACCCAGCCTGATAGAAGGAGTCCTTTAGAGTGACAGGCAGGGGTGGGGGTCAATCCCAGCCAGGGTCAGGACTCTAAAATTCCAGGACTTTTCCCCAACCAGTTATAAATGATGGGCACTGAGGCTCTGGCTTCCCACCAAACGATATATATATTTTTTCCCCCACCAAACTGAATTTTAATTCTAGCTCAGCTCAGTACTAACTGTGAGATCAGGGGCAAAGTCATTAACATCCCCATTGTCAGTTACCTTGCCTTCCAACACAGCAAACTCCCTGTAGGATTTATGTTGAAATTAAAGATAAAATATATAAGGATTTAGCATAGTGCAGGGGCTTCCTAGGTTGGGGCTCAGTGGTAAAGAATCCACCTGCCAACGCAGAAGAGATGGGTTCAGTCCCCAGGCCAAGAAGATCCCCTGGAGGAGGAAATGGCAATCTGCCTAGAAAATCCCACAGACAGAGAAACCTGGTGGGCTGCAGTCCATGTGGTTGCATAGAGTCAGATACGACTTAATGACTAAAACAACAGCAGCAGCATAGTGCAGGGCATGTATTAGAATCTATTGTTATTACCGTCAATTTATTTTTTGAAAGTATGGGTTTCCTAGAAGATATGGAATATGAATATGGGAAATAAAGTTACTAAAGAAGAAAACGATTCCAAGTTAAGAGACCTAGATATACAGGCAGTCGTTGGAGTGGAACAAAGGCAATCACTGTAATTGTTGGCAGTGTGACGGCTGGAGTGGATCTGATGGCTTGGGGGCACAGGTATTCTTTTGCTGTAACTTCCTTAGAGTTAAGGAGAAAATCATATAAAAGCTTATTAGCGCAGTGTAGGCATTCATTGGCAACCCACTCCAGTACTCTTGCTTGGAGAATTCTGTGGACAGAGGAGCCTGACCGATTGCAGTCCATGGGGGTCGCAAAAAGTCGGACACAACTGAGCGTCGAACTTTCAACTTTCACTTCTCAGGCATTCAGTGAGCAAGCAAAGAGTATTGGTTTTAGCGAATGCTGTTGTTATTATGTGTCAGGAAAACCATGTAACAAATCTCCATTGTTTGTGTATCAGAGGCTTTTTATCACCCCCTCTGTTTCTGTTGTGTTTAGCCATCAGCTTCTCATCTGGAAAGTGTTGCCTTCTTGATATGCCTCTGGTTCTTCATAGTGATCGCAATTTTGTATTCACATTTGCCAAACTGCATGATGCCCAACCTTCTCCTCTGTTCTTGGTTTGCAGGGGGCAGCGCTGAAATACTTGCCAACTATTGTCAACGATGTGAAATTGGTATTTGATCCCAAAGAGCTCAGGTAAGGAAGCACCCAGGGCGAGGGCTTCCCACGTACCATGCTTGGCCTCCTTTAGTTCATGGGATGCCCAGGGTTCTGGCTCATATCCATGTTAGGTCCGTGCCCTGAATCCTTCTGGAACATGTTGTAGCTCATTATGTCTTTATGTGAAAAAGGAATCATCTATCAACAGTCACAATAGTTTCTTTAGAAGATTAATTTTAGCTTCACACATAAATAATGCAAATTTGGCATTTTGCATCCTTTAGAGTTGAAAATTCAATACATGGTTCTTGGGTTTGGGTTTTTTTTTCTGCACCTAAACGTTTTGACACAGGAACTTTAATATTCGTGTCTTACCTCCTCCACACAGCTTCTCTCCAGGGGGTTCCTGACTGAGAGCAGTGAACCTCAGACAGAGCAGCCAGAGGTTGTCAGTTCAGGTTATACTAAAACCAAAACCAAACCAAACCGAACTCCAGGCAAGGTGGATATTGGCTGTCAGACCTCGGAGTTGCGCTGGGCATGGAATCCTTCCTTTCACCTTTCAGTGTTGCTACCATCCCTGCCTAAGCCCAGTCTCAGCTGTATACCATGCAGACGTCACTGCATCCGGAAAAGAGGTGTCGTGAGCAAGTGGGTACATGGCCTCTGTGACCCCAAACATCACAGCACCGTCCTCGTCTGATCCTTGATTGGATTTTCTTAAAATTAATTTATTTATGTTAATTGGAGGCTAATTACTCTACAATATTATGGTGGGTTTTGCCATACATTGACATGAATCAGCCATGGGTGTACATGTGTCCCCCGTCCTGAACCCCCCTCCCACCCCGTCCCATCCCTCAGGGTCATCCCGATGCACTGGCCCTGAGCACCCCGTCTCATGCATCGAACCTAGACTGGTGATTTGATTTAACATTTGATACAGTAAACTTATCCCCAGGTAATGGCACCATTTGACCAGCCAGAAAAGCCCACCTACATATCGGCACAGGGCCATGTGTCCCCTGGGTGGTTAAGTGGAATGAAAAGCGGTCATCCTGCCTGCACTTTATGTCCACCATAGGTCACTCCTGCTCCGGGAGTGAGGGGCGAGGGGCTCCTGGGGAGCTGCTCGCCTCATGAATCATCTCGTGTCTGATGTGCCCAAGGATTTAGTGTCCCACGTGGACACATTTGTTTGTGGCCCCTGGGCATCGACGGTGCCAGTTCTAGCTTAACAGGCGCTCGATGAGAAAAGGAGGAACAAACGGGCCCTTGGGCACCGTGTCTGCCCGCTTAGGTCTCTGCGCGCCTGGCTCTCAGACAGTGGTCCAGGCAATAGCAGCCCCACCGGGTCCCGGGACTTGCTGAATGTCGGGCTCCTTCCCAGATCTTCTGAATTAGAAATTGCGGTGGGGTCCAGCCATTTGGCTTCAAAGATCTCTCCAGGTGCTTCCAATGAAGGCTCTTGTTTGAGAACCTCAGATATGGAGAAAGCGGGATGAACCGGGAGCTGAGGTTTGGTGGGTCATGGCCTCACTCTGGGCCTGCCTTCCTGGGGCTCAAGGGCCAGGCCGTTGCTCATTATTGGGGTGATGTCCATGTTCACAGCTGGTGCGTGTGCCTTGTGCCTGAAGACCACCCCCCCACCCTTCCCCAGGACCAGTGCCATCTGCTCTTGGGCCCTTGACTCTGCATGCGTGGGTTCTTCTTCAGTGACTTTGAAAATCATGGATGTGTTTTTCCCTCTTTGGAAGACTGAGTCATGTTGTGATGATACAGAAGAAATCACAGAGGAGAATAGCTCAAAGTTATGATTCCATGATGATCTGGATCCTTCCGGTTATCTTTTGTGCATGCACGTGCGCGCACACAAACACACGCACACCCCCATACACCTCTAAATGAATTCAACATTACATTTTGTAGTTTAGAATAGACTTCCTGCACTGAAGACATCTTGTTTTCCCACATCCGGAAGGAGACTTCTACACCATTACCATAATCTAACGTCAGAACAGTTTCATCACCCCAGTAAGATTCCTCGTGCCCGTCAAGAGTCACTGCCCACTCCCACTCCAGTGCTCGGCAACCGCTAATCTTTCTGTCTGTATAGGTTTGCCTTTTCTGGGCATTTCGTATAAGTCAAGTCACACAACATGTGGCCTTTTGTGACAGGCTTCTTTCACTTAGTGTAATGTGTTCAAGGTCTGTGAATGTCAGAAATTCATTTTTTTTTTTTAATGGGTGAAGCGTTTATCTATTCATCAGTTGATGGACTTCTGGGTTTTTCCACTTTTCACGTGTAATGGGTAGCATTTCTTTGACTCATGCACAGGGCTCTGTGTGGAAATATGTTTTCATTTCTGCATATACACCTAGAGGCGCAAGTGCTGCGTCTGATGGTAACTATGGTAACATTTTCAGGAACTGCCAGACAGTATTCCCAAGTGGCTGCCCCGTGCTGCCTTCCCCCCAGCATGGCATGAGGGTACCGGCTCCTTCACGACCTAGCCAACACTTGGTATTGGTGCTCTTTTCAGTTATGGCCATCTTAGTGGGTGTGAAATGAACAATAACATCATAAAGCGTCATTCTTTGGGGTGAGATTTTGGTCCATATTATATAATGGGCCTCATTCAACATTCTGGTGGCTATTAATGACCATTCAGTGAGCTCACGTCTCAGTACCGTCTTGTATTCTGTTGGGTCATTTTGTAGTATATCCTTCAACTCTCTCCCTTGGGTTTTTCCTTTTACAGCAAAATGTTTACTGATTTCATCCTAAATGTCCCCGTGGGTTTGCTGACCATTCAGAAGCTGTATTGCTTGATTGAAATAATTCACAGTGACCTCTTCACACAGCATGGTGAGTGAAACCCTGAGAATCACTAAATTGTCACATAAATCATTGTCTGGAGACCTTGACCCTTCTGAATTCTTTCTTTGTCAAAGGCAGTGGGGAGGTTGCCCCCAATTAAAACAGCTCCGTCACAAGAAAGGAAGATTTAGCCCTTGCCAGAGAATGGTAATTGACATCTACTGTAGGTAATAGATCATTGAGAAATGAAGGCCAATCCTCGTAGTTTGGAATTTAGGTGTGTACCAAGGCCCTCGGATAATCAGCATACATTGTAGCCTTTAAGATGTGTGATTATCTATCCTGGGGAGGCAATCACTGACTTCCATTGAGATGATTGCAATGAAAAGTTTCAAATTTTCTTTCAACCTTGAAGTAATGGTTCTGTCTTAGCCTGAACTTAGCATTTTGTGATAGGGCTTCCTCAAACCCTGCGCAAAGGAGAAAGAATTTGAATGATTCCTCAACTCATTTATCCTGAGGACACTATATTTCCACATGTTATCTCCCTACCCTTTTTTATTAATCACTTTCTTTTTGTTTGGACAGATTGAGTTAATATTTTACACTTGTCAAGAAGTTTTATTGAAAGCTTAAGCCCTTTGCATAATCCCACAGCCTTCCTCATTTATTGGAGGGAGACAGGAAGACTGTTGAGTGACATTCTGATGGAACGGCACACATTTTTTCTGCTCCATTTCTGTCCCGCTGTTGGGCTTTTCCCTTCATTTTCTTCTGTCCTCATGTGTGGTGTTGTTCCAGAGATGGAGCAGCTCAGTTTCCTGTGGAGAACTCAGTGTGTCTGGTTAATCGTTTGTACCATCTGGACTACTGGACCCTATGTTTTTAATCTTATTTCTTGATTTAACACTATACAATTCCCTGTAGTCTATACTTACAGCTAAGGCTTAGGTTAAGAGGAAATGTTAAGACTTCATCTGAGTGGGAGTGTTTTTCTGGAGAAAGCACATGAAGCCAAGAAGTGAGTGGCTTTCTGCAGCCCTTCCAAACATCGTTCTCTATTTGTCACTTGCATAAAAGAAAGTCAACTCTGTCACCTTTGCTTGTGACTCAGAGCTCACACATCTCCTTAAGCCGGTACCCCGACTGTCCGTGTTTCAAGCTCTCCTTGGAAAGCTGGATATTGAATTGCTTGTTCTTCAGGTGTTACTAAAGCTTGGGGACTCTTTGGGGCCCTTGGCAGAGCGTGGTGGTAGAGGTGATTTGTGAAGATGCGGCCTCATTGTTTCTTTCCATATCAACTAAATTTGATGCCACAGCAGGTAAAATCCCCTGAAAATTTTATATCTGGATCTTATTAGGTAGATTACTAATATCTCTTCTTCAGCCATCCAACCCTAAGACACACACACACACCTCCACCACTGTTACCATCAACTTTTCTGAGTTAACAATTTGTCAGAAAGTAACAATTATTAAGGATTAACTGTACTTGGCTTCCCTGGTGGCTCAGACGGTAAAGCGTCTGCCTGCAATTCGGGAGACCTGGGTTCGATCTCTGGGTCGGGAAAATTTCCCAGAGAAGGAAGTGGCCATCCACTCCAGTACTCTTGCCTGGAAAATCCTGTTAGGCTCCTCCGTCCATGGTGTCGCAAAGAGTCGGACATGACTGAGCGACTTCACTTCTTTTCGTACTTGGCTTTTACTGAGTGTTTTTATAGGGAAGACCTTCTTGCAGACAAATGACAACTATTTCAAAATTTCTGTTGAACACTCTTGTCCCACCTGCCAAATGAATGAGGTCCTTTTGAGTAAGGACCTAAGGCATCAACGATTCAGTTAAACATACTAAAGTAGATCTGCTTTTAAGAATGTATTTCAGGGAGGTGTTTTCTTCTGTGGAAACTTACACATGTTTTTTAGCTAGTAGATTGCACGAAGGCAAACCTAGGATTTGTTTTTGAGGATTATGGCGGTCTGTGTGTTTGGCAGTTGCTCTCTTTACTTTCCTCAATTTCTGTTCTCATTCTTGTTTTATGTCTTTTTTTTTTTTTTTTAATCTTAGACTGCCTTAAGCCTTATTTTAGAAACATGGAGCATAAACATAAATATTTAGCTTTGTTTGACAGGGAGTTACCAGGATATATCATATTTTAGAATGATCAACTTAGTATTTTTCTAGATATTACAAAGGTTGGAATTGAATCTCAATAGTCAGATGTACCCAAGGTAGTCAATGAGATTGTAGGAAATAAATGAATCCAGAATTATTATGGGCAGTGATGAATGAGCCAAAATTAGCCTGAAGCTTCATGTCTTACAAGCAGCTCTAGAACTGTCCCATTATTAGATGATGTCTGAGCCATAATTGGCTCCCCAAGTGTACTTCCAGACGCTCTCTGGCTGCCTGGAAGCATTTCAGAATGTGCTGTCCAACGTGAAAATGGCCCCATGTACAGGCTTTGAGTTTTCACAGTCTTTCTGGGTAAAGACAGCAAAGACAACCTTGATTTTTCTCACCTCAGACTCCCTGCATCTTCAGAGTTACCAAGAGCCATCTTACCTCCTTGTCAGGAAAGATATAACACTGGAAATCTTCCAGTTGGTCTGTTCTTACAGTGTCATTACTTGTGCAAAATATTCTGTGCCACATTTGGTATAAATATTTAAAGGCAAACCGTTTTCTGATGAGATACGATGGCTGTGTCTTCCCTTGTTCCATTTCTTGTTAATTTGTAAAAAATGTAATTGCCCTTGCCCTCTTTCCTGATCCAAATGGGATCACTCAAACTAGCTCCCTTGGTGTCTAGATCTTCAGAATGCGTTCTGGCCAGATTCGGCAGTGCAAGCTGCGGACTGCGCTGTATGGTCTGCGTTCTCGGGGGGTGTGGTTGGAGCGGCTCCCTGTCTGGCCCCTCCGGCTCCCTTGTTGGGCTCTGGGGGTGAGTCTTTGCTCATCAGCATGCGTGTTGCTCCTCTCATAGCAGAGACGCTGTTGCTCTGCTCCAAAATGCTTCTTTCCATCTCCCTCCAATATCAAAGATATTCCAGTCTCACTTTGATGGGAATAGCAAGCTGATTTGGGTGCAGTGGGGCTGGGAGTGAATTCTGAGATGGGCGTTGCCCCTCTGCAGGAAAGCCTTCCCCTGCCAGGTGTGGGTCCCAGCAGGCCAAGGCTTACAGGGTGCAGGTTAGCTCAGCCTGCTCCTCTTCTGTCCTCTTAAAGGACCAGGAATCAGAGGATGCCGCTGAGTTTGTTAGGCTACAGCAGGAGAGGTGTCTTTTGGCAAAGACAGTTGTGTTTGGCCCGAACTGGTCTGGACATCACGGGCAGTGTCGCTGCCATCTGTTCACAGCTGTACGAGTTGCGATGGTCCTTCTGAGTCAGGTCCTCGCAGCTCCTGTTACCTCCATATCCTCTACCCTGATCCGAAGGAAACTGGAGTTCTTTACAGAGCTGTCCTTCCCACTGCTCATTAACAGTTGCCACCCCTAGAAGACTATACCTCCTTGGCAGAACAGAGGATGTAGTCTGCATTGTAGATGCAAGTGTGGCTGTGGATTTGCGTCCTGGCGTCTGTATTCGGGAAACAGAGCTTGTAATGTAGAAATCTCCCCCTAGTGTAAGAAGGCTATTCAGAAGCCGGAGCGTGGACCTGGCCATCCTGAGTGTTGGCTGTGGTAGATGGCTGAAGGCATCAGTGTCTTAGCCCCTCTGGAGACCGCCAGAGAGCTCAGAGCTCAGGACTGGCTGTCGGCCACATCAGCCTTTTCTCTGTGTTCTGCCTGTCTTTCTTTGCTTTGTTTACAAAAGAAAATGAATGACTGGCTTGCATCATTTCTTCTATAAATGATTTTGTGTGTGTGTTAGTCACTCAGTCGTATCTGACTCTTTTGTGACCCCATGGACTGTAGCCCGCCAAGCTCCTCTGTCCGTGGGATTCTCCAGACAAGAATACTGGAGTGACCTGCCATTCCCTTCTCCAGCAGATCTTCCCAACAGGGATCGAACCTGGGTCTCACGCATTGCAGGCAGATTCTTTACTGTCTGAGCCACCAGGGTAGTGATTTTACTTCCTCATTATTAAAGAAGTACATGTTTCTGAGCTCCTCTCCGTAATGAGGGCAGGCAGCCTGTAAGAGGATTGCAAGCGTGTGTGGACTTTGTGATCAGATTGCCTGCGTTCACATCCTACCTCTGTGACCTGCTAACTCAGTGGCCTCCGCTAAGGTACCCTCCAGGCTTCAGTTTCTCCAGCTGCCCTTTTCTTCTTGCCAAGATTACATTGCCTGCAGATTGATGCATGTGTGATACTGAGGTCTGCACTCAGCATTTAATGCACATTCAATGAATGTTAGGCCTGTCTCTTCATTTTTGTTGAAGATTTCGTAGAAAAATAGCAGATGAGACCTTGTCCTCGTTGAGGAAGGTATTATCATGTCAAATACATGCTGAAAGAAAATTGGTGAAAAGAAGATAGATTCAGATCAAATACTGAAAGGGTTTAAATAGGGAGCTTCCCCCGAGAGGCTCTCAGATCACCGTGCAGGGAATACCCTGGACATGCTGCCCCGCGGCTCCTCTGGCCACTCTCCACACTGTGTGCTCATTGCCTGGTTCCTTCTAGGCTTGCTTATTTTCTGTGGTCCTTCCTTGAGATGAGAGGGCTTTGATCATGGCCCTGTTGTTTTTCTGTTGCTGCTGCCTAGAACAAGGCCTTCAAGCCAGTTCATATATGAACTGAGAACTTCCAAATGTTCAAGCTGGGTTTAATAAAAACAGAGGAACCAAAGAGAAAATTGCCAACATTTGTTGGATCATAGACAAAACAAGAGAATTCCAGAAAAACCTCTACGTCTACATCATTGACTACGGGAAAGCCTTTGACTGTGTGGATCACAACAAAGTGTGGAAAATTTTTAAAGAGATGGGAATACCAGACCACCTTGGCTGTCTCCTGAGTGTGCGGGTCAAGAAGCAACAATGAGAAACAGACATGGAAAAATGGACTGGTTCAGAATCAGCAAAGGAGTATGTATATTGTCACCCTGCTTATTTAAATTCTATGCAGAGTTCATCATGCGAAATGCCAGGTTGGATGAATCACTTCCCTGGTGGCTCAGCTGGTAAGGAATCCGCCTGCAATGCAGGAGACCCCCATTCGATCCCTGGGTCAGAAGGATCTCCTGCAGAAGGGATAGGCTATCTACTCTGGTATTCTTGAACTTCCTGGTGGCTCAGCTGGTAAAGAGTTAGCGTGCAATGCAGGAGATCTGGGTTCGATCCCTGGGTCTGGAAGATACCCTGGAGAAGGGAACGGCTACCCACTCCAGTATTCTGGCCTGGAGAAATCCATGGACTGTTTAGTTCATGGGGTCACAAAGAGTTGGACATGACTGAGCAACTTTCACAGGAATCACAGGCTGGAATCAAGATTACTAAGAGAAATATCAACAACCTCAGATATGCAGATGACACAACCCTAATGGCAGAAAGTGAAGAGGAACTAAAGAGTCTCTTGATGAAGGTGAGAGAAAGTGAAAAAGGTGGCTAGAAACTCAACATTGAAAAAACTAAGATCATGGTACCTGGTCCCATCACTTCATGGCAGATAGAAGGGCAAAAAGTGGAAGCATTGGCAGATTTTATTTCCTCGGGCTCCAAAATCACTGCAGATGGTGACTGCAGCCATAAAATTAAAAGACCCTTGCTCCTTGGAAGGAAAGCTGTGACTAACCTAGACAGCAGATTAAAAAGCAAAGATAACACTTGCCAACAAAGTTCTGTATAGTCAAAGCTGTGGTTTTTCCAGTAGTCATGTATAGATTTGAGAGTTAATCCATAAAGAATGCTGACAGCCAAAGAATTGTTGCTTTCTAAAGTGGTGCTGGAGAGGACTCTTGAGAATCCCTGGACTGCAAGGATATCAAAAAAGTCAATACTAAAGGAAATCAATCCTGAATAGTCACTGGAAGGACTAATGCTGAAGCTGAAGCTCCAGTGCTTTGACCATCTGATGAGAAGAGCTGACTCTTTGGAAAAGACTCTGATGCGGGGGAAGGTTGAAGGCAAAAGGAGAAGGTCGTGGTAGCGGATGAAATGGTCGGGTGGCATCATCGGCTCAGTGAGCATGAATGTGAACAAACTCTGGGAGATAGTGCGGGACCGAGGTGCCTGGTCTGCCAGTCCACGGAGTGGCAAGGATTCAGGAATGAACAACAACAGCAAAACAGGGCTTGGCTCATGGTGCGTATTTATTGAATGTTCACGTCCAGCACGTCTTTCCCTGGGGAGCAGTGCAGAGAAGAAAGCATGGCGTGCATGTCGGGTTCCCTTGCTCTAAGGGAGGGGACGTCCTGTGTTTGCGTGGGGGAAGGTGGCCTTCTCTCCCTGTCTAGGCTCTGAGTGGGTTGATCATGGGGTAGGGAGGACCTGTCTTTAAGGAGAAGTAACAGAAGGAGAGAAGGAAGATGGTGAGAGACTTGAGGTACAGAGGGTCATCTGTGAGCAGTTGTGTAAAATTAAGGTCGTGGTCTTTTTGCTTTTGATTTTATTATTTCCCTGTTTTGTGGAAAGAAGAAGTTCCACAAGGGACAGTTCAAGGTGGCTCTTTGTTAAAATTACGGAGAAACTTGAACATACAGGAAAATGAGAGAGTGTGATAACGAATGCCTATGTTTTTTTTCCTCACTGGGCTTCAGATGCTAGTAAGTCATAGTCCTAGTTTTTATCTCTGTGCCTGTTCCCTAGATGTTTTTATTTTTAAATATATTTTATTGAAATATAGTTGACTTACGGCGTTGTTCATTACTGCTGTACAGCCAAGTGATTCAGTTACACACACACACACAAACACACACACACAGACACACACACACACACACACACTACATTTGCTGCTGTTCAGTCGCTCAGTCGTGTCTGACTCTTTGTGACCCCACGGGCTGCAGCACGCCAGGGTCCTCTGTCCTTCACTGTCTTTTTCATGTTCTTTTCTATTATGGTTTATTCCCAGGATATTGCATATAGTTCCCTGTGCTATGCAGTGGGACTTTGTAGTTGATCCAGTCTATGTCTAATAGCTTGCATCTGCTCATCCCAAATTCATCCCAACTAATCCCAATCCGTTCCTCCCCCTACCCTACCCCAGATAGGCTCAGGCAAATCCTAGCTTTCACAGCGTTTTGGGAGCGTGGCTTTTCAAATGTGAGCTTGTAGTCAGAGGAGAGGGCATTGTTTCACAAGAGGAAGGAGGTGCGGAGGGGCTGATCCCTATGCTGATGTCAGGAGCCCACCTGGGCTGTTCCGGCTCCTGGTCCCTGGCTGAGGGGAAGGGCTCGGGCTCTTTATCCTGCCCTGTGTGGACAGCTGGGGAATGGGCAGGCATGGCTCCAGGCATTGTCTAGAGATGTGATCTGACTGCTTGGAAGCTGGTTAAATAGATTACGTGCTTCACAAAAAGGTAACTCTTCCAAATAATCTGGGGCATGGAGTGAGCAGACTTTTAAATCAAGTTAAAATAGAAGGAAAGGTCAAAGCTTCATCCTTCGTATATTTGTAGCTTTGTTCCCGTGTGATTACATAGTTGCCCACCTATCTGACAAAAGCTATGAAGATTAAAGCTTCGATCCTATTATAGAAATGAAAGGTTTCAGTGTAATTAAATTAACATAAACACAAGGGCACCATGGTTTGGGATTTATGCTGACAAAAATATTTCACATTAATGTTATAGAAACTGGAATAAAAGAAATCAAGCTGAGATAGCATTGACTTAAATTTGTCAAGCACATTGGGCATACTTGCAAACAGCTGAAGTGGGAGACATTCTATTACCCACCTGGGCTCCTTTCTGCTGTGCTTCTGCACCTGAGACCTGAGGAAAGCTCATTCCAGTAACACTGAATTTCCTTGCCTTTCAGGGTCTAGTTTTTCTATATTCTCATATTGAAAGTGACAAAAGTAACTGACAGATTTTCTTTCAGTTCAGTTCAGTTCAGTCGCTCAATCATGTCCGGCTCTTTGCGACCCCATGATCTGTAGCACACCAGGCTTCCCTGTCCATCACCAACTCCTGAAGCTGGCTCCAACTCACATTCCTTGAGTCAGTGATGCCGTCCAACCATCTCATCCTCTGTCTTCCCCTTCTCCTCCCACCTTCAATCTTTCCCAGCATCAGGGTTTTTTCTGAAAAGTCAGTTCTTCACATCAGGTGACCAAAATATTAGAGCTTCAACTTCAGCATCAGTCCTTCCAATGAATATTCAGGACTGATTTCCTTTAGGATTGACTGGTTGGATCTCCTTGCAGTCTAAGGGACTCTCAAGAGCCTTCTTCAACAGCACAGTTCAAAAGCATCCCTTCTTTGGCGCTCAGCTTTCTTTATGGTCCAGCTCTCACATTCATACATGACTACAGGAAAAACCATAGCTTTGACTAGACAGAAGTTTGTCAGCAAAGTAATGTCTCTGCTTTTAAATATACTGTTTAGGTTTGTCATAGCTTTTCTTCCAAGGAGCAAGTGTCTTTTAATTTCATGGCTGCAGTTACCATCTGCAGTGCTTTTGGAGCCCAAGAAAGTGAAGTCTGTCAGTGTTTTCATTGTTCACCCATCTATTTGCCATGAAGTGATGGGACCAGATGCCATGATCTTAATTTTTTGAATGTTGAATTTTAAGTCAGTTTTTTCACTCTCCTCTTTCGCTTTCATCAAGAGACTCTTTAGTTCCTCTTCACTTTCTGCTGTAAGGGTGGTGTTATCTGCATATCTGATGTTATTGATATCTCTCCCAACAATCTTGATTCTAGTTTATGCTTCATCCAGTCTGGCGTTTCTCATGATGTACTCTGCTTATAAGTTAAATAAGCAGGGTGACAGTGTACAGCCTTGACGTACTCCTTCCCCAATTTGGAATCAGTCTATTGTTCCATGTTTGGTTCTAACTGTTGATACTTGACCTACATACATATTTCTCAGGAGGCACGTAAGGCAGTCTGTTATTCCTGTCTCTCTAAAAATTTTCCACAGTTTGTTGTGGTCCATAGAGTCAAAGGCTTTGGTGTAATCAATAAAGCAGAAGTGGATATTTTCCTGGAATTCTCTTGCTTTTTCTGTGATCCAGTGGATGCTGGCAATTTGATCTCTTTGCCTTTTCTAAATCCAGCTTGAATATCTGGAAGTTCTTGGTTCACGTACTGTTAAAGCCTCGCTTGGAGAATTTTGAGCATTAGTTGTTGTCATTTGAGATGAGTGCAATTGTGTAGTAGTTTGAACATTCTTTGGCATTGCCTTTCTTTGGGATTGGAATGGAAAGTGACCTTTTCTAGTCCTGTGGCCCCTGCTGAGTTTTCCAAATTTATTGGCGTTTTGAGTGCAGCACTTTCACAGCATCACCTTTTAGGATTTGAGATAGCTCAGCTGGAATTCCATCACCTCCACTAGTTTTGCTCATAGTGATGCTTTGTAACACCAACTTGACTTCACATTCCAGGATGTCTGGCTCTAGGTGAGTGATCACACCATCGTGGTTATCTGGATCGTGAAGCTCTTTTTTGTACAGTTCTTCTGTGTATTCTTGCCAGCTCTTCTTAATCTCTTCTGCTTCTGTGAGGTCCAGACCGTTTCTATGCTTCGTTGTGCCCTTTCAGCTTTGCATGAAATGTTACCTTGGTATATCTGATTTTCTTGAAGATATCTCAAGTCTTTTCCATTGTATTGTTTTCCTCTATATCTTTGCATTGAGTCCTTAGAAAGCCTTTCTTATCTCTCCTTGACATTCTCTGAAACTCTGCATTCAGATGGAAATATCTTTCCTTTTCTCCTTTGCCTTTTGCTTCTCTTCATTTCTTAGCTATTTGTAAGGCCTGCTGAGACAGCATGGTCCACTGGAGAAGGGAACGGTAAACCACTTCAGTACTCTTGCTTTGAGAACCCCATGAACAGTATTTCCTTTAGAACTTAAATATACTTACCTTGTGTCATAAGTTGTTTTTGCAGGGTAGTAAGGTTTGGAGAATAAAGATTTGGAGACTTAGTGGCAACACTGTCTCTTTCCAGTCTTGATAGTAGTTTGGTTTAGTACTCTTGGTGAATTACTTTGGTTTTAGCTTACTGTTCATTGGGACCCCTTTGTTTGTTTTTATTTCTTCCCCTGATGTTTGCCATCTAGCAGTGAGGAGGAATGGAAAATGTGTCATTTCCTCATTCTCTGGCCATTCCTGTGGCTCTGCCCTTCAATATAACGAATAGGCTCTTTTTAGACAGTGTTCATCAGCCTCATCAAACCTCATTTGTCTTCCATTTTTGAACAATACAGAGCTTCTTTAAAATGTAGGCCTAGAGAGCTTAAAAATTATTTCCCTCATTCTTATTTTCAGGTGATTGAGTCTTCCAGTTATCAAGCAGAGGTGAGAACATTAGTTACAGCAACCCTTGAAAATCTGAGGGCAAAGACTCAGATGCCTAGTGGGACTCCTAGTAGGAATTATTGGTTCAGACTTCTAGACTGTTTTCATCGTCATTCCATCCAAAATAGAAAATTTATATTTCTAAAAATTTACTCTGTTAATCAGTTTGTCATGCTTTAAATCATAGAAAGGGAAACTGTGTGTTTAATACAGACCTGTAGTAAAATATACCTTCTTGATGCTTTGGATCCATAAACAAATCTCAAAAGGAATTTCTCTTCATTGAAAGGGATCCTAAAACCAGCAGTACTCTGTCGTAGCTTTGTTAACTTGACGGATGTTACACAGAAAGAAAAATTGGGGTTGTAATGTTGTATGTGGCAGTTACTTAATGTACCACTTGTGTAGCTTTCTGGAATACTTTAATTAGATAGTTGTGCTGAAGACTTCTAATGAACATTACCAGCTGTGAAACCCAAAGACTAATTTCTTAAATAATAATGATGGAATATAAACATAATTTTCTCCATTTTTTCATGCCCTGAGAAAATTTTAATCTTTATCTGTAACATAGTGTACTTTTTTTCATCCCTAATTCAGTATGTCACTCTATAGCTTTCATTGTATGTGTTTTTGAAAACATCACTTGTTAAAACAGGGCAGCCTTTTAGAAGTGGTTTAATGAATCTGGGAGGGTGAACTCAATTTCAGTTTCTTAATTATATCCATTTAAATTCCATTATAATTTGTCGAGCACCTAGCATGTGCTCAGGACTGTTGGTGAGCAAATTTGAGTCCTCTGAGAGGCTTCAGAGCCATTTAAAAATATTTAATTGGAAAAGAGTAATTTTCTTAATTTACAGATAACCACCCAGGAGTTAACTGGCAAGTTGTACTTGGTAAGCGGCATCCCAGGCAGGGAGCTGTCCACCACCATGGTGCTGATTAAGGACTTTCCTTGTTACAGATCCATTACCTACTCTTAAGCTGATTCACATCCACTGTATGAGTAATGCATTCTGAAAACTGCATTCACTTCAGATGCCATATGAACAAGATAAAATACAAGTATGTGAATAAATAAGCACTTACATAAATGAAACATAGGCCATGTAGCGCGTTGTGCATGTGTGCTTATGGAGTTTTCCTAGCCTTCTCTCTCTCTGTGTGATTAAATTGGTGGCGTCAAGTTCCTCAGGGTGTAGTTGGTCTACCCTTTATTGATATTGTATCGGTTCTCTGTTCTGCGCTCCCCTCTGAGTGAACTTCTGTTCCTGTTGCTTGATATTATTGGCACAGGGAGCAGTCTTAGAAGAGGCCGACTTGATTGTCCCTTATCGAGTCATGCTCACGCTGGCGCTAGGACTCTGAGTCTCCCCAGTTCATGGTCCCTCGTGTTGCCTGCAGAAACTTGCCTGGGATAGTTGGAGGGTCCTCAGCTCAGCCTGTAGTCTCCTGGGTTCTCTTTTGAGATGCTATTTTTTTTTTTTTTCTGTTGCATAAACTCCTCCCTGAGGGCATAGTCCTTCCCTCAAGATGGAGGGGACAGACCATAAGGTTTAGACATTGTTTTTTAACCATATAGCTCATCACTGGGACAACTAGTAGACGAGTGTGTGCTGGGCTGCACAGGCCAAGACCTATATTCTTGGTTCCCTTCACACACTTGGGTAAATGAATGCACACAACTCCCCAGCCCCATTTTTCAGTCTTTGCTTCCTCATCTTCCACACAGTACGGTTCTGCCCAAGGACTGGCAAGCCTATAACATTCCTCTTAAAGGTCCTGAGACACCTCCTTGATGCATTTCTATCCAGAGAACAAATTCCTGGTCTGACCAGTACTTTGCACACTGTCTTCCCTGGCATTTTGCTTGAGTCTTACTAATATTTTCATCTGCCTTTTTTTTTTTTTTTTGGTCTGCTTTTAAATGGGACTCATTTGAGATTTTTCTCCATCATTTGACAAGGTATTTCTTATTATAATCTGAATTTGCTGAAGAATTGATGCTTTTAAATTGTGGTTCTGGCGAAGACTCTTGGACTTCAAGGAGATCAAACCAGTCGATCCTAAATGAAATCACCTCTGAGTACTCATTGGAAGGATTGTTGCCTACCTCGTATGAAGAGCTGACTCATTGGAAAAGACCCTGATGCTGGGGAAGATTTAAGGCAGAAGGAGAAGGGAGCAGCAGAGGATAAGATGGTTAAATAGTATCACCAACTCAATGGACATGAACTTGGGCAGCTCCAGGAGATGTTGGAAGACAGGGAAGCCTAGTGTGCTGCAGTCCATGGGATTGCTAAGAGTCAGGCATGACTTAGTGACTGACAACAACATAATATTAATGAACGGTTACTCTCTATGATTACACTTCTCCAAACTGAAGGATACAAAATATCTGCTACACCTCTCCCTTCTTTAAAAGATGACACACTTTTTACGAGGCCCTTTGGCTTCAGCCAGAAGACATATCTTTGACCAACTTCTTTTTCTCTTGTTCTACAATCTATATCTTGCCCTGTTCCCTTCCAGTTTTCAAGATACTTCTAATTGCTCTGTCACTCTCTCAATTAAAGTTCTGTGACATTGGGTACCTCAGAGCTGACAGGCAGATTATCTTATTTCCGATTATTTCAGCACTTGGCCAAGTGGTGCTGAGAATCCTCTGACCAGAATACTTACAAAGGGACTGCCTGTTGGTAGGAATAGAAACACAGAGCAGGGCAGTTGTATTTACTCCATTTCACAGACCAAGATCTAAAGTTCAGAAAGGGAAACTGATATACTTAGGGTTACTTGATGTGAATTTACCCTGCTGGTACTGCTAATGATCACTTAGTTAAAGTGAATTAAAATGATTCTTTGAAAAAGTTAATCTACATTAGACATGTAAAGTTACCTGAATCACACATGTTTACACACGTTTACATGCACAGTCATCTGGCTTCGGGATCAGACATCTCATTCTAGTTCAGCTGCTGCCTGGTCCCTACACTGGCTGCTTGTCCCTACGTCTATACAGCTGGGACATGAATAGATTGCTCCTGTGATCCCTTCCATTGCTGGCTCTGTGTTCCGCATTTCTGGCCCTGGAAGATTTGTATAGAGGGAGAGAGTTATTTGAACAAATTGAATCATGTGGGTACAGAGTTCTTAGGTTGTTGAAAAATCGGATGATTGTCTGAAAAAGATGGATAGCAAAGCATCCCCCGTTTATATGACTCTTGCTGTTTAATTCTCATTAAAAGTATTCGTCTGGATCTTAGTTCTGTGTAACAGGCTCAAGGTTATTAAACGCACTTTATGGATCATTTGTTTAATGTGACCAAACTAAAAATTAAGAAGCACATTATTCAGTGTTCATAAAATGAATGTTTTAAACAGACAGATTCATTCTCGTATTTGCATCCTGCTTTGATGTAGAGCTGTAATGGAGTTATAGACGGATATTCTCCTTGGACATTTATAAGCTGATGATGCCTGTTGAATACCTTTTATAAAGATTAATATTTTTTGCTCTGTGCCCATTACCAGAGCATTAATCATCATGGCCTCAGCCTGCACAGCTGAGAATGAGCAGATGTCAAATTATTGCTGTCTGTAATCAAAGTGGATCGCACTGGGGAAACGGGTGTGGAAGGCTCGCTGGTGTGCTGCAGGGCTCTGATCCCCACGGCTCATTTGCGAGGGGTCTGGGCCCGGGGCTGCCTGCGCCTTCCTGGCTGTCTGGGCGGGGCTGTCAGCACTCACTCTGTGCATGGCAGGGAAAAGACAGGACAGCTGTGCTGCCGGGTTGCGGCTCGCTCGTAGGTCAGCTCTGTGCCTTGACGCAGACTAGCAGGCATTGATGAGGCCTGCAGTCACGTCTGTGACTGAAGACCGTCCGCCAGGAGAAAGCTGTGGCCTTGACTCTCCTTCCAGAGATGAACACTAGTTCATTAAAATGAGAAATCACACAGGAGGCCTCCAACATCTGCTTCCTAGCACACTCCCAGACTGCGCTGTCCAACAGAGATAGAATGCCAGCTACATACACAATTTATAATTTTATACAGTCCACAGTAAAAAAAAAAAAAAGTACAAGACAGTTGGTGAAATTAATTTTAATAATATATTTCATCTGAAATATGTCAACACGATATTGATCTAAATATTACAAATGGCATGTTTCACACTCTTTTTGTTTGTTTGTTTTGTTTTTTTTCCATAGGAACTCTCTAAAATCCAGTGTGGTTTTTCCATGTATATCATATCTCAGTTTGAATGCTGAATTTTCATCACAGACTCTTGATCTCTATTTTTCACATTTAATAAAATTCACCACAGGAAAGGAGATTCATATATACATGCTGTTCTGTTGTTCCAAATAGTTGTTTGCAAGAACTGAATCAGGTGTTCATTGTTTTACATTTAAGTTAAAAAGTTAAATGTAAAAATTTACATGAAATTAACTAAAGTTAAAAATTCTACTCATCAGTGGAACAGGCGTATTTCAAGGGCTCACTGGCTACCCTATTGACTAACAAACTCTAAGACAGGAGTTTTTGCTGTGTACTTTGTTGGAAAAGCTGACTTTGCAGAATAATATTATTTCCGTTATAGTTATTGACAGCTACCCTTGACTGAGTGCTGACTACTTGCCAGATACACACATTACATCATTTGATTCTCACAGTAAGCCTGAAGGGTTAACAGTAGCATGCCTGTTTAAAGAGAAGGACAATTAAGCCTTCAAGAGTTGAAGTAACTTGCCCAAGATTCAAGGCAAAGAGTGAGACAGGTAGATATTATTATTTTCTTATGTGCATGGGTAAACAGAACTTTAATCAGACCAAAAGGCTTTTCCAAAATTGATTAGACTGTTAGTCCCAAACTCCCAATTTATCCCTCCCCTCTTCCTTCCCTTTGTCAACTATAAATTTGTTTTCTATGTCTGTGACTCTTGGGATTAACAGAAGCACACTTTCATATATAAAATAGATGAACAGCAAGAACCTACTGTATAACACAAGGAACTATAGTCAATATCTTATAATAACCTATAATGGAAAAGAATCTGAAAAATGTTTATAGATATATGTATACTGAATCACTTTGCTGTACACCTGAAACTAACACATTATTGTAAACCAACTCTTGTTCAGTTCAGTCGCTCAGTTGTGTCCAACTCTTTGTGACCCTATGGGCTGCAGAACACAAGGCTTCTCTGTCCATCACCACCTCCTGGAGCTTGCTCAAACTCACGTCCATTGAGTCGGTGATGCTGGGCAACCATCTCATCCCCTTCTCCTCCTGCCTTCAGTGCTTTCCAGCATCAGGGTCTTTTCTAAGGAGTCAGTTCTTTGCATCAGGTGGCCAAAGTATTAGAGCTTCAGCATCAGTCCTTCTAATGAATATTCAGGGTTGATTTTGTTTAGGACTGACTCGTTTGATCTCCTTGTAGTCCAACAGATTCTCAAGAATCTTCTCCAAGACCACAGTTCAAAAGCATCAATTCTTCAGTGCTCAGCTTTCTTTATGGTCCAACTCTCACATCCATACATGACTACTGGAAAAACTATAGCTTTGACTAAACAGACCTTTGTCGGCAAAGTAATGTCTCTGCTTTTTAATATGCTCTCTAGTTTGGTCATAGCTTTCCTTCCAAGGAGCAGGTGTCTTTTGACTTCATGTTTGCAGTCACCATCTGCAGTGATGTTGGAGCCCAAGGAAATAAAATCTGTCACTGTTTTCATTATTTCCCCATTTATTTGCCATGAATTGATGGGACCAGATGCCATGATCTTAGTTTTTTGAATGTTGAGCTTTAAGCCAGCTTTTTCACTCTCCTCTTTCACCTTCATCAAGAGGCTCTTTAGTTCCTCTTTGCTTTATGTCAGAAGGCTGGTGTCATCTGCATATCTGAAGTTATTGATATTTCTCCTGTCAATCTTTATTCCAGCATGTGTTTCATCCAGCCTGGCATTTCACATGATGTATTCTGCTTATACGTTAAATAAATAAACTGGTAATGGAAGTAAAGTCCGGTGCTGTAAAGAACAATATTGTATAGGAACCGGTAATATTAGGTCCATGAATCAAGGTAAATTGGAAGTGGTGCAACAGGAAATAGCAAGAGTGAGCATTGACACTTTAGGAATCAGTGAACTAAAATGAACTGGAACGGGCAAATTTAATTCAGATGACTGTTATATCTACTACCGTGGGCAAGAATCCTTTAGGAGAAATGGAGTAGCCATCATAGTCAACAAAAGAGCTAAAAATGCAGTTCTTGGGTGCAATCTCAAAAACAACAGAATGATCTCTGTTCGTTTCCAAGGCAAGCCATTTGGTATCACAGTAATCCAAGTCTATGCCCAACCACTAATGCCGAAGAAGCTGAAGTTGAACGGTTCTATGAAGACCTACCTATAAGACCTAGAATTAACACCAAAAAAAGATGTCCTTTTCATCATAGGGGACTTAACTCTACTTTAGTGAAAAAGCAAACAAACAAAATGAAATAGACTGACCCAGGTTCCTAGGCTTCAGTTATGCGCTGGTCACAGCTTTTTTCCATGTGTTGATCTGTGGGTAGTTGGCTTAAAATGTGTTTTCTTGATTTCAGTGTGTGTTTGGTTGGTTGGTTTTCTTTTTTTCCTTTGAATGGGGAGATTGTCAGCTTCCCAGGACATCCATTCTGAACCAAGTGGGACTATAGGCACTGATCTTGCTGTAGAAATGGTATTCTATTCATGGAGAAGGTTACTGGGGTCACCGATTTGAGACACTCAGAATATGACAGCGGATTCCTCTTCCTTGACTGCCAGATAATGTCTGATGCTTTAGTTGCAAGTGTGACTGTATGGGTGGGTATGTGTGTGTGTGTGTGTATGTGGGTGTGGGTGGGTGGGTGCGTGAGTGGTTGTGTGGGGGGTACCTTCCTCTATTTTCCTAATGTTTTGTTTTGACTTAGAAAATTTTTCAGGATCTTTAGTGTTATTGCAAACTTGGTCCCACCACTTCTTGAGAAAGCTGAAAGGAGCGTGTGTAAATGCAGAGTCAGTGGTGTCCTTTGTAAAATAAGGTTAATTTTGCTTTGGGTGGGGAGCGCTGCTGGGTCGCTGTGGCAGCACCAGGAGGCAGACCTGCTTCTCACTGCAGACCCTTTCCTGTAAGCCTCTGCACCTGTAGTTAGAGAACCCAGATCAACATTCCCGTGTGTGAACACATGCGCGCGCACACACACAGACACAGACACATACACGCACACACACACGCACATGCACGCACACATGCACACACACACATAGACACATACACACGCAGACACGCACACACACATACACATGCGCGTGCGTGCGCGCGCGCACACACACACACACACACACACGCGCAAGTGCTTGTGCACGTGAGCCCGAGCACTGCTGTTGGGATTGTCTTGAACACTGTTCAGTGCAACTGAGTCCCCAGAGAGGCAGATGGGAGCTTGCAATGACGGCTTTGCCCCGATGTCTTCTGAGGATGGGACAGGGTGGCCCTTGGCTGCACGTCCTTGCTCACCACCTCAAACAAGCAGAGCACTGGGTTCAACCATGCAGAAGACTGTGGACTGAAGTCCTGTGCAGCTGTCGTGCTGGGAAGAGAGCACTTCTCCCCCTGAGCACATGCATGCCTGCTCACACATGCCCACACATGTGCAGGAAGTCACAGGCACGTGTGCTCACTCACACACACACTTACACACACACACACTCACACTCACACACAAACTCACACACACACACTTGCACACACTTCCACTGTCAGGTCTTAGTGCGTGTGCGGGGGCCCCTCCCCTGGCTGAGAGCCAGACCCCTCCTCTGACAGAGACTGTTCCAGAGAGACAAGGTCCCAGAGCCACTCTTAGGTCCCAGCAGTCTGTGACTGGCACCGGAAGCCCACCTGTCCCAGGTCTGTCAGGGGCCTGGGCTGGGGCCTGCCAGTCACGGGTCACCAGGAATGTGGATCAGTTGAGCTTGGGCTGCTTCTGGCTGTGGTCCTCACAGCCACTGCGGGACCTGGGACGTTGCTCTTCTTCGTGGGGAGGCCTGGGTCGTGCTTTTGAAAGTGCAGCCGCCCTGTGACCCCCTGTCCTTGGAGGCCTGCAGGAGATACCTGGTGTGGTCCATGCGCCTGCACGGAAGCCCCGGGCGTGTGGCTGCTCCCTCCTGGTGAGCTGGTCCTGTGATGGGCGTGTGGTCCGGGGCCTGTGCTGGTCCTCTGGACAGGAGTGTTGCGCCCTCCCAAAGTCCTGCTCATGTGGTCTTGTTCCATCCTCTCGGTGAGGTAGGCTTATCCCCATGGCCCCCTTTATCTTGACCAGCCAGAGGTGGGCGGCAGTGATAAGGTTAGAACCACACTTATCCTGTGGATGTTGAAAACATCCCGTGTGTATTTCATAGTATCTCTCGATACTGTGGACCCATGAAGGGTTATAACAAATGGATTTTTATGTTCTCAGAAACTAACAGGATGAAAGTCTTTAAACATGACAAAATGGCAGCAAAGTGTCCAAAATTTGGTCCTTTTTCTTCAAAAGAGGCTGGGTAGTAAACAAGGAAAGCTATCACAGAGCTCTGGGCGGGGTGGCAGGTGGGCGTTCACAGCTGGAGCCAGGAATGGTTGACGGCATCTCTCCCAGCAGAAGGTGGACAGGGCGGCCATCCCGTCCCTCACCCTGGAGTGATTCTGACAGATGACACCAGCACAGTCGATTATTTGGAGGACGGCGAAGTCCACCCACCCCCGCCTGTCTGGCCTGACAGATACATGGGGCCATACGGCGTGGACTGCGGCCAGGGCCTCTGGGTCGCCAGATCCCGAGGAGCCCTTTCAGCCATCTCTGAGCCCAGACCTGTGTTCCTCTGAGTTTCTAGGATCATTGTGGGTACAGCCCTGCTGCCTCGTTGGCCTGGCAAGTCCACCCGGCCTGCTGCTGCTGTGGGGTCCCTCCCACGCTTGGCTTTGCTCAGCCTCCGAGGTCATGTTTTCCGTGGTCGTGTGGTCAGCACCTGTCTCTGCCTGCTCAGCTTCTCATGGCTCTTCCTTCTCCAGCTGCTTGGAAATTAGACTTACCTCCAGAGCGGTGGTGGCAGTGACGCCGGGGACGACCGAGTGGCCGGGGAGGCTGAGGGCTCATCTCCTGAGGTTGGACGCACTGGTGATGTGTCTCAGGTGGTAGGGAAGGGGGACTCCAGCTGGAGATGCTCCACTTGGACCTTGAGGATGAACGCGGGCAGGGCTGGACTCAGACGGCTTGGCCGAGGGCCCTGCCCTGCCCCTTGGTTTCTGGGAGCTGGAGTGTAGCTCTACACTGGATGTCGGGTTGCAGTTAAGGTCAGCAGAGCTACTGCAGGCTGGTGCGACTTGCGAACTTCAGGATTTTGTAGTAAGATGTTGGATTTGGGATGCCTGTGGAGTTCGTGTATGCAATGGGTCAGGATTTTGGGCAGCTGCACTTTCAGGATGAATTCACTGCCATGAGGTCATCTTGCGGCCTGTCCCTTGGACTGGCTTTGTCCTGGGGATGCCTGTGCCCTCTCCTACGCTGGAGGCCCATCTCAGCTTTGGAGCGCTTCTGTCGTGAGTTCAAGGGGTGGTGGCATTTGGGGCAGATGCTCTCTGCGGGGCTGGGTGTTCACCACGGACGTTGTAGGAAGGGCTGGGTAGCAAGGGGACGGAATTGTGTGATGGCCCATGACGTCCAGGAGCCACGACGAGGAGAGCCTGTCCTGGTCCCCATGCCAGAGCGCCTTCTCCTTGTGCTGCGCTCTCACGCCCTGCCCTCCTGCGATTCCTGACATCATAGTCAGCCAAGCCGGCCCGACCGCTGCCCAGAAGATGCTCAGCCCTTTAGCATCTCTGACTTACCTCTGCCTAAGTATTTGTTGGGTTCCCTGGTGGCTCAGTGGTAAAGAACCCACCTGGCAGTGCAGGAGAGGCAGGTTTGATCCCTGTCCTGGGAAGATGCCCTGGAGGAAGAAATGGCAGCCCACTCCAGTGTTCTTGCCTGGGAGGTCCCGTGAACATAGGAGCCTGGTGGGTTATAGTCCACAGGGTCCCCAGGAGTTGGACACAGCTTAGTGACTGAGCATGCACGCAAGGATGGATTCCTGTAATGGTGACATCTGCAAGCAAATCCATATATTCATATATTCTTTGGGGAAAACTCCATTTGGAAAAACGGAGTTGTTGTCAGTTCCTTTTCTGTGGATTAAATCAAAATGGAGCTTGAAAAAGCCTTAGCATGAGCTTCCTACGTGCAGCCCCCTGGGAAGTGGAGGAGCAGAAGGATATGGGCGGTTCTGCATCTCCCTGTCTGACCTACCTCTCTCCTCCATCCTGCGGTCTTCTTTACCACACGTGTGTGCTAGTCACTTAGTGGTGTCCGACTCTTTGCGACCTGGTGGGCTGTAGCCTGCCAGGCTCCTCTGTCCATGGGATTTCCCAGGCAAGAATACTAGAGTGGGTTGCCGTTCCCTTCTCCAAGGCATCTTCCCCACCCCGGGATCAAACCCAAGTCTGCTGCCGGCAGATTCTGTACCACCTGAGCCACCAGGGAAGCCCCTACTTCTTGGCAAAATCTCCTAAGCAGGTCTCTGCCTACTTCCAGGAATGTTTCCAATGTTGCAGGCTCATTTGTTTCCTTTATGTTAAAAAATAACTCAGGAAACATTAATGCAAAGACATGCTTGTGTGCATCATTAACACCGGAAGTCCTGAAATGTAACATTCTAAAAACAAGCGCAAGATATGTAATGTTTCCAAGCTCTGCTGTCTCTTCTCTCGTGTTCCACATTTTAAAGGGAACGACAGTGGCTGAGCTTGTTTCACCATCAGAACTGCTGTTGTCAGCAGATCGCTCACGTTGGAGGGTGGGTGTGCTGGAGCTCAGTGGGATTCCCCAACAGGAAGAGACAGTTAGTAATCAACATTTCATCTCCAATCTTATTTGTGTCTAGTTCGTTTTTTTTCTTTTTTTTTCTGAGCATCCTTTCCATGGTCCTATCTGAAAAACAAATGAAAACCCAAATTATCTTTGACCCTGAAACGCCAGCATCCCTTCCTTTCCGAGCTGTGCTCCCAGAGCTGTGTCTGCGCTCCTGGTTTTGTCTTCTCATCCCACTCCAGGAAGCTGGCCTGAACAGGACTCTGTGTGCTCCTAGTCGCCACGTCCCAGGGCTGTATGTTTTGGATCCGATCTTGCCACACCCAGGCCACCTGCCCTCCCTCGATTTGGGTGATGTCACTCATCTCTGCCTCATCCCACGTTGCTGCTTGCTCCATCTCCTGTTCTAATACCAACTCCTGACTGCCGCTCACAGTACTCCCTTCTCATTCTCCATACTTCTCCTTAATGGTCTTACTCACACCCTTGGCATTTCTTACCGTCTAAGAGCTGTTGCTTCTTTGGTCCATGGGACTGCAGATCTCTAAGGTCTAGACGCCTACCAAGTAGAGCTACTTGTATACCCAATAGGCAACTCAAACGCAACTCGTCCAAAACTCAACCCTGGTCCTTTTCTCCTCCCTTAGATTCCCTTCTGTTCCCAGGTTCCTCTCCTGGGAAGGTGTCACATCCTGCCATGGGTGACTCATCAAGGGCTCACGTTGGACTGGGTGTCATGTTTGACTCTCGTTTAGCTCCTGGCCTCCTCTCCGTTTATCATCAGCCACTGTGTTCAGCCTGCCTCCAATGTGGTTTTGGTCAGGGCCTCTTCTTTCAAACTTACCACTGGAGCAGGAGGTCAGTTCAGTTTAGTTGCTCAGTCATGTCTGACTCTTTGTGACTCCTGTGGACTACAGCATGCCAGGCTTCCGTGTCCATCGCCAACTCCTGGAGCTTGCTGATTTCCATCGAGTTGGTGATGCCATCCAACCATCTCATCTTCTGTCATCAGCAGGAGGTCAGGCTTTTCCTAGTTTTTGCTTGGACTATTGCAGTAGCTAACTAGCCAGTTCTGTGCCTCCCATCTGCACTGCCCTACCTGGATGCCATCACAGAGGCTCTCTCTGGCCTCTTGTGTTACCACATCCCTTCCCCATCAGCTTCTTCCAATTCTCCATCCGTTTCCATCTCATCCATCACGTTCAGAATGAAACCTGACTTCCTGTCCGCTATTTTATTCTGCTTCTCCTCTTCCCACCCTCCTGAACTTTGCCTGTGGCTCTGTGAATATGTCATTTACTCCCATCTCCCTGAATTTGTGCCTAAGATTGCCCACCCTATTTGGGAGGTTCTAATGCTTCTTCCCAGCAGGTGAATGCACTGTGTCCTGAAGGGGGCCTTCCTTTCACCTCCAGGGTCAATGCCTGCTCCCCACTGCTCCCTCCTTCATTAGCCCAGGGGTCTAGGAGGCCAGGGAGGGTAGCGGGGGCTGCTCTTAACCAGTATCTATGTCGCATCATAAGATCAAGTACCTGTCCAGAGCATCTCACCTGTTCCAGGCCCAGGCCTTCATGCCTAATCTTGCAGGTGGACATTGAGCCTAAAACCTGTGACTAACTAGTGCCAGTGTGTCCATGTTAGAGATGAGGAAACCTAGGCTTGTAGAGTTAACCAGCTTAGCCCAAGATTACCCTGCACGGAAAACAGCAGAATTTAAACCCACACAACCTCACTCCAGAGCCTGAGCTCTCAGCCCTCTGCAGACTGTCCTCTGCATGTGTGAACCCAGCAGAAAGTTGTCCCTGACCAAGTAAACATTAAGTGTGGAAATTAGTGAGTTGTGAACTGGCCAAGCTCAGGAACGTCTGGGAGGTGTATGGAAGCAGAAAGGAACCATGCTCTGGTCCTCCTAGGAAACAAAAAGAATAGTTGAAATTCAAATCATTTGTATTTTAACACGTATTCCTTTTAAATGGGCCAATCAGTAAATTCACAGTTCAGCACAGAAAATTGGTTAAACTCGCTGCAGGCTTGTTTGTGTTTGTATCGACGTGCATACCATGGGATATATGCGATTGTGTGTCTGTGTGCATGTGTTTGTTAACTGTCATCTTATGTTTATATGGTGACAACACAGACATGTGTGCATATGTGAGTATGTGTGTGTAAATTGTCTGATAAGAAAACAAGTGATTTTTGCCAGGTCAGCTGGTCTGACCCCCTCCAGATGTCAGTTTCACATTGCAGAGAGTGTTAGTGCAACGTGCCCTGTTTCAAGCTAGGAAAACAAGCTTCTGGCAAACAGAGTTGCGTCTCGGTGGGTCTCCTGCTGACTGGTAACCTGGTGTCCCCTGCAGACTGCAGAGAGATCCTGCTTCCCATGATGACGGATCAGCTCAAGTACCATCTGGAGAGACAGGAAGATCTGGAGGCCTGCTGCCAACTGCTCAGCAACATCCTTGAGGTTCTGTACCGGAAGGACGTGGTGAGTAACCGTGGGGCTGCCTCCATGGACCCCGCAGCAAGCGTGGGCCTGTGATCCTCCTGAGATCTGGCCTCGATGGATCGAATCACGTTTGATTCATTTAAAAGAGAACAGCCTGAATTTTAAGGGTTGCCCTTTCTTTTTCTTTGGGCCTTCCCTGGTGGCTCTAATGATAAAGTGTCTGCCTGCAATACGGGAGACCCTGGTTCAATCCTTTGGGTCAGGAAGATCCCCTGGAGAAGGGAAGGGCAACCCACTCCAGTATTCTTGCCTGGAGAATCCCATGGGCAGAGGAGTGAGTGTGGCGGGCTGTAGTCCATGAGGTCACAAAGAGTCAGGGACGACTGAGCGACTAACACCTTTCTCTTTTTCTCTGTAGAGCTGCATGCTCAAATTATTTTTTTATTAATGTATAAAGCTTGATGGGGCTTCCCTAGTGGTGAAGAATCCTCCTGGCAATGCAGGAGGTGTAGGCACATGTGTTTGATCCCTTGGCCGGGAGGATCGCCTGGAGGAGGAAATGGCAGCCCACTCCAGTCTTCTTGCCTGGGAAATCCTATGGACGGAGGAGCCTGGTGGGCTGCAGTCCATGGGGGCGCACAGAGTCAGACACGACTGAGCGCGCAGAGGATGATGATTGTATTATCACGTGTGTCTTTCCACGTTAAAGACACTGTTTTGTTTCCTGTGACTTCTCAGCTCAGTGACTCCCAAGACTGAGATTTGATATTTAAGGTCAGAGGCTTTGATGTTAAAAATTAGAAATAAACAGAGGGCGGCTAATTGCCTACTTTCTTTCAATCATTATCTTTAATAAATCATACTTAGTATTATTATTTTATAATGAGCATTGTTGTTGTTGCTTTAAGTCAGTGGTGCTTCTGAGAATTTTGAGAGCAGTTCTCTGCCCCTTTTTGCAGGTTCCTTTCTGTGCAGGCAGCTTTTTCCTGTGCTTTCTTTGCTGTTTCTTTTTTACATGGTCTCTTCTTTTGCATTTCTCAATTGTATGCTTATTCCTCTGCCCTTTTGGTCTTAATAAAAAGCTGGCGCAAGCACATGTGGAGACAGCTGACTCTCTCCCTCCCGCCCCCATTGCACCTGCCATACACATTTGTGTACGCACATGTGTGTGCACAGGTGGAGTCACTGGTTCTCCAGGTGTGTCTGGACAGCCGCTCAGAGCCGCGTCTGTCTCTGTCTCTAGCAGTGGCTAGATGAATCAAGGTTTTTCAGTTAGTAGGGCTTGTTCTTAGCTTTCCCCCATGCGACTCTCGACAAGTCCCCAGTCCAAACACATGCACACGCACACACACACATGTGCCTGTCCTGCCCACTTTTTTGCTGCACCTGCTTGTCTTCTCAGAGTCTGGGTGATGCGCTTGAAAAGAGAATTACAGTAAGTTAGTTAACTGCGACTGTGGCTATGTCCACCCTCCCCAGGCTTTGTCTCTGAAAGCTCTTGCCAGCCTTAACCAAAGGCCAGCCTTCAATCATCCCAGTCCAGCCTTTTGAAAAATGCTCAACATCGCTCCTTATGCTGCTGCTGCTGCTGCCGCCGCTAAGTCGCTTCAGTCGTGTCCGACTCTGTGCGACCCCGTAGACGGCAGCCCACCAGGCTACCCCGTCCCTGGGATTCTCCAGGCAAGAACACTGGAGTGGGTTGCCATTTCCTTCTCCAATGCAGGAAAGTGAAAGGTGAAAGTGAAGTTGGTCAGTTGTGCCCGACCCTCAGCGACCCCATGGACTGCAGCCTTCCAGGCTCCTCCATCCATGGGATTTTCCAGCCAAGAGTACTATAGTGGGGTGCCATTGCCTTCTCCTTGCTCATTATGAAAGAAATGCAAATCAAAACTACAATGAAGTTATTCCTTCACTTCAATCATCAGAATGGCCATCATCGAGAAATCTACAAACAGCAAATCCTGGGGAGGATTTGGAGAAAGGGGAACCCTCTTACAGGGTTGGTGGGGATGTAAATTGATACAGCCACTAGGGAGAACAGTATGGAGAGTTCTTTAAAACTAAGAATGAAACTAAGAATGAAACTACCATATGACCCAACAACCCCACTATTGGGCATATACTCTGAGAAAACCATAATTTAAAAAGACATGTACTCCCAAGTGCATTGTGGCACTATTTACAATAGCTAGACCATGGGGGTAACCTAGATGTCCACTGACAGGTGAATGGATAAAGAGGCTGTGGTGTGTGTACATATATATATAATGGAATATTGTTCAGCCATAAAAAGGGACACATTTGAATTAGTTCTAGTGAGGTGGATGGACTTGGAATCTGTTACAGAGAGTGATAGTCGGAAATGGGAAAAACACATATCGTATATTAACGCATGAGGATGGAATCTAGAAAAAATGGTACTACTTGCAGGGCAATGAAACTACTTGCAGGGCAAGAATAGAGACACAGACATAGAGCACAGATTCGTGGACACAGCAGGGGAAGGAGAGGAGTGGGACACATAGAAGGAGTAGCGTGGAAACCTACACATTAGTGGGAATTGGCTGCATGACCCAGGGAGCTCAAACTGGGCTGTGTGACAGCCTAGAGGGGTGGGATGGGATGGGAGGTGGGAGGGAGGGTCAAGCGGGAGGTGACATATGTTTACATGGCTGATTCACCTTGTTGCTTGGCAAAACCCGACACAATATTGTAAATCAACTAGCCTCCAAGTAAAAACAGAAAAGAGTGGGGAAAAAAAAAAAGATTGTACTTGAAAAGTTGTAAGGCCAAGCCTTATAGAGGAGGCAGTGCCTGCCTGGCCTGTGCAGACTGCCTGGAAAACCTGTTTAAACACGTACAGAATTCATGAAGAAGAATCAACAGTCCCATCACACACGAGACGAAGGAGCACATGTTTACTGACTGGAGATGCTCCGGCATGCTGCATTTTCGGGGTTATGCTAAGGTGATATTTAAACATTCGATTCTATGCAAGCATACACATTACTGGGATCTGACTTGCAGCGTGAGCTATTTGGTTGTTAGCTGCTGGCCCTCTGTGTACAAATGGGCAAGTGTCTTTCCAAAGCTAATTGGTGAGCTAATCAGGGATCATAAACATTATATTGTTTAAACAGATTTGCTTTTATTTTTAAGGTTTGCTTCAATTAAATTACTGTGATTATATAACATTACCATTAATGGGCTATAATTAATAAAATGCCTTGAGTTTTCTTTGTGAAGGCTTTTGCCTATGACAAGGGCCATTTTTCATCTCGTTAAGGGCTGTAATTGATTTACTCTTTACAGGGTAAATGGGTTCCGTGACAGCCGCGGGGCTGGAATGGTAATGACTGTCTTAGCTGTTGGTTTACATGCGTGTCTCTCCTGCAGGGGCCGACGCAGAGGCACGTCCAGATCATCATGGAGAAGCTTCTCCGGACAGTGAACCGAACCGTCATTTCCATGGGGCGGGACTCAGAACTCATCGTAAGTGTTCAGTGACACACGCATGGGGGTCTCATCGTGGCTGAGAGCATCTTTCCCAGGAAAGTCGTTTACTCTCAAGCTTGAAAACCCACATGGTCCTCTTGCAGTTGCCTTTTGAAACTATAGCAAGCAGTTGCGATGCATTTATTTACAGCCTAGTAGGTTAAGTGGGCTCATTTTCCATGATTCTAGAAGCAAGCGTCAAAGGTGAAAAGCAGGCACACCCACGTTTTGCAGACGGAGGATTTGGGTCTAGTTTTGTCGTTGCTAGCTTCTAGCAAAGGGTGTTTGTTTTCTTCTAAGTTCCCACACTCCAGGCAGTTGCTTTCTATGTATTTACACTTAAGATCCCATTAATAAAATTTTATGAAGGGCCTTAAAAAGTAATTGGGCACTCCGAGTTAGCTATTTTCCGTCTTCTCTAATGTTCTGTAGATGTTCCTCTTACATGGATGCAAAGCGTGGGATCTATTCTTTTCCTCCAGGTTTTTACCAATAGCGTTGGTGGTCTTTCACGTTTCACGCTGTGGCACTTTCTCCCAGAGTTTGCCACCATCACGATTGTTAGATTTGGTTTCATGGGCAAAAGATGCGTTTGTAGGTCTCATTTAATTTCTTTCATTTCTGGTATGTATTACCATTTAACTAAGTTGGGTGGATCCTATTTCAAAAAAGTCACTTTCCTAATCAAGGAACAAGAAAAATCCAGTTAGAGTTTTCACTGGCAGTCAGACTAGGCACACTGGTCTCCCTTGGGTGAGTTTAGCTCTGTCTGCATAGGCTGGGTGTGGATCAGGTATGGTGACCCATCGTTTTCCTTCAGACATAAAGCAGGAGTGTATCATCATTCCTGTGGGCTTGTGTTGCTTTCTGTGGCTGCATCACAGTGAGGGATGTGGCGTGTGGCTTTGGAGGCATCACAGAGAATAATCATTGCCTTTGTGTGTTTCCATGCGGTACAATTGTCTAGTTTATGTTTCTGAGTTTTAGCCCATGTTCTGTGCCGGTTTTCCTTTCTAAGGTACATCTCTTTTCGGTTTATGCTTTACCATGTTTAAATTAAGGATTTTTCCTTGTAAATTGATGTTATTTACCATGGACTCTTCCATTATCCTGTAAACCTCACTTGCTTCTTCATGCTCCTCATTGTTACTCTTCTTCTCTGTAATCTGGAAATGCCTTTGTCCAGGTCAGTGGAGAGGGAGCCCCGTGGAGGAAGACTTGGGGTGGCTGCAGAGGCACCCCAGGGCCCCAGTGTTCCTGTCTCCTTGGGGTTGTGCCCTGGGTGCCGCGGGATACTCTGTCATAGTGGAACTCAGGGGGGCTTTAAGTAGAATGAAGGATGTGTGGCTAGAAGCTGACCTGAGTTTGGTGTCATTGTGCTGAGACCATTGTGGGAGTGACATTCTGGCCATCATGGAGTCACAGTGAGTGTGCAATGGCCAGTCTTGGTGGGCAGATGGGGGAGGTGGCTGGCGTGGTGGCCAGTGAGCGGGTGAGACAGTCCTGTCTCCAGGTGGCAGTGTGTTCACTCAGATCAAAGCCCACTGGCCAGCAGTTACACTGGGGAGAGGAGGGCGGGGAGGACAATCAGAGCAGTTTGGACGGGACCTTGGGATGTGGTGAGATTGTAAGACGTGCTCACAGCTCAAGCTGAGAATCTAGACTGGACCTTGCAGGCAGAGCATGGTGACTTTTCTCAGAACGTGTGGTCCAGGGGGCCTTTGGGAAATTCCCCGTGTCTCAGGCATAGTGATAACAGTGATAATACATAGCTGCTCCTCCTCTGTGTGCTCAGTTCAGTTCAGTTCAGTCGCTCAGTCAGGTCTGGCTCTTTGCGACCCAATCGACTGCAGCATGCCAGGGCTCCCTGTCTATCACCAACTCCCGGAGTTTACTCAAACTCATGTCCATAGAGTTGGTGATGACATCCAACCATCTCATCCTCTGTCGTTCCCTTCTCCTCCTGCCTTCAATCTTTCCCAGCATCAGGGTCTTTTCCAGTGAGTCAGTTCTTTGCATCTGTGTGTGCTGGGACCTGGTTAATGCATGGAAGAGCCTCGCTTAATCCTCCCCTTCCCTGTGCAGAAATGCTCTGCAGGGAGGTGGGAAGTGGCCCCAGACCCATAGCTGGCACGGCGGGGCTCGTGGGGAGCCCTGGTTGGGCACCAGAGCTGGCGTTCTTTGGTCTCTTCTGGAAGACTGAGATCTGTGATCCTTGTCTCAGCGGTGGACCAGAAGGTCCCCAGGAGGACTCTGAGTTCCTCCTGGATCCGCATCCTTGTTTGGCAGGGAGCTACCCACGGCAGTAAACACTTTGGTGTTTGCTGCCTTCAGTCACATCTGTGGACCAAACGCCAGGATGTTCTGGAGGTAGAAGGGGCCAGACCACGGATCGGCAGCCGCTTTCCTGAAGGGCTTGGAGGGACACCTGTGGCCTATGGACTCCTTGGAGGTTCCTGGGAAGAGCCATTGCACTGTCAACCAGGGGGCCAGGAAGCAAGGACCCAGGCTCTCTCTGACCAAGCTGCAGCCTTGCCCCTACGGCACAGGTGGCTGGGTTCCAGGGCACTGTGAGGGGTCAGTGGGGATAGACTATAGCAAGCTGCCCACACAGAGGCTCATCGCCCCTGTCTAGCCCATCTCCAGCAGAAGTCTCCAGAAGCACAAACAGGACTTAGGTCCTAACCTGACAGTTCCCACATCTCTAATGTGTATACAAGGAGCCCAGAAATTCCTTCCCTTAAAATGAATTAAGCTGTCAGGAAAGGACTCTCAAAAAAAAAAAACCTCTGAATATCCTATAGTTATTTCATGAGTGGTGACAGTGTCACGATGTTTGCAGAAAGGACATTCACCATTTCCAACTGGAGATGCTCAGGAAGCTCTTTTGGGAGTCAGGGGGGCCTCGAGTCCACTTGGTGACAGCCGCAGAGTGGTGAGACTGAGAGGCCGCCCTGCTCCCCGAGCTGGACCTTGCTCTGCCCATCAGCTCCTGTGCAGATTTGTGCAGTGGCTTCTTGATGTCGCTGTTGTTGCTCTGGTAATTTAGATGAGAGGAGGATCCAGAGGGGGAAGATATCCCTGACAAGATGGACCAAAAAAACCTTCATCAGGGGCCCTTCTAGAGTGAGAAAAGAGCAGCACGTGGTTTATCGGCCTGCCTGGGGCCAGCTGTGCTATCCCCGATGTGACACAGAGATTCCAGGACTTACGTGTCTGCTCTGCTTTTTTGCATCAGTGGAATGGAAGTGGTATAACCACGAATCAGCTCACCAATTCTGCATGATTGCTGAAGAGGGACCTAAAAAATCCAAGTGATTTTAAAAGTTTTAAATAGCTGTGCTTCACTTAATAATTTATTTCATGATATTGTCAATAGTCGGAGTAGACGTGTGACCTCTGTTTCCAACAGAATTATTCATCAGCTGGGGATGCTGCTGTGGCCTGGCAGTTCCCCATCCGTTCATATACGGGACTGAGAACTGGGGGACCTCACACATAATTGGCTAAGCTGTGATGTACAGTGTAAGCCTTTTCTTTTATCTGTATCTGTGGTATCTTATAAACACCATGCAGTTGGTTATATGTCACTTGTTTTAGTTCATTTTATACCTTTCAACTTCGTATTTGAAATGGGCTGTTGGAGTGCATCTCAGGCAGATGATAAAAATACGCCATGATCCTACTGAGTGGATGCCTTTTTGACAAAGGAAACTGCATTTGGCAAGTTTAGGGTTGTGGATGGCTTGGATGTTGACCATGGGTCCTAACACAGAAGACTTGCAGTATCTGACCACAGAATTAAGATGCCATTTCATCTTTATTCCAGGATTGTCTGATGCTGTAGAATAGTGGGTTGAAATGTTGAGTTTTGCACTGTCTGATTTCAGATTTGATTTTTCTCTTCCTCTTTGAAAACGTTTCTAGGCTGACAGCGCTCGGCACCTTCTCGGTCATTGTGTTTGGTTTCGAGCAGGGGCGCTGGGGGCTTAGGTGCTCTTGTCTGGTGGGCAGGAGCCCAACCACTTATCTGGTGAGTGACATGGGTACCCTGACCCTCACACAGGACCTCTGGACAAACACAGCCCGTGTCTTTGTTGGAATAAGTGCTGTAAATAAAGCTGGGTTGAGAGCAGAGAGGATAATACACATAGCTGTTCCTTCTCCTGTGGTGTTAGCCACTGCTGCTGCTTTCAAATGATCAGATTTACATTTGTTAATGGGTCCCTTAAAAATGTAATTGAGTGAGGACTTTTAAAGATTTTTTCTGTGGCCTGGATATGCACCAGAAGACTGAAAATTACTAATTCACATGAGAATGTGGGCCTCTTCAAAAGAAAGATTCCCCTGGAAAACTGACAGAAGTAGGCTTAGCAATGGGAAAAGTTCGGCCTGCGTTCACCACTTGCTCTTGTGAGCACCAGACCTCATTCCCTAGACTCAAGGGAGGGAAGTTCTTTTGTTTCCGCTCTGAGAGCCAGCGTAGGGGTCGTTGATGGGAGCGGTGTTTCCTTGGGGCAGTAGCACTGATAACAGGGAAGATGCTGGTAGTGAAAGCCCACTGCTTTCTTTGTAAATCCTGCGTGATTTACAAGGACCTGACACGCTTCTGCATTTGAAAGATACTGTAAGAGACGTGGTCTCCGCCTGCATGCAGCCCCTTTACTAAGATGATCACCAAGACTTTTCACAGAGATGTTCTTTCCCCACGCACGGGCATTCATTTTGCGGTATCTGTTCTAATGGACTTTACGTATGAATGTGCTTTTAACAAAGTGCTGATCTTAACCTTGCTTTGCAGAAGAAAACAATACATTATAAAAGTT
Source organism: Oryx dammah (assembly GCF_014754425.2). Lineage (NCBI taxonomy): Eukaryota > Metazoa > Chordata > Mammalia > Artiodactyla > Bovidae > Oryx > Oryx dammah. Next base: position 45,181,173 of record NW_024070198.1, read on the forward strand.
TCAAGTGGACAGTATCTGCTTTTTCTATATAAGTATTACAAAAAGTGTCTCTAACGTGTATTTGTTAATAAATCTACTCAGAACACATCTGACTCGCAGAAAGTCATCCTGATGTGGGTACACATATGAGCTGTGATGACTTTATTTGGTGTTTGTACAGCAGTATTCCCTGCCTTTCTCATATTTCTGTGGCCCTCCTATTTTTTCAAGCTTGGTTACTGACCGTGGATTTGTTGACTAGGAAATAAAGACCACGTCATTCCCTGGGTAAAGTATGCTGTGCGATTCTTGCATATTCGTCCTAGACTGCACCTTAAGTTAGTTATTGAGTTACTTGAAAGGCAGTGTACTGCTTGTGCCTGAGCTTTCCACTTGTCAGCACATATGTTGCATGTAATAGCAGGGTGAGTTACCTCCAGTTCACAAAATACGACATTGTTTCTGAATCATGTAGCTCTTCTCTTCCACTCAATAAATGGGTTGTGCGCTTATCCCATGCCAAGTGTTTCAACGATAGAGATTTTCTAGATAAAAGAAGACATACCAGTGTGGAAGGCAGCTGCTGTGACCTTTAGGTGACATGTAATCATGTCAAATTTTACTCACTGATAAAAATGCTCCTGAAGAAGCAGTCCAGCTGTGGTGGGCTTTGTAAACACGTAGTGTCCTCACAGACAGCACAGAATGGAGAGGTTCATGGCTCGTCTCTTCTCTTTTTGTTCTCGCTGTCTTCAGTGGGAAGCACAAAGCAAACACTTGTATTGCATGGTGCATCTTCTGAGTTGGAACTGAGTATGGTGTATCTCAGATCCTCCTTGCCTGTGGTGGTACCCCAAGGAGAAGGGCTTCGCGAGGCGTGCTCACTGTTACCGTCTGAGACTGGAGTCAGCCTGGTGTGGGTCCATGAATGACGATGCCATGACTGCCACACCTCAGGTCTCCATGGCAACGGACATCTCGGCAACCTCGTGGAATGGGGGAAACTTCTGCCAACTTCTTGTGCCCTTTCCAAGAGAGCAAGGTTTTCCCACATCTTGACTTCCCCCTGATCATTCTCCACTTGGGGGATCGTCTGAGACTGAAGGACCATCTGCAGAGACCCGGGACTGCTCCTTGGAGGCTAGTCACACACTCGTAGCGTGATAGGTGGGCACCTGTGTGTAGAATGTCTTGAATCTGTTTATTGATAAGAGAGGACCTGCGAGGCAGCACAGTGTGAGCACATGTGTGAGCAGTGTGCGGCTCACAGATGATTGTTGAGTGTGATTGGAGTTTCCCCGGGCGCTCCGGGCATGGATTCTTCCTCCCCATCTTGACTCCATCCTGACTCCTGACCCCTTCTTTGCCCAGAGGGACTTATGAGGGCAGCGGGAGCCTTTTGTCTCAGCCCCATCCTTGTGAGCGGACTTTGTTATTGCAGAGCCCGCGAAAGGGTGTGGTGACTCTCCTCTCCTAGGTTTTGGGGGCGCCTTTTCCTTTGGGAGAGGAGGTTGGCTTGGGCTGGTCTTCATGGGAAAGGCAGGGTACTCAGCCCAATGGAGGCACTGGTCTTCCATCCCGGGGAGGGAGGAAGAAAGGAAGGAGGTGGCCAGTTTCCTGGGGCTGGGCACTTGGTGGATGGATGGTCTAGAATCTGCCTCGGGGGAGGGCAGGGGGATGAGAGGACTTGCCCTGGAAATACCAATGAGGTTGGTTGTCCCTGAGGTTCTTCAAAAATTAGACCTCAGCCAGATCCTCCTGTGTGTGGTGCCCTTTGATCTTAAAAGCCATCATATCCTCCTGGCAGCTGAAGCCTGTGCCAGCGGACGTGACCAGGTCAACTGAGTCTGAGCTGGATTCCAGCCCTGCCCCCGCCCCCACCAGGCCAGGCTGTAGGCAGTGCACACACTCTATGAATTTTCTCCTCTTATGAAGACTCTGTGAAGTTCTCTTCAGCCTGAACACCCTTTCCTTCATTATTATTTCCTTCGATGGATGGCTTCTCTTTTTCCCAAACTATTGAGACTATGAAATAAGTTTAATAGCCGCACAAAATATGACCTTTGATTTTTTTTTATTTAAAAATTAATAAAGAACTTAGTGACAAGTATAATAATTTAATCTCTATACGTAATGCCGTGTGTACATCTACATATGCGGGAACGCGGTACTTTTTACCTTGGTTTTGTATCAAAGATTTTACGTAAATCTTTCTAAGAGCAGAGTCATCACCTGTGAGTGACACGCTGCAGTCATGAAATGAGATTGAAAATATTTTTTTTCCTATTCTGAAGATAGTTTCATTTTTAGATAGGAATTCATTTATCTTCAGTTTCCTTTTAGATTCTGAAAAAAAATTTTTTTTTTTTTTTGGTCTAGACTGCTTTCAGACAGTGATATTACTTTGTTTATGAGGATGTCCTCTTGTTTAGACAGAATTATGGTACTAAGCAGAAAGCTGCTAACACCCTTATTTCAATTCACTGAGACAGTCGGGATTCTGAAGATACAAGGAGAGATAACTTGTTGCAAACATGTTTTTATAACTTTAGTTAAAAACAGTATAAAATACATGAGACACATTTTTTTCAAATTTTATCTCTACACGAAACAATTGCACTTCCTTCATGGTATTTGATCAACTTAACTCAGTCTTCTCCTTGCACAAAAATATTTCTCAATTCTATTAAGTGATATTCAAGGATTCATATCCTTATATATCGATTCCACAAAAGATGCATGTTCTTTTTCTTTTAATTAAAGCGTACCTCTGCGAGCTAGCTGGAGTAACCCCCAAAGAATGCTTACGTGAGATACTCTTGTCATTCTTTTTTTTCCCCAAGCCCACTAAGGTCCTTATAGAATCAGAACACTGAGAACAAAAAAATAGATTTGCTATTGAGTCAGAAGGAAAACGCATGGCAAGAAATAGCTCCCATCTGAGAAATGCAGGTGGATCCTTTCACCAAGGTTGACCACTCTGTTGGTATCTGATCAATAAGGTGTGCGTGTGAGCATGAGATTAGATCGGAAACGGTTGGACAGAGACTAGGAGACTTGGTTTCCTTGTACGTTCACAAACAACTCAAAATTGACGTTGTTACCCCCTGCCCCCCGCCCCCCCCCAAAAAAGGCAAAGGAAGATGCCTACTTCCTATTGTGAAAAGCCAAAGTTTGATAGAGTCATTAATAGAGTAGGGGCTTTTGAATTCTATAAAAAGGTACCTGCAAAGGTACAAAGGAATAAGTGAAAAAATAAAGGAACTGAGATTTATATTGCAATGTATAATCAAAAGAGAACTCGAAGTGTCACGATTTATTTTAAAAAGACCTAAAAACATTTGAGTCACAGGTTTCCCCTAGGTATTGTCATTTAGTACAGCTCACTAACAGGTTAAATGTGGGTGACATTAAGGTGGTTTGTCAGTAGCAGCTAAACTAAGCACAGGGTTTCGCTTTGAGGTGGTCAGATCTTCCCCAGCTGTTACAAAGCATCACGAATGGTATCAAACATCTGGCTAGGCTTTCGTGATGAACAGTGTCTCAAAGATTGATCCACAGAAACACTTTCCGGTGGCAGAGAATGCCTGTGATTTATCGGTGACTGTATAATCCATTGTGTATCTCTATGTGTGTTTTCAGATTCTTGCCAGGATTTATCATTTGGCCTTTGGGTACCAAAAGATTAAAAAATGAGATCTATGAAAGCTTAGTGTCCGATAGCGCTGACCCTGTCAACTTGCAGTGATTAAAAGCATGTCCTGACTCAGGGGGACTCCTGGCTGCTGCTGGCCATTTGGAGCCGGAGCAGAAAGCGTGTCGCCGGTCTGGAGATGATGGAGACGCCGAATTCGAGGTGTCAGTGTGACACTGAGATGCCACTTGGCTTAGCGCTACAGCACATGAAGGCAGATATACATAGAGTCACATTTTAGAGATTATCATGGTCTCCGACCACTTGAAAAAAATTGTGCTTTCTCTGGAATTTGATGTGCTGAAAATTGCACTCGCACACCCCCCTCCCCCCCGCCCCCCGCTTATTTGCAAAATTAAACGTAAAAATGAAGTCCTTTGCAAACGTAAGGGCTACTTTTTTCTTCTCAGTATTTAAAAAAAATAAAGGCTCGAAAATAATTATGAGTTTTCGCTGTGTTACAGAGTGACAGCCTGCTGTTCTGCAGGTTGATAACCTAATCCTTGCCGATCTGGGGGTGGGGCATAGAATTTTTAGGTGTCACCTTTGACTGTGTTAGGTTTTGTTTCTGATTTTACATCCCACACCCCCGAACTGCAGAGACAGCTGGCAAGGTATGACCTGCACTCCCTTGCCTCTGTGAGCTGATCTGTCACAAAGGCCTTTTTGGTAAGCAGGGGGAGAACCGGGTGATGCCCAGCCCAGCCACCCTTCACTCCATCCTGTTCGTTTTGGAAAAGGGTTTACTTTCAACTCCAGTGGGTTTTCAAGACAGCCTTCAGACTCCAAACACCGTGAGGGTTAAAGGAACCAGAGTTTCCACCGTCCGTGCTTTTTAGATTCAGTTTTGGATTTTTGCTTGGGAGTTGAGGAGTACGTCTCCTGAGTGTAAGGCGAAGGTGCGACCTGAGTTTCCTCGAACGGATGAAGTTTCCGCAGAACTGGCTGGAGTTTGTCTTCCTGCTGCTTGAAATCTAGCTCCACACTAGAAAGCAAAGAGAGGGACGGATTTAGTGGCTCGGTGACAGAAGACTTCGGTGCCATCCTCCCCGCGTCATGACCATTTGGATGATGTTCATGATGTCATTTTATGGCTCAATGTTAAGCAGTTGGCGAGAATATGTTTGAGCTCTCAGTCATTATGAACTATCTCCAAAAAGTTCACTTTCTTCTGAAAATAACTTAGCATTCATCGCAAACCTCTGAAGCTTTATTAGTGTACATGGTGTGAAAGCATAGACTGTTTGTTGAAACCATAAATGTGGCGTGTGAATAACCATTTTGCTTGTCGGTAGACTACATACCTGTGCTTCATGGAATCAATAGTTAAGCAAAGATATGGAGCGTTTAGGGGTCATCTTAGTACATTTGCACCAGGTACTCGGAAGCTCTGTGCAACTTTTCACAAGGTCAGAGTAATCCATTCATCTCACCTGAAACTGTTGTTAAGTGACATGACCTTGGCTTCTGGGCTCCTTTGAAAAATCTCATCTGCTTGAAAAAGTGGCAAGAACCCAAATATCCAAAAATGTGTGTTTGATCAAGTCAACACCACTGAACGTCACTCAGTGCTTCTCAAAGATAGTTTTTTGTTGTTGTTGTTGCAAAAACATAGATAGTATTCAGTGAAAATAACGTAGAATTGTTATTACACGGCTGAAGCCGTAATGTGCAAACATGTAGCCGTAGGAGAGGACGCTCACCAGTAGTGACAGTGTTTGTGTTAGAACGACAGGATCAAAGCGGATTTTTAAGTGTATCCTGTTTGCTATGGAATTTCTCCTAAGAATGCTGCAGCTTGCCTGGAGTCCTCCCAGCTCTCCATGGCTTTGGAGAGGACCACCGTGGACCCCCTAACTTTGGGTAGGACCCCCTGCTCCAGTGCCACTCTTCAGCCAAGGGGCGCTGGGCCCGGCTCCCTTCTGCTTTCCTCGCCTGAACCCTTACACTGCGAACCTGGGTGCTGTGTCACCAGGCCTCTGGAGACCTCTGCTCTGTGCCCTTTCCCTGTCTGCCCTGGGTGCCCATCGAAATGTCAGTAGATTTCAGTACAGGCTCAGCAGTGATGATAATACATGAGGTCATAACATTTTATACCCAGTAGAACCGTAAACCATTTATAAACATGATACTCCACTGGTTTAGAGAATCATTAATCCTAGCCACATTTTGACATTTTGGAAAGACAAAACAGCAAAGCTGTATTATCTGGAGCTTTAAAAACAAGTTCAAGACCCATCTAATGGACCGTTTTATGCTTTAAATCCACTGTTCCATTTTTCTTATCATCAAAGGCTATATTAGTGAAAAATTAAAAACATCATCAGAGAAGTTTAAGACTAGTTTTCTCTCTGCTCCCAAAACAATGATTTTTATTTCCGCCCTTCATTTGAAATGGCCTCTTTGCATTATGCTGCAGTTTATAGGAAATAGAATAAAACCCCATGAACTCATGACCTGCTAGTCTAGAACAGGGACTGATGGAGGTTTGGTTCCTCTTGGGGATAGTTGTGAAAAGTGCAAACCTCAGGACACGCTGCCTTTGTGAAACAAGAGCCTCAGCTATCGTTTCAGTGGAAGAACAAGGAACTCCACTGTGGCTTTCCCCTTTGAAGCTGCGGTGGGGATGGGGACGGGAGCTCAGATAAACCCTTCACCTCTTTAAGGTTCAGTCCCCTTCGCTTGAAGGGGTATAAGAATGGCTGCCCTGATATCTCACTGAAAACGGATAAGGATCCCCCCATACCCTCTCCCTTGAAAAATAAAAACTTCCTAAACTATAAGATGCGATTCAAATATTACTTTCTCCTTATCATCTGTTGGTCACGAATTGTATAATGGCCACAACCTATGGAAGTATTCTTCAACTTGGACATTTAACAAAGAAAACAAGAACCTTGCCATTGAGTCTGTGCGATGTTATGGTATCCAATATGGTAGCATAGGCACAAAAGAGTCATTTTGTCAAGGCTAGTATCTGTCAAGGTTTAGTACTGAAAGCGTGTTCTCCAGATCATAACCATCTCAATAGGCCCAGATAGGTTTTGTGTTATTAGATCAGGGGTGTGGGGGGGGGGTGCTAGCATTTCCTGGGCCAGTGGTACAATTCTGGTACCTGTAATTATTGAATTCCCATTAAGCATCTACAGTGGGAATCCTGTTATTAACCAATTTATCACACCACAGAACCATGTAATCACAGCATAATCTAATCTGAGTTCTTGTTAACAAGATGACTCGACTTCATCTGTCAGCTGATTCCTATCTGGAGTCCCCCGTGAACCAAGAAGCTGCCGTCCAGAGCAGGTTTCTTTGTGCAGGGAGTGACCTTGAGTGCCCTGGAGCGAGGTGACCTTGAGCCCGGCACCTCCCTCCCCATCTGTCGCTCCAGGTGACGGCGCACCTGCCAGGCAAACTGTGGAGCGCCGTGCCCTGCGGCCAGGTTGGAGTGATATGATAGGGCTCAGTCCAGGGGGCCTTTTCTCGTTTAGGCGGGAGCTCACCGAGTCACCGGGGCTAGTCAGAGGCAGACAGCTGGCTGCACAGGGCGGTGGCCGAAGGTTAATCATCTGGCTGACTCTAGCTGACTCTAGCTGACACAGAGCGAAAGATCCCTTCAGTCTCAGCGGCCAAATGGCCAGGATCAAGCCGCACCTGCTGCTCCGGCTCGCCCAGAGGAGTTGGACAGGAGCCAGTGGCGGGCATCCTAGGGCACTTGGACTCTGCCATGCCTCCCTGTTTAACATAGCGAGTGGTCCGGATGGGGCCTGGGCGTGGGATGGGGGCACTGCCTCTGGAGGGGCAACGGCCTTCGCTTTGGGTCTGGACCCTGATCAGAGGGATGCTGCCTGTGTGAGCGGTGGTAGTGGAGGCTGTGACTGTCCTGGAGCCAGGGTGTGGGGCCGCCGACACCATGTTGCTTTCTCCCCGGCCTGGAGCACGTGTCCTGGCTTGGGGGTGGCTGCCACGCCTCACCCCTCTGTCCCCAGACACACAGGGCCTTCTGACTTTCTAGCACCTTCTGCAAGGTCCCCCACAACCGTCCTTTCTTCTTCCTCTGCACCCACTACCGATGACGCATGATTATGAATTCGGCTCCGTATCATTTTGTCTCCATCCCCTGAATGGAGCCGCTGTGCCCGGGTGAATGCCACCTGTCTCTGCCCCCAGCACCTACAACAGGGCCTGAGCCGCGGCAGTTGCCTGTGTGATGTTTACTGAATCAATACATGAGCCTTAAAAGACAAATCCCATAGCAGCTTTCGTCCCAGTTGCCCTGGGCTGCTCTGTCTTGGTCGATGATATTGGAGGTGACCCCTAGCTCTCCCTCGGTGAGCCCCCTCCTTGTAAAGATAACCAGGGCTTCTCCCCCAGGCAGTGGTGCTGGAGTCCACTCCCAGTGGAATCTGAGGCCAGGCTCCCTTCCTTCAGAACCTAATTGAAGAAGATTCTGAAACTTCTGTTGCAAATCGCACCACGATCTGTTCAGAGCCTGCTGCCTCCACTTCCACTACTGACGTCCTCTTTTCTGGGAGGGTCTGCAGTAAGATCTTAGGATGGGTGGGGTCCGAGGCTGTGCTGGCCAGTGGCCAGGTGTGCTCTGCGAAGGAGATCCTAGGAGCATCTTTTGAGTCCCTTTCCACTTGCCCTGTGGGCTACAGGCCCTGGTGTGACTTCCTGCAGGATGTTGCATCTAAGCTCCATCAAGGGGGACGTGCACCCACCATGTGGTGGGACGTGCCGCCCCAGCTCCCGTTCGGAGATGCATCCCCCGGTGTTCCAAGTCTGACATCTCGGGCTCGCCTCATCTCTTAGGACTCTGGGCGGGGGTTACACAGCTTCCTGCCACCTCCAGGGTCTCAGGGTCCAGCTGCACACAAGGCAGGAGGCTGCTGGTCGTGCCGCCCGACTCTTGCAGGTGAGATCTGGTGTCTTTGATGGGCTGTCGAGTGGACACGTACAGCAGGCTGAACCCTCACGCCTCTGGAGGATAAGCAGTCTGGAAGAAGTCCTGACCTGGGACGTTCCGAGCCAGAGTGTGAAGAGGCTGGAGCCAAGCCAGCCTCACCTAACCTGCGTGCTCTCTCCTTTGGTCCTGAGTGCAAAGGCAGCCTGCAGATTGTGCTGGGTGATCCAGGAGCAGTCCTTGGACTGTTTACAAGACGTCAACCCCTGGGGTCTGTTAGTATTTACCTTTTATATCTCTCTTTTCCTTGCCTGTGTCCATCCAGCCAAATGCACATTCTGAGAGCTGAGTGGGCAGTGAAGCCGCGCTATGGCCACATGTACAGGACTCCCTGTGATGTATGATTAAAGCCATGGGACACACACCTCGTGTCTTTGGTTAGTCCTTTTCTTTTGAAAATGGAAGTTCTATGTATAGGGACTTCACTTACAGAATTATCACTCTGTCCATTTCCAAGGAAATAAAAATCTGCTCTGGACTTCCGGCCTCTCTGGCCACCGGCCCGGGCTTTGTTGTCCTCCCGGCATCTCTGCTGGGCTTGTAGTAACGCTTCTCCCCACGACGTCACACGATTCTGCAGAGGAGCGTGGTCCCGGCGTCTCTGCAGATGCTCTGGTGTCTGCTGCTCCTATAAATACCCGAGCCCTGCCACAGTTGCCTAAGCAAGCTGCTGCCTGCTCCTTGAGTTAATTTAAGGGGAAATGGACATAGAGTGTCCTTTTCTCCAGCCCCCCTGGGGGTAGCTGTGAAGAGTCAAGAGCGGGCGAGTTTGGCTCCCAGGCACTTGTGTGTGTCCTGGAGTGGAAGAAAACCTGAGATCTCTGACTTCTCCAATCTTGATAGTGTCAGCAGGGCTCAGTGGGCGGCGGAGCAGAGGCCTCCGTTTTTCATTCTCTTTGCATCAGGTCACAGAGTCACCGGGGCTCCGTGCGGCTCTGTCTGACTCACACTGTGCCACTGTGGATACATCGTGCCACCCTCGGGGACTGGAGCTTCCTGGGCTGGGAAGTGACAGTGGAGATGCCCCCATCGCCAGGGGGCTCCTTGGAGCCACCAAATGTGCATGGAAATTGGGGCAAGCCCAGAGCAGCCAGCTCGCTGGGGTGTGGGAAGGCTGTAATCTGTGGGTCTGGGTGGGACAGACAGCGTCCCCAGAACGATACATCAAGTCTGATAGCACCATGGAGGACACAGTGTTGTTCAGAGGAAGCTGAAGGTCAGGCACGCCCCCTTGCAGGCCAGGTGGAGCAGGCAGGTCACTTTTCACTTCTGGGCACTGGTTTACATAGACCCTGGCTGTGCCTTCAGGGAGTAGAAGAACAGGACCCGAGACAGCCATCTCCTCCCAGGACACATCTCCATGTGACTCCTGGCGAGTCCCATCCAGCCAGCGTGTCCAGAATCGCATTGTTTCCCCAGACTCAGCTGGCGAGCTCGGCACCTTGGGGTCTGGCTGGACGTGCCCTTCCCGCCCACTCCCATCTGCTGGGTCAGGGGCAGCCGCCTCTCAGCAAGCTTTGGGGACTTCCTCTGCCCCCGAGACCTTCAGCTGTTTTGGCCGCAGAAACAGCCATCCAGTGTGTCTTCTCTCCACCTTGCCCCTATCCTAACCTGATTTCCAAGTACCTGAGCCATCTTAGGGACACCTGAAATTCCAACTGCTCATCCTGTCCACCCAGGTCACTGTTGCCTCTTCCTTCCATGGGTGTTCTAGACCCATCACATACACCTGCCCCCTCCCTGTCCTGTCCAAACCCCTCTGGACCAACTTCTGAGGGTCTCCACACATGTTCACCAGAGCATTTCTGGCTCATGTTGGATCGTAGCGCCTTTTCTCAGTTCTGTGAACTCATCGAGGGATAGGCCGTGTTGACGTCAGTGTCCTCTGTGGTGCCTTCAATACTGTGACAGTCTCAGCACAGAATCTTGGTTTACTGAAATAAACTGATGACCTAAACCCGTATCCCATCAATTCCATTCTTGGCAGAATGCTGCTGCTTTCTTTCCTAGTTATAATATTCATTAAAATGGACATAACAGAGACTTCCCTGCCAGTTCAGTGGTTAATATTTCACCTTCCAATGCAGGCGATGAGGGTTTGATCCCTGGTCGGGGAGCTGGGATCCATCCCACGTTCCTCTTGGGTCAAAAACACCAAAACATAAAACGGAAGCAATATTGTAATAAATTCAATACTTTAAAATGGTCTACATCAAAAAAATCTTTTAAAAATGAACATATGTACACAGAACGTGCCCATGTTATATACCTGTTATATGTATATGGATCTCATTCTGATCGTTTCCAATATTAAGACTATGAACACAGATTCATCAGAACAATGATTCATTATAACGAACCTCTTCTGCCATCTCTCTCGCACACAGTAGGTGCATGATAAAAGTTTACAGAATCACTGTAAGATATAAAATACCAGAAATAAATGGGTATTCAGTAATATTAATATCCAAACTATAAAAGATCTATCCCCTTTTCATGATATCCTATGGCAAAGAAATTATGGGTATAAAAAGCAAAACAGCCAGCTATTCTAGCTATAAATTATACTCTGAAATAGCTAAAATTATAGCTGGACAGTGACCTTTTTGAATACATCTTGTTACATGTCCTGCCCACACAGGAGAATAGTCATTCCTTTTAGGCTCGGCTGAAGCCCCACCATTGCTATCTTTCTCATCTGTGACTTCCTCTGGAGTAGAAAGACTCATTTACCACCCATGCTGCATCTGAGAGCTGAAATCTGAGGGCTGGCCAGGTGCACGGGGATGAGGGAACTGTGTTTGAGCCTCCCATAATTTCGAGCCACAGAGAGGTCAAAGCAGAAAGACTAAATCCTGTTTGTAACCTCCACCCATAATAATTTCTTGGGTAAGAAAGGGACCAGATCACTAACAAGAGTGGTATCAAGCGTAACTGAGGCCACACTCCTAGCAAGTCATCAAGATCAGAGATTATATTTAGAAGGGGTAGATAATTATTAAATATGGACTGCCAATCTGCTGCTGTTCCTGGCCTCAACAAAGAGCGCACATTTTTAATTAAAAAACAAACAAACAAACATCTTTAGGCAGGACATGGATTGTAAGGGCTGTTAAAAGGCAAGAACACAGGACTCTCCAAAATCATTTGCAGTGAGTGCTGCAGGTGCCAGGGTTGGAGTGCCCAGCCAGGTGACCCGAGTTGGGTCGGCCGAGGTCTTGGCCATCACCGTGTCTTCTGTTCTGACCCTGAGGATGGACAGTCTGCTGGGCAGAGAAGAATGCCTTCTTGGGGTCACAGCACTTGAGCTAACATGCACAGCAACCCAGCTCCTCTAAGCCTCCCGAGTTGAAGATGCTCTCAGGAGCTCCCCATATTCTGACATGAGCAGAGAGAGCCAAGATATGGACCAGTGACAGCTCTCAGCAGACAGACCAGAAGAGCATCAGCTTCTGGTGCATGTTCTATGCTGTCACCAGTGACCAGCCTGAAGCCCCGAGCTCCCCACTGCCTCCCCAGAGATGTGATGTCTGTGGGACCAGTGCCTTCAGGGAGGCTGCTGGGGGAGAAGTTTCAGCTGAGTGACGCCTGCAAACTCTAGGTGGTTTCTCTCATCATTGAGCCACCCAGGAACTTTGCACGTTCATTGCTTTAAGGACTGGATGCTGTATCTACCCCAAAGGAAAATTTCCACAGTCATCTAAAAAATGAATGACTCTGATTTGCTCATGACACTAACAATGTAACCCCTTCACACTGTTTTGGACATAGATGACTACCTCATTAATTTTGACTTTTGAGGGTCTTAAGAGGAGGGCTGTCAGTATAATTAGCCTTTCTCTGCTGAATACATTTTAACTAATTGCTTTACAAATAATATGTTGAGATGAGTAATCAGTTTTCAATTTTATAGCTGTAATCAGTTACACATTAGAATTTTTGATATGAAAGGTTAGTAAAATGTCACTAAAGATAGTCAAACCTAATCCTTATATACTGGGGAAAAAGAAATAGGCTTCTGATAGAACACACAAAGCTTGGATTACTGGTTTGGGGAATTTTCAGGGAGAATTTTGAGGTCTGTTAAATCATTCTTTTTTTTTTTTTTCTCTCTCACTTTTAATTTACTTTATTAAAACATATTTCCTTACATCAGAGCAACATTACCTAAGGTGTTATATTCTCCAGGGAAATCTTTTCTGTTATCTCTTTCCGCCCCATCACTCACTGTAAATTCTAGGCAAGAGCACTAAGTATTAGACAAAAGGCTAATTTCCTCCACATCAGTTCATGTTGTTAAAGAACTTAATATGCACAAGTGGTGGTAATTGAAGCAGGCCTGGGAAGTCACTTCCACTAAGAGATAATCACTAAATGACAAAGATGGCAAAGATTCCACTCCAAGTGGGCTCTGGACAGGCCAGCACTGGCCCCAGTTCTGCATACAAATGCAATTACCTCTCTTAACAATAAGACTTCATTAGTCTCCAGACGTCCAGTCCTGCTGACTGCCCTGATGGCGGGCCACCCTCACCAGCTCCCTTTTTGCAACACTCTGGGATCAGTGACACTTCCAGGCATGTTTTATGTGGAATCTTTGCAGCCTTCAGTTCTTATAGATGATGCAATGAATTTCCATTGATGATTTGAGAAAATGCAGACCGTTAATTCTGTGAAATCCTTGTTTCAGTCTCATAAAATGAGAGTATTTTTCTTGTCTTTCCTGAAATCCTCCAATCTCTTTGGAAAAGACCTTGAGGAATCTGGGAGCCTCTTTGATAAGCAATTAAAGACTGCAGTGCACCGGAAAGTTTCCCAGCTGCTGTGAGGATGAACGCTGTGTGCTAGCTGCAAGCCCTCCCCTTCCATCCTTGGAAATGCTCTGGCTGTTTATCCCCCTGGATCCTTCTGGTTGTTTCTAGCCCTCTAGCTTGGGAGACGGGAGAGGTGTTCTAGCGTCTAGACCCGCTCCAAGATGGTCCTGTCTCCTGTGAGTCCGCCACCCCCCGCTGGAGCATCCTGGTTTCCTTTGGCTCCCCGTCTGCAGCCTTTCTTCACTGTGTCCGTGGCCCTCACCTTTGGAACAGGAGGTTCCCTGTTGTCCCCACTCTACTGTTATAGGGACCCTATGGCAGGGGTCCTGTGGGGCTGTCTTCAGCCAGCTCACCAATTCCTCCAGTCTCCTGTTGTCCGGGGCCAAGCCTGTCATCTCCTGGGAGTTCCATGAAAAATGCTTGCTGAAGAAATGCATACAAACATTGAATGGAAGGGACTCGAGTATTTTATCAAAATGGTTGTTTGAAATTTTGTCTATGCTTGACCATCAATGGCTCATATCAAAAGATGAAAATATGATATGGACCACAGGGCATCCTGCAAGCTGCCTCCCTCTGGGGTGCTGAAAACAAAGTGACCTGCAGACAGACCAGCAGCATTCCCTTCCCTTTGGGGGCTGAGTACACCCAGGAATTCACTGCGTGATTAATAGTGTCACTCGGGGTCAGCTGTGCTGTGGCCCTGAGGATACAGAGGGGAAGCAGGTGTGGGCAGCCTCCTCCGGAAGGTATTGATGGTAGGAATTCTAACAGTTTACAGGAAGATTTGAAATTCTGGTAAAGCTTCTACTTAATTAATCTGAATCATCATCATCATTATCTTTTAAATCTCGATTTTATTCCCCCAAAGCCTTTGAATTGAGGCTAGCAGAGGCCCTCCTCGTCACAGAGCACATGTTTGAATTCAGGCCATTTTGTTGTGGTATTATTTTACGAACTTGCCACTTCAGTTAAGCAGGGGAGATGGCATGTTGCATTGTTCCTTTTTGAAACAAAATCTGAACAAAGGATGAGTCATCAGTTAGCATGACTCATCAGATTAGTCTGACAAGAGACTTACCGAGCTAGGGTGGGTACAAAGCATTTCAACTGCTTATGAGCAAAGATTGTATTAGTAATTTATCCTTCAAACATTTTCTGAAATAATTACAGCCTATTTTGACAGGGAATAGGGATGATAAGTCAGAAAAAGTTTTACTACAGGAAACTAAAACTTGTATCTCTTGTTATCTTGTTTCATGCTGAGATGGTCTTCAATTAGAATTTCCCAATTGGGCCAGATCACAATGGAAGGAATGTCATTTTAGGGGGAAAAAAAAAAATGTTGTCTTGCTAACCACCTCCAAATTCCCAGGGATGGAAGATGTCACTTTGGAAGCTTGGGGTTTCAATATCTAGGAAGCAGAACAAGCCCATTGCCCATAGACGTTTGGCTCTATGTAAGTTGATTTGCCAATATAGGAATGGATTTCAGTTGAGAAATGCCTGTGAATGCCCAGAATTTTATCTCCAAGTAGACTTTCTGTTGGGTTTCCCAGGTGGCTCAGTGGTAAAGAATCTGCCTGCAATGTAGGAGATGCCGGTTTGATCCCCTGGAGAAGGAAATGGCACCCCACTCCAGTATTCTTGCCTGGGAAATCCCATGGACAGAGGAGCCTGGTGGCCTACATTCCATGGGGTGTCAAAGAGTCAGACACGACTGAGAAACTAAACAACGTATTTTCTGTTGAGGCTCTCAGATCCATCCATTTCATTACTGTAGACCACTGAGTCACAGGATTTCAGAGCTAGAAAGGACCTACCTGACCCCTTCCTGCAATCCTACAGGACTTAGAGATCTAACGGACACCCCTCCAAAGACCGAGGATGGCAGTTGAGCCCTAACCTCTTGGGGGCCCCCTATCTAAACTTCCGTCCCAGGCAGGTTGATGTCTCCAACCTTTTGCTTGTGGGCTTGGCAGCCCCCTTGCCCCTGAAATTGCTTCAAGATCTTTTGTCCCTTTGATTTTTTTTTTTTTTCCTCCATGCCCTGTATATTTCCGTGGCTGACTTGTTTTATAGAGAAATATGTATCCCTGGCAGAGGCACGCATTTATTCAAGGCTGTGTTGCTGAATATGCAGGCAGGCAGCCGCATCTTGGACACGACCCCCTTTGCGTGTCCCTGGGCCAAGTGTTAACTGGCAACATGGTGGATTCTTACACGGCTCGGAGAGAGTAATTGGTTTTTGGGTGAAAAGCAATGTGTAAATGCAAGACAGGCGGGGTCAAATTCATTGACCTCCAGGGCTCTGGGCCTGCCAGCATGCAGGTATGACAAATTGCAACATGGAGAGACTGGCAGCTCTCCTCGAGTTCACCTGGGCTCTGAGACAACCACAGGCTCTGGCGTTTGAGGAGGTCTTCATTTTGAAACTCCTTTCACCTCTTCAGTACTGAGATGCTGCAGGCATCCTATGGGAAGGACCCAGAAGAGCAGCAGAGATGGTGGTCCAGGGGCTCCTAGAGTGTTCCTGAAGTCTAGGGTGCAGGCCCTGGTAGCTGAGGACCTGGCTGCCGGAGCCAGGCATGGAGCCAACTGCAGAGACTCAGAGCTGGAACCTGTCTCCTCCCGATGGCCTTTGGAATTGATGGAGGGGCCGTTGCAGTTTTCTTTCTTCCATGAGAAAAGAGCACTTCTTTCTTAAAGCCTTTGCAATTTGGACAGTTCCTCTGGCTCACCTCCGAGATGTCTGCCTGCCCAACTGCAGTGTAGCAGGGTCACCTGGACAGGTGAATCCTTCTGCCCTATTGAGTTCTGGATCCTTTTCTGACAGAGAAACCTCTATTCTTCAGGAAGCATTTGACATTTGAGGACTGAAAGGGCTGATGAACATGAAGACACCATCTGACTGTATCCTCCCTTCTTCCCCAATCGCCGTACTTTTTTTGGCAAAAGAGAACCATGAGGGAAGGTTCCTATCTGGGTGTGTCAGCAGCTGCCAGTTGTCACTCTTGCACCCATCTTTGGTGCTCTGATGGCAGTATAAGAACTGGAGTAGCCCCCACCACTGTGCCCCCGGGACAGTGTTGCTGCCCACCTGGGGCTGGATGCTCCTGGCAGAGAGACTTCTCTGTCTTTGATCCTTGACCCTCTGTCCTCACTTCTCCAGCTGTGTGCTCACCAAGAGGATGCTGGGTTTGGATCTGCGTATGCTGTTTGTTCTCACCATCGAAATGATGTGATTTATCTGAGTGTTACATAAACCATTGAAATACACTGGAGGCAAGAGGGAATTATTTCTGTGGGTAAAATGCTCCGGAAAGAGGAGGCTGCTACAAAGTACTGAGTGTGATGAACGGAGGGGCAGATCGACACCGAGAAGGCTCCTGAACTCAGATGCTGTCTCAAGACTATGTTCCACTTCAGGGAAGCGGGTGTGGTTCGTGGCAGATACCTCGAAAGTCTGGCCGGGGTGACCACAGGCACAGAAGACATCTGGTCCTCACCTCAAAAGACTGGCATAACCGTAAATGTGAGACCCCAAGTTTTATGATTCAAATTCAAACAACATGCTTATGATTTCATTTTTGAAGGATGTTCCAATTAGTGGACCAGAAGTGGGCTTTCTCCTCTTATCATCTCTAGCACTCAGAAGACTCTTGCTGATGTCAATAACCCGTGTCGAGAGTAACTGTTCAATTTTAGGGTTATAATTTTAAGTTATATCTCCTATAAAGTAATAGGAAAATTGGGAAACAGTTGGATGAGTATCTGTGTTCAACTTAGTAATAATTGGAGATTTCTGTTTGAATTTGTAGCAGGAAGACTGCTTTTGTGGGGCAGTGGGAGTCCAGCTGAAATGTTACTATTAAGCCTTCAGAGTAAGTTCCCTTTGCAGCAGAAGTTTGGGTGTCAGAAAATTTTGCTTTTGTTGATCACTCTGTTGGGCCTCCCTGCTGGCTCAGTGGTAAAGAATCTGCCTGCCAGTACTGGAGACACAAGAGATGCGGCTTCAGTCTCTGGGTTGGGAAGATCCCCTGGAGTAGGAAACAACAACCCACTCCAGTATTCTTGCCTGGAGAATTCCATGGACAGAGGAGCCGGGTGGGCTACAGTCCATGGGGTCCCAAAGAGTCGGACATGGACATAACTGAGCAGCTGAGCATGCACGCACGCATGCTAATAGAGCATTTTAAAATACTTTCCCAAAAGAGAGATCTAAAACTCCAGTTTTTCTCTAGTCCTGCCTCTCCTGGGATGCTCAGTGCGCTTAGGGAGCTGCCGGTTGGATGGCATGGCTGGCGAGGGCGCCCACTCTGCCCAGTTCCTGAGGTTGCAGGCCACGTTCTACCATCACGTCTTTAATGACGAGGCCTCTGTGAGTAGGCATGTGTTTCCCCAGTGTGCAGGGGATGAGCCGAGTGATTGCAAGCCCTCTACCGGGTGAGTGAGTCTTATTGCTGCTGCTGCTGCTAAGTCGCTGCAGTCGTGTCCGACTCTGTGCGACCCCATAGACGGAAGCCCACCAGGCTCCTCTGTCTCTGGGATTCTCCAGGCAAGAACACTGGAGTGGGTTGCCATTTCCTTGTCTAACGCATGCATGCATGCTAAGTCGCTTCCGTTGTGCCCGACTCTGTGCGACCCTACGGACAGCAGCCGACCAGGCTCCTCTGGACACAAGATTCTCTAGGCAAGAATACTGGAGTGGGTTGCCATTTGCTTCTCCAAGTGAGTCTTACTAAATTTTGTTAAATTCTTGTGGTGCTGGAACTCCCAGTTCTTACAAAAAATTTGCCATTGGCCTGTATCCTGGGGTTCATACAGCTTGCTGGGTGAGCCACATCTAAAAAGTAACCCCTCAAGGCTAATTCCGGCACTTGATTGTTGAGTCATTTTGAATATCACTTTTTTTTTTTTAAATGTAAGTTACTTCTGGATATACAGCTAAATTTATCTAAATTACCTCAGTTACATTGAAGAGTGTCCAGATAGGTTCTTCTTTCAATCACCCACGGCATGTTCAATGGGTTTATGTCACCAAGCTCACTTTCCAAATCTGTGACCACTTCTGCTCTATTGCATGGAGACTGGAGGCGGCTCTATTGCATGGAGACTGGAGGCGTTTCAGCTCCCGAGTGGCAAAAGCTAACTGGTGAAGATATTTCTGCCAGGAGCTCTCGATTCTTCGTTTCTTTGCCTAATTGACTGGTTGAGTGAAGGCGTTTCATTTTATGTCACTTACATCCCTTCACTGTTGGACTCAAAGTTCTCTCCCATAATATGAATGTAGTGAAAAGACATCTCCATAGGTTTATATTCAGAGTGCTTGACTTCTCTTGCATGGGGGCTTCATTTTCACCTTGTTAATGGTGAGGAGCCACCAGGCATCTGAGAGGCTGGGCCAGGGCTGCTGCAGCGGGCCCAGCTCCCTGCAGGTGGCCCGAGGCCTTAGCAGTTAGGGTGTGCCTTTTGCTAGGCCAGAACCAGCTTGGTTCCTGCAAGGCAGGCTTTCTCAGGCGTGGCACAGTTGACATTCTGGGTGGGCTGACTCTGTGTCTTGGGGGCTGCCCATGTGTTATAGGATGTCAGCAAGCTCTGCCCTCCAGCTAGTCGATGTGGTAAGCATTTCCCAGTTGTGACAGCTGAAAGTGTCTCCCTCCGTCATTGCCAAAAGTCCTCTGAGAGGCAAAACCTCCCTGGGTTGAGAACCTCTACAATGGGACCGGAGCTCCTGCCTGCCCTGTGCTTTCTTCTGACACAACCACAGCGGTCACGAGGTGATCCAGCTTGACTTGTAAAGAGCCTGGGGCCCTGTCTGGGATGCGCTGTCTGGACGGGAGAGACTTGGTGGGACCACGACTGTGGACGCGAGCTTCCTGCCATTATTAAGACACATATACCCTTTCCCTGTCTCCGCTTTCTTAATAAGAGGGTGGTAACTGTGAAGATCTCTTTAGAAGGGCTTTTGTTTTTACTTTTTTCGTTGAGATTGGGATTCCTTTACACATTCTTAGAGATATAACTGTACAGCTTCTTTTTATTCTGGATAATTTGGCAATCAACTAAAATTGTTCTTCAGGGTTAATTTTTTTTAAATGAACAAAATCATAACATCTCTTATTACTCTCATATTTTGCTTATGAAAATTACATTTCCAAAAAGAAAAAAAAAGTAGTAAGCTCTCTGAAGGTCGTGATTGTGTCTTAAAATCCCAAATTATTGCCAAAAGCCTAACATGGTTTTTGCTTGTTGAAAGTTCCTGCTGAATTCTTGTCAATGTGAATAATCTAAATATACTTAGAATTGAAAAATGGTAAGAGCAGACATAGAGCCCTGTGCTTGTTTCTCAGTCATGTCCGACTCTTTGCAGCCCCGTGGACTGTAGCCCACCAGGCTCCTCTGTCCATGGGGATTCTCCAGGCAAGAAGACTGGAGTGGGTTGCCATGCCCTCCTCCAGGGGAACTTCCCAACCCAGGAATCAAACTGGGGTCTCCCGCCTTGCAGGAGGATTCTTTACCAGCTGAGTTGCAGGGAAGCCCTAGACAGGGGATTATTTCCCCAGGAACCCAAGTGCCACAATCCTGCTGAGTTCGCAGGGAACAGACTGCACACTCGGTTTTCTGTGGTTCTCCTAGCACATACAGTGTGGTTTGCAGCCTTTGATCTATACCGTCTGAAGGGCTTATATTTCACAGCCATGCCGAAACACACAGTATAGTGTTCACGACTATCGATTCTGAGGGAACAAGCCATCAAACTTAGACCAATATCGGAAATGCCGCTAAGATGCATTTGCAAGATATATGGGTTCATGCTCTCCCTCACCCCCATAACTCTCTGCCTGAGGTTGCTTATTTAGAAGCTGCCTAGAATTAAGTTCAGGAAAGGCTCTTGACTCTTTTTGGTCTGATGCCATCATCCCAGCGGGGCCCCAGACGACTCTTGCATCCGTGGGTAAACACCATTCGTCACTCATAGTAACAAAGTGGGAAGAGGAGAATGTTGACATACCTATAGATAATACAAGCACTGTTCCTGCATGTGTCACAGTTAGCTGTGTCTTGCCCAGTCCGATATGAAAGCCTACAAGATAAGAACAGGAGAGCATTACACGCGGCGGCTGCTGGCCCCTGGCCTCGCTAGAGCACGCGGCTCCCATCAGGTGCTTTCCCACCGCCATCGCTCCTCATGGGAATGGAGGCGGAGCCAGGCATTTCCCACTTGGCTCCTGTCTCTGCGTGCATTGTATACGACCGGGGCAACCACTGCGGCTGCTGTTTAAATTAAAATCTAGGATGTGAACATAACCTAGTGGATGAGGCAAAGAATCTGCTTTTGTTATAAGCAAGGGGAATTGGGGATGTTTCAGGGCAGTGATATTTATGGTGTTTTAAAGAAACTTGGAAGGGGAACCAGCCTCAGATCTTCTCGACCTGATGGCTTGTTTCTGCCCCACAGTCTCTTCGCCCTCGAGAGGAGGGGTCTGCAGACTACGGCCCTCAGGTGAATCCAGCTCTCGGCCTGATTTTATCCAGCATGCTAAGATTGGATTTTACGTTCGTAGATGGTTTAAAAAAATGAAGAATATTTGGAACATGTGAAAACTCACAAAATTAAAGCTTCAGTGTCCATAAAGTTTTAAATTTTGATAGTAAAAGATGGTGAAAATTCTTACATGAGTAGCTACAATATTCTTGGTCTGCAAATTCCGGAATACTCCCTCTCTAGCTCTTTAGAGTAAAAAATGTGCTGACCTGTGCGGCAGCGTATCAGACTGGCTTGTCAAGCCTTTTGACACCCTGTGTTCTCTGCTGAGCCTGTCAGAGCTCTGAGACTAGACGTTGTAGGAGGCGCAGTAGGGCAGTGTTCCCCGTCCTCTCGTTAAAACGATGGAACCTTATTTATTTATTTTTTTTGGAGTGTATTCTGGAAGGGTGTACAGCCTTTAAGATTTTCTTTGGCAAACTTTTTATTTTGTTTTGAGGTATAGCCAATGACCCGTGTTGTGATAGTTGACAGTGAAGGGGCTCAACCGCACATATACATGTATCCATTCTTCCCCCAAGTTCCCTGCCATCCATAGCCCTAAAGATTTAGTGAGAGGATTTTCTTGAGTCTTCCTCAGCCCAGTCACCCCAGCAAAGCTACTTTGGGTGAGCTTTCATGATGCTTTCCTGCCACTTTGACTGACCTTTCCTCTCTCATACTCTTCATGTGCAGGCCTATTTTATTCTGAATATTGCTTTGTACCAAGGGACAGAGGACAGACGTGATAACCAGAACCTGTTAAATTAGTAGCAGAAGCAGGGCTTCCATCTGAATTGGCTTAGACACACACTTTGGGGGCACATTTACATTTGGAGAGCAACTCAACATAATAATAGTGCCCAGAAGGTTTGCTGTCAACAGGGAGAGTGGATATTTTTATCACCTTCCCTGTGTAAATGTCTCTTTCCACGCGTCATGGACTTTGAATTGAAACTCACTTTTGTTTTCCTCATTATGTTCGGTGTTACATAAACATTTGACAAAAGGATTTTTCCCCTCCATGCTGTGTTTTCACAGTGAGCTTTGCTAAACTTGAACTTGACCTTTGAGTTTTGTGCATTGTGTTTATTAACCAAGTGACCACATTCTGTCCTATAGGGTCGCCAGTCTCTGCGATCCGATATTTGAGCCAGAACTGGAGTCGCCCGGTGGCTGCGTTTGTGTTGACCTCCCTTCCCCATAGTGGGCACCTTTGAATGCCCCCGTGGCGTCTTTTCCTGCCCCCTGGGCTTTGTCAGGAGGGGAGCAGGAAATGGCTTGTGCCTCATACTTTCCCCCCTTTCCTTAGCCCTTTCCTCCTGACAACAAACCCCAAGGGTACATTCTTCCTGAGCTTTCCTCCCTGACTCTAGATTGTCACGCTCACACCAGGTTCCTCCCCTTCTGACATTGACCTCCATTCTCCCATGCCT
Organism: Oryx dammah; assembly: GCF_014754425.2. Classification (NCBI taxonomy): domain Eukaryota; kingdom Metazoa; phylum Chordata; class Mammalia; order Artiodactyla; family Bovidae; genus Oryx; species Oryx dammah. The sequence goes on from NW_024070198.1 coordinate 45,203,590, forward strand.
TATAATATGTAAACGGCCTTTCTCCATCCCACTGTTTTCTTCGGAGCTCAGTCCTAAGCTCATGTCTCACCATGGTGGCTGTGTGCAGTGTAATAAGCACAGGACTTGAGCATACGTCCTAGCAATGACGTCTCTGCTGCAGGACATGCGGTCCTGCTGTGAGGCTGGGCTGCAGACGAGGGACTGCACCTCTGTGTACTGCACTAGTGTAAACTAACTACCAACCGGGGAAGCGGATGCATAATAGTTGTCTGCGTGCGCTAGTCACATTCTAAAGGTTAGGCTTTTAAAAGAAAACAGAGGACATCAGGGGCATTTCCTAACCATTATTAGAGGGACACTCTTACTTGGCTCTGCAGAAGGACCGACTTCCATGCTTGCAGAACCTTCCTGCTCCAGACCTCAGGACAGATCTCAAATCTCCATCAATTCTCATCAGCACCACACCCCTTCCTTGCCCAGGATCGTGGCATTCTCAAGTGTCTCACTTACATTAGAGCCTTGAGTCCTGCAGTTAATTATACTAGCTCATTTTACAGAGGAGAATACAGCAACACTTCAGGTCTGGGATCTCATTATTCTTAGACCCCAGGCTTCTGGTGTGCTGTGATGCCCTGCTCCAACCTTGGGGCCTGTGTCCTGCATATGTATAACTGGCAGCTTGGGGTAGTCAATGAATCCAACAGGGACAGGACAAAGGCTTCGGGCACCTGAAATGCACAAGAGAACTGTCTTCCCAGACCTTGGGGCTCTTCAGTGATAAATTGCTCTTTTTAAAGACCTTTCTGAACAGACTGTTCTTATCACTTTGTAAAAAGCACACACTTTCGCACTGTTATAGTCAGTAGGCAAATAATTATTAAGTGCCTTTTAGGTGTCAGACCTTACTCTGCCTACCAAGGAGACATTTTGGAATAAGATCGAGTCCTTGTCCTCATGAAGCTTAAAACAGAACGGGAGAACCAGATGGGCGATGCAGAGACAGATGAATGAATGAATGAACGAGTTTGGATACTGCTCTGTTAAGGACATGTTGTTGGGGGGGGTGGTGGCTTTGGCTAATACACCGGGGACCTTGCATCTGGAAAGAGAACTGGATGATAATAAAAGAGCAGGTAGTCATCTCCAGATCTAGAGATGAGTTTTGCAAACAAAAGGACCATCACTTGTGAACATCATAATGAGAGTGATGTTGGGATGTCTACAGAACAGAAAAAGAGCCAGTGTGGCTGGAAAATCAGGAGCGCGTGAGAGAGGAGGGAGGTGAGATCAGATCATGTAAAATAGGAAACTCTTTGGACATCTGTTTTACATGTAATGGGAAGCCACGGTATTCTTATACGTAGAGCCCAGGATGACATAGAACCTACTTCCTCTTAACTTTAACTCTTACTCTTTTCCTTCTAAAATATCGTTTTCATTCAATTTCCTTTTTCTTCCTTCTTTTCTTTACAACCCATCCTAACTCACTCATTCCTGAAATACAGCATGGTTTGCTGATGTTTGTTGATTAGAAGCAAGTGAGTCATAATATCTACTTTATAGGGAAATATCTACTTTATAGGGAAACACGTCTGTGGTCACTTTTTTTTAAAAAGCTAATTTAAATGAAAAATTGGTGGTCCATCAGATTTCCACCATACAGGAGAAGTATTTTCAGGATCTCATTGCCATGAACTTTCCTTGGGAAGACCCTTCAAGATGTTTGTTTGGGAACTTTTGTTTTGAAGGGGTTCAGATGTTTGGAGTCCAGAAAGGTAGTTCATAAGAATGGCTATCAATGAGAGATTAGTTTGTGGATAAAAGTTAACGTGTTGCCCTTGAAGCCTGTGGTTAAGTCACAGGCTGCCTTTAGTAGCTGTTGTCAGTCAAGGTGTGCCCACCGCAGGTTTATGAAACCCGAGCGTGTTCTTTACAGAGGACTGAACGTGTGTAATCTAGTGTGCGTATTGCTTTGATAATCCATCTAGTTGTCCTTGGGGCTTCCAAGATGTAGGGTTTGGCTTCGCTGATAATTTTATGGTCACAATAATGATTGTGTTACAGCATCTGAATCAGTGTTCTCCAAATGCAGACCAAACAGGTGAGTTCTTTCTACAGGACAGGGAACACAGAGTGCCATTATGCAATGTCCCTGTTTTCCTTCTCACTTGGAAACAAGTCATAAAAGCAATACTTGGAATGATTATCTCTGTGGATGGCCATTGCCATGAAGAGAAGCAGTCCAGAAACTGAGCTTCTGGGGCAGATGCTTCTCCAGAGCTGGTCTGGCTAGAGGTCTTTTGTAGTTGGAAGTTTGGAGAAGAGAGAGCTCGGATCCTTGGCATCACAGCTGCAGAGGAAGAACCTCTTGATCAAAAATGACTTTCTGTCTCGTACAGTAATTGCTACCTTTATAAAGCTCTCTTCTCTTTTATTTTGAAGAACTTATACCTTTGGTAGGATTATAACCCACATCTGCCATGATGCCTGGTACACTCTGGGTGTTTGGCCGGTATTATTTTATTAACCAAATAAGGCTGTCAGTCTCTGTGTTCCCGAATTGAAGTCCAGTAACAAAAAAATCTATGGGAAAAAATCCAACTGAGTGCAATAAGCAAGTGAAATGCATAAATTATGAACACGTCTGGTCCTCACTTACTTCCTAGTGTGAGCCTCTTTGGATCCCAATGATAAGCACGTTCATTGTAAACATGGAGTTTTTTGTTTTTTTTTTTTTTTTAAATGCACTGATCAGCCCTGGGTGTTCTTTGGAGCGAATGATGCTAAAGCCCAAACTCCAGAACTTTGGCCACCTCATGTGAAGAGTTGACTCATTGGAAAAGACTGATGCTGAGAGGGATTGGGGGCAGGAGGAAAAGGGGATGACAGAGGATGAGATGGCTGGATGGCATCACCGACTCGATGGACGTGAGTCTGAGTGAACTCCGGGAGTTGATGATGGACAGAGCCATGAATTGCAGGCCTGGCCTGCTGCAATTCATGGGGTTGCAAAGAGTCGGACATGACTGAGCGACTGAACTGAACTGATCTTTAGAACACTTGCTGTTTATTGTCCCTTTACAGTAAGTTGCCATTTGTTAGTATTTCCTGTACTCAACAATCTGTACTACCTGGGGAGGTACGGAGAGAGTAGGGTGCAGAAAGTATGACATTCAGCACCAAGGACAGCGCCAAGAGTCCAAGATGCTTTATTTTCTGTTTCTCTGACCTCCTGACTCCCATTCTTGCAGATCACAGTTCTATGCCAGGGACATTTCTGGAACCCTGACCCTCTCCTTGCCTGATGCCCTTTGGACACTCACTGGTCAGGGTGGGCTTTATTGAAAGGTAAAGGACACTAGACACAAGTTAGGAAATTATTAATAGGGATGTAAAAGCATGGACTTGGTTGATAGCTCACAGAAGAGGGATTATTGTTCCTGATTTCTTAAAGCAGAAGGCTTTACTCAAGCTAATTTTACAAAGCAGTCTTGGTGGAGTCCAGTTTGAGAGTCATTTCCACTTTTGTTTTGTAGTGAAACAGATTTCTTCAGAAGACCTTGCTGTACTGTAAAGAAAGTATAACGAGTGTCCATTATAGAAGACAGCATGGAACTCTAGTTAGGGCACCCCCTTTTGAAGAAAACATAGGGTCTCCCTTTCTTTAATGGTCTAGAATATTTAGGTTTAATTCAGAATGCATCTCACCAGTTTCTCTAGGTACCTTTGGCTTCTGCAGACATCTGCCCCAATTCTTTGTTCCCCCCTCCAATTCATTAGTTGTCATTATAAAAAATTCCTGAATGTAAAAAATATACTTTTGCCCATTTATGTAAAATAGACAGCACTGGTAACAATTTAGGGTCTGTAAGTCTTTGGTTATTCTTGTTGCAGATCAACAACAAAAGAGACAATGAGGACTGGGATTTAAAAAAAAAAAACAAAAATGAAGAAAGGGTGGCAAAGGGCAGAGCTGGTGTGGCAAGTTTTATAACAAAGCCATAGGAATGATCAAGGCAGAAAGATGTCAGCCAGCTTCCGCCTGAGCTGGACCACGGCTGTGTCCTGGGAGGTAGGGATGAGGAGCCTGAGATTGGAGTGACAGGCAGCATCTGCCTTTTCATGAAGGCCTCACAGGGAGATCTAAGATATCAGAGCCCTGGGGGGTAGGAGAGGGTGCTGCGAAATGTCAGAGAAAGGTCATGGAAAGCTTTCTTCCTGGCCCCATATCCAAGTGGCTCAGTGTCTCTGAGACCTTGAAGATGGGGCTTGAGACAAGACTGACAACTCCGTGTCTCTACCATCCCCCGCCCCCCAAGAAAACTGTTTGGTGAAAAGGTCAGGAAAAGGAAAAAAAAAAAAAAAGGATGTCTCTGACTGTGCCTGCTATCAGAAGCAAAGTTCCAACAAAGTTAAAAGCGTCTCAGGAGAAGCATGGTTGGCAAGTGGAGATAATTCTGTGGTAGTGCATTGTGACCACTGGTACTCGACTGATTTTCATGCAGGGCTTCTCCTGCCACGTCCCACAGCCCTGTTTTCTCCAGGAGATCTTAAGTTCCCCAAGGAAAATTCCCGTCTCGTGTTTCCCCGGGGACTTGTGGATGGAGTGTTTGGTTTTAGGTTTCAGGAAAGCATCCTCCTCTCAACCAGCATCACTGGTGTGTAAGCATCGCCCAAAGGGGCCCCTCCTCCACCTCGGCTCTGGGGCACAGGACCCGGGGCAGGTGACCCCATGGCTGAGTTGTTCGTCTTTTAAATGACGTGGTGATTTTCAGTAAGTTCAGATCTCCTAGCACGTAAGCAAAAGGCATGTCAGGTGATGCTAAGGTCAGGATGTGGTCCTTTAACTGGGGTCTTCAAAACACTGCTACACAGGGTATTGGAGCTGTCACTTTGAATTAACTCAAAGCTGTGTGCCAGGCTCTCTGCTTAGACAGTGGTCCCTGCTCTCAGCGATCATTTTATGCCCCTGTTTAATTTATTCTCCTAGTTTTGATCTTTCTTGTTCTTTCTCACTGTATGCCAAAACCTCCCCCCCCCACCGTCCCCATTTTTTTTTTCAAACACTGAGAACACCCACTGGTCAATAGAAGGCAGTACCGGCCTTCACTGGTGATGGTCTGACTAGGTCCCCTTCAGCTGAGAGGAGCCTTTTTCTAGCCAGTGGCAGCTTGGCTATGTTAGGCTGAGCAGTTCTTTGTTCATTAGTGGCCTAGAATCCCCAAGCTGACAAAGCAGTGTGTTTTAAAGACTGAGGTTGCGTTTTGAGAAACACAGACTAACAGTGACCTCTTCGCGCCCCCCTCTGCTTTCCCCTGCCTTTAGCCGTGTCTAAGGGGGTCAGTTGTTTTGAACCCTTCTGAGAATTTACGTCTGCCTTCTTAGCGCAGTAGGCAGTGCATCAGTCTTTGCCATCACCTGCTCTTCAGGTCCCCTTTAGCCAGCTCCCAATGACTTCCTTCCACCAGAACTCCTAGCATTTGGTACCGTCATGGCACGCTTTGTCTTTTTGTTTGCCCGGCCACAACCTGGCTTGACGGTCGCAGGAGAGGTGGCAGTCGAGGTTTAGGATACACGGAATGATGGATGACAGAGCAAATGGAAAATGAAATGATTTGGGAAGGTAACTTTGTCTCAGTCGGTCTATGAGGGTTGATCTCTTTCAGTGGAGTTTGGCAGCTCTTCCTTGACATTTACAGAAAATTTTCAAAGACTCACTTCCGTGTTTCCAGACTCAGTGCGATGAGTATGGTAGAGCAGTGAGTGCGTTAGCGTTTCCTGATTATGATAGCTGCATTGTCTGTATTTAGTTTCAGCCAGCAGTCACTTATTCTAGGACGCTGGTTTCTCTCTTCCCCTTCTCTACTGCCTGTAGGCATGAGGTCAGGGAGTAAGGCCAGCACCATTAACTACTGGCTTTCTCTTTTTTTCTGCTCTGGACTTCTTTTTTGTAGAAAAGGGTTCTCATTGAGATTTAAGGATATCAAATACTTCTTTCCAGACACACTCATGTGATGCCCCTGAGTTTGAATATGTATGTTTCAGAGGTCATTTGTATAAAATAAGAGTTGCTCTGGTTGAAACCATTACGGGAGATCTATTCTTGGAGTCCCACGTTAGAAGGGATAATCAGTGTACAAACTAGATTCTTAGATTTTACAGCATTCTGTGTTGAGTCTCAATACAGCCAGAAAAAATTTCAGGGCTTGCCTGGGAACCCCAACAGCATGTATGATTTTGATTTTTTGCAAATTGCTCTGTGGTCCAAACAAGTTACTTAGAAATGATGTTTTTGGAACATAGCCCAATCACAGCTTGAGCTGGATCTTTTGCCTTCCACTTCCCCTTCTAATCCCTCATCATCTTACTCTTATTTACTTTTTTCCCACCGGATGAAGTTCTCAGAATTATACATGCACCATTCTCCCAGTCAGGAACTGAGATTGGGACTCTTGATGAACTAGCTCTTTATGTTAACCCCATGTGAGCTTATTAAACACATCTGGGTAATTTTCAGTAATCATGGTTATTTCTATGTAGTGTCCTGCTTGGGCTTTCACAGGTGGTACAGGGGTAAAGAATCCGCCTGCCAAGGAGGAGATGCAGGTTTGATCCCTGGGTCAGGAAGATCCTCTGGAGGAGGAAATGGCAACCCACTGCAGTATTCTTGCCTGGATGGACAGAGGAGACTGGTGGGCCCTATATTCCATGGGGTCACAAAGAGTTGGATGTGACTGAGCACTCAGGCAGTGTTCTGATTACAGACTTCCAAGCACGTACTGTAAACTAGCCAAAATAACTAACTGGCTTTCACTGTGTTTGCGTGTTCAGTTCACGGGATGCTTCCTGTTCTCAACTTTGTGCACCGCCCTTTGCTAAGGAGCATTTGCTTGGATGAATAAAACACAGGCCTTGCCCACAAGACACTTCAAACTGAGAGCACACATGTTTCCAAGGTAAAGGCTTTGCTTCTATGTTAGGGAGTAAGCTGCATGGCCTCCAGAAGCAGCCCTCCTTCCATGGGGCAGTTTCTGTGCCTGTTCACGCCAGCGTCCATGGGCTGGACCAGCGCCTCTGGTCACTCGTCAGCAGCTCGGATGGCTTCTGGCCAATCTCAGTACCCTTTTGTGACTGTCTTCCAGAGCATTCCGCAGGGATGCTGACTTTGTCCAGCAGAGACATCTTGCTCCCATGTGACTGAGAGCATCTTGGTGGCCACAGACATGGCTTCCTATCTCTCCAGTGCCACCCAACGTGTGGTTTGGTGCCTTCCAGAGAGCAGGGCTGCAGGTGTGTTTCAAAAATGCAGCTTCTTTCCTGACTAATAGAAAGTGAGTACCTTACTCCCTTCTCTGCTTTAAACCTCTCACCATGGAACATGCCAGAAAATTATGGCTTTGCTTTCTAATCTGTCTCCCCTTCCATGACATCAGCACTCCGAGGGCAGGGAGCTTTGTCTGTCGGTTCCCTGACGGATATTTAGTGCTCACACCGGGGTCTGAAGTGTAGTGAGTGCTCAAGAAATACTCTGAATAATGGACGAGTGAGTGGCTGAATGAAGAATCCGCCTGAGTGTTCTCCGGGAGTCACTGACACCCACCCACAGTAGGATCAGGTCTGCGATGTTCCTGGCTGGATCGGGTGAAAGCATCTGTCTTAACGTGTTACCACGATCCCATCGTAAATATCCCCCAAACGAGTGGAAGAGGCCAGTCATCTCCTGCTTCCCACACTCAGTCATTGAAATAAATGGCTTAGCTTGCACCGAAACCAGCTCCCCTGCTGACCCCGGGGAGACGTCATTTCTTTATCCCAGAAGCAATCCGGGCGAACGAGTTTTGGTGAGAAACACTCTATTCATAATGAACTCAGTGGCTTTTCTTTAGACGCTGTTGTCAAATTAACTTTTATTGGCCCAGCAGCTCCCCAGATGTGGTGACACTATAATTCTGGGAGGCTCTGTTTGGGAAGCTTTTAATGCTTATGTTCATTACAAAGAATGAAAGGGAAACAGGAATGGTGGCGAGTGGTGCAGCATGGCTGCAGGCGTGAGGAGGTCCAGGCCATGGGGTCCCTCCTCCCCTGGGGGTCGGCGGGAGCCAGGCGGTCCCTGCTGCTTCCCCTCAGCCGCCCGCCTCTCCTCCAGTGCTGCTTCTCCTGGGCCTTGCTTCTCCCCAGGCCCTGCCCCAGCTCTCAGCTTCCTCACAACGAAGACAGGGGATATAGCCTTGTTATTGCATAGTCATCAGTACTCCTATCAGAAGCGTGTGCCGGTTTGGACAGAGACCGACTCAGAGCTGAACACTCTCATTAGGACAGGTCTCTTTTCTTTGGTGTTTTCTAACCCTGTTTCCATGCAGTAAAAGCATAATATGTAAAAACTGGGGCAGCTGGTAATTATTATTTTGCATGTAGAACTGCCTGGTTATATTACAAATAGGGCAAAGCTTACAGTTTCTTTCATGTATTTCTGAAATCAAGCAGACGCTAGTAGGGAGGGCAAAGCTTATAGTTTCATATGTTTCTGAAATCAAGGAGACACTAGTTGCAAAATGCTGACAATAACGACAGAAACGTCACTGGCCCTACAGGGCATCAGGAGTAACTATTAATAAGGGAAAAAACTTTTTGAGGGTTGAGCTGAAGCTGAGTTGATTAACTTATTTCCTGGAGGAGAGATAAAGGTAAAGCTATAATTTATTGAAAATTAATGAAAATGAATCTTGGTGGCACTGGCTACCAAACGTGAATGAAAATAGGAATGTGAGTATACCGTATGAAAACAGATTTTCCTTCTGGAATGCCGTCTTCCTCCAGCTCTAGTACCATCACTTACCTCGCTTTCAGAGGTTTTAGTTTGAAAGCATTAATGATGTGCATGGGACAGTGGCTCTGACGGTAAATAACCGCAGAGCTTTTATCTTTGATCTGTAATTTCTTTTGATGTATTTTTTAGAGCACATTAGTTAACAATCTTAAATCAGAACTTCCTCTTCGTGAAGCTTTTGTGCTTTGTTTCAGAGGCTTGACATTGTGCTTGTTTTTTGAACAAATGGTTCAGAGCTCTTGCAGCTGAAGATTAAAATCTTTAAATTTTGGTGTCATCATTTATAAAATTCTTGATATCCAATTATGAGACTTTTATCTGGGGAGATAGTCTAGTGCTTATAACCAGTGAGATACTGGCAAAAGAATCTGACTCCATGTTTGGTCAAAATATGCCCATTTTTAGACTTTCTTTATACCTAGAGGAACTCATTTTTCATAATTGTCTGCTCAAATATGGCTTTCAAAATATGTTTGCTTGCTGTTATGGTTTATTGAGGACTTTTATTCAGTGTTTGTTCACGTGTATTTGGACATAAATTTGGTTAAAGTAGAGCCTGGGTGGCACGAGGTGGTCACTCACCAAGCCACTCAGGTGACAGGCGGTATGGGAAAGCTTTGAAGTGGCTTCCCCAGGGAAGACTGCTCATGGATGGATCAGTACCTGGACTGCTAGATCAATGGCTTTGATTTTTCTGAAACTACCTCATGGAGGGGATTCCTCTTACTGATTAGGAATCCTGAAAACCATACTTTATTACTGGGATCGTTTCCAAGGTGCTCTCTGCTGCCTCCAGGGTTAGAAGTATGCTTTCTCCAGGACATACATTCTCAGGGACCTTACCGGGTCTGAGTTCGGGACTCTCTTGACCCTGTCAAGTATAAGGAAGAGCTCAGAATTGCAGGACCACAGAAGCGCCTTCAAGTCTGTGCAGACGCGCATGTTTCCCGTTTTCAGAGGAAGGGGAGGATGCTACTGGGGCGTGATGGGTCTAGAGGTGAGTTCTGTCTGTACTGTTTCCCTCCAGTCTTTTGACCTTGGGGATGTTACTGACATATCCAGACTTTAGTTTCCTGGTCAAAACAACTCCTACCTTACAGTTCTATTTTGGAGGTTGAATGAGACAATGCAGAGTGGCCACTATATTGTAGGTGGTCAAAGTGGATGAGCTTTGTTAGTGCTCTGCCCAGAGACACTCATTTCAGCGGAACTGGCCCCCAGAGCACAGTGGGAAATAGAGCTCAAACCATTTTTACATAGCTTAGCAGAAATTGCATGGGATTAAAAAAAAAAAAAGTATTTGAAAAGTAGAACTTGCATTTCATTTCTCTCTCTTTTTCAATCCAAATTTGGGACACAAATCCATAAATTCCATAAACGTTCATGTCATGCCTTGAATTGCTCATTTTACCTACAAATGGGGTGTCTGAATTACCTAGTGCCTCAGTGGCAAGGCTTTTATTCACCTACCAACTTAAAAGGCTAGGGAGGTATTTGAAATCTCTTTTGGGATTCTGCACAGGAAGATTATTTAAATTGTATTTTCAAGTATGTGTGATACCTACATGAAGTGCAAAGCAAGAGTTTGGAAACTCTTTTATAGCCTCACAAATATATATGCTTCATTTTTCATATTAGGATGGAAAGGATTATTATTGTTTAAGAACTTAAAAATAGTATTTCCAATGTTATATAAATTTAAGCCACAGAAAAGACTCGGCACAGCCCTGTGGATCAAATAAAGAGAATGGTGGAAGAGAATACGATGTGTGCTTCTATTTCAGAATCATAAAGCACGATAACTTATACTTGGACTCTGGAACTTGAATATTTTATCACAAGTATATAAAAACTGTTAGTTAGGAAAAAAAGGGAGGTTTCCCTGAAAGCTATGCAAAGGCTTGTGAGCTAGAAGGACAGAGGGCAGTTGCAGCATGTGTAGCGGTGGGAGAGACACGGCATGGATGAAGTGACAGGAAGAAAGAAACCCTAGCAGAGGGACCACCATACATGCATTTGTTAACCAGCGTCCACAGAGGGTTGTGTTGCTTTCTCTCTCTCTCTCTCAACTTGTATGTGTCTTTTGCGGCATTGCCTGAAATTATGAAGTTCTTGGACATCTCTGGAGAATCCGTTCTTAGATCAGAAAGGACCCTTGGGCTCCCTCGCCTCGTGTGGACCATCCTGCCTTCGTCCGGAGGGGCTCAGAGGGGCGGGGCTGAGCTGGGAACAAGCCCACATGCCTGAGTCCACATCAGCTGTCTTGTCCGTGACACCCAGTAACCCTGGCCTGCACAGTTCTCTGAAAGCAAGTACAAAGCCTGATCTCTTCCTTCTGTAATCCTCAGCCCTGCCACTAATCCTTGGAAAGAAACCCACCCGTAGAGGAAAGCAAGAATCTCTCGAAAGTGTCCCGCCTGCACCCTTGGATCACTTGCCTGCGTTTTCGCACCTGGAAGGCTGTGTCTCAGCAACAGAACAACTTGGAAGGATGTGGCTTTGCACACACAGCCCTGGGCTCAGGGCCTGGTCCTCCGTATGGTACTTAATGTTTCCAGGAAGCTCAGGAGGCTGGTGTTCTTAGCCTTCTTTCAGAGTCAGAAGCTGAGGCTGGAGAGGGTAATAACCATCCCTGAGCACAGGTACCACAGGGAAGACAGGTGCAAAGTCTCCAGCTTAGGACTGGCTGGCTGCGAAACCTTGGTGAAAAACACAGGAGGAGGGAACCTCTGTCTGCTGGCTGGTGTGTTTTAAAATGTTGGGGCTTGCAAGAAATGGGCAGAGACACCAAAACTGATGTGTCGAGAACATGAGCAAATGAAACTCTGACATGCCCATCCCACTGAAGCAGGAAGGGATCGGAGTACGGCGGCTGGGGGAGGACCTTTCTGCTTCTGAGCTCGGAGCTGAGCACCGCCTCGCTCTGCAGCTCACAGCACTCTTTTCTGTGACGCACTGCCCAGACAGTTCTCGACAGTCCGGAGACATCTGTCTGCCAGGATCCTCGGCAGGACCACAAGGCCACCGCCCGCACCCCTGTTGGAAACCGTGGCCATTCCAGCTAACCAGGTGGAAGACCTCCATTTCAGCTATGTGGGTGCATCTGGGCAAAGGCAGCCCAGTCTCCTCCTAGAAGGGTGCACAGCCAACCTGAGACAGGGTCACCTAAGGTGCTCAACTTCCCCTGCGCTCTGAGATGGGGGCCCCCACACCTCCCACCGGGACCTCGGTGACCCCCGGCAGCTCTCTAGCTGCGGTGGTGATGCTGGGTTTTCCTGTGGGTTCTTTCTGTGCTGTGACTGAAATTAAATTGCCCCCTTATGCTTCCTGTGTAATTGCGATGCAGTATTTATTCTGTTTGGGCATGGATAATGAGAGGAAATTCGGAGAGATTTCTCATCCTCCGACAGGGCTCTCTGAAGACTGCCTGATGCTGAGGGATTTGTCAATAGAAGGACACAGGTGAAGCCAGGATGTAATTTCTCTCCATCTAGCATGGATATCTAGGTGAAAGCAGTTCACATCATATGACTGGGTGTTGAGATGGCCTCTTATTGCTGCTGTGGGAGAGGGAGGTCTTTTTTATGTTGTGTATGTATATACATAGAAGTTACCGGTATGTGCATAAGACACGTGTGTGCACTCACACACACAGAGTTCCCCAGCAGAATCCTGACAGTTTTATGGGCTGGTGAACAGTAAAGTGTAGGCTAGTACAGACGAGTGTCAGTGACCCGTGGACTCTTCAGAGGAGGGCCTGCGTTCTTTGACGTGTACCTCCTCGCACCCCTGGCCCCCGGCTGGCACAGTAACAACACTTGGAGACTCTTGTTATTAACAGAAGCCTTCTGAACCTGTGAATGAATGGTATACCATCTGTAGGACACTCACCTCTGAGTTTGCCCTGCGCCCGTTATGGTAACCTGGTTTCTAGCCAAGGAACTGTGGTCCCTGCATTTACAAGACCATGTCACAGGAGCTGGCAAACTGGCCCATGCCCCACGTCCAGCTTGCGCCTGCTTTTGTGACGTTTCACACAACCATGGCTGTACTCGTTCATGCATGTACTGTGTCTGGCTGTGCTCATGATGAAGTGGTGGATCTGAATCATTTGAACAGAGGCCACATGGCCCTCAAAGCCTGAATAGATACTATCTGCCCCTTTGCAGAAGAATTTTGCTGATGTCTGTTACATTGGAAACTGACTCTGAAATCTCTTAAAAAGCACAGATCCTGTAGGCTCAGGGCCTGATCTCCACATGCACACATCGCGCACGCACCTGCACCCATTCTGTGCTACCTTTTCAGTGATTAAAACGAAAAACAAAGTTCAACAAACGTGACTGCAGGGTTCCACGCCGGGTCTACCGTCCCTCAGATCTTTATTCCTGTCTCCTATGCCTGCTAACCCACCGAGAGCTGTGTTCTCAAAGGCGATTCCCTTGGCTCGTGTTTTCCTATCTCTGCGTGCCCTGGACCCCTGCCATGGAGAAACCCCCTTCCCAGCGAGGGGAGACTGAAGCACTGGATTTAGAACCCTTGCTGCAGCTTCCCTGGTGGGTGCCTCAGTCCATGAAGAATCTGCCTGCCAAAGCAGGAGACCCAGGTTCAATCCCTGGGTTGTGAAGATCCCCTGGAAAAGGAAGTGGGAACCCACTCCAGTATTGTGGCCTGGAGAATCCCATGGACAGAGGAGCCTGGCGGGCTCCAGTCCGTGGAGTTGCAATAGTCAGACACAGATGAGCAACTAAACCACCACCACTGCAGGCTATCAGGCTCCTGGGGCTTCCTGTTTATTTAAGATTTCCTCCTCTTACACGATGGCCCACATTTGCTCTGAGTCAGTACAGAGCCCCCAGAGCTTCAGGGTTTCCTGTCTGCCCGTTGGTCACATCTCAGGGGCCCATGTGACCTGGTTCGGCTGTTCCTCCCTCTTCCACACACACCTAAGCGGGCAGGTGACGCCTGGCTGATGCTGGAATGCTAACTCAGTCGTGTCTGACTCTTTGCAACCCTATGGACTGTAGCCCGCCAGGCTCCTCTGTCCATGGGATTCTCCAGGTAAGAATGCTGGAATGGGTTGTCATGCCCTCCTCCAGGGGATCTTTCGCACCCAGGGATCGAACCTGGATCTCCTGTAATGCAGGTGGATTCTTTGCCGCTGAACCACCAGGATGCTAGGAGAGACCCGGCCAACGAAAGGGCCTGTTACACTCTGGGCAACAGCAGATCCTTCCTTCTCACTGGTTGGCTGGGATCAAGCTCCCCATCTTGTTTGCAGGTCTTCTCCAAAGACCAGAATACCGTGGGGTTGTCACCAGCCAATGGGTCCCTCAAGACATGAAGTGTGTGGGGTGCCAGCGTGTTAGCAGTGAGCAGCTGTCTCTGCCCAGGTGCCTGGGGAGGGTGCAGCACCTGAGCCAAGGGCAACGGCCCCACAGTCCGGGGTCTGGGGTCACCTGCCCAGCAGCCCGCAGCTGCCCTGGGGAATTAGGACTGTTACAAGAATCGGCTGGTGTCTGAACTCAGCGTCCCCTCTGCCTGCTTCTCAGCTTCCAGCGACTACATTTGTGGCTCATTTAGATCGTCTGTGTGACCCTGAACTTCCCAGGAAGAGACCAGAATATGCTGAGAGCTTTGAAATAAGCAGGATCATTCTTGGCATTCATGCAAATAGAGGGATCAAAGGCCGCCTGCACTGCATAAAGGGAGCCGTTTTAGTGAATTGCCCAGACGTTCTACAAGGGGCTAAAAAGGCAGGGTTTCAAACACTTTTTGCACATCTACCCACTTACAGAATGCATCCCACGGAAATGCGTGTCTCAGGATAGATCGCTTTCTTAGTGACCTCTGTGTGTTGGTTATTGCTGAGACCTTTGTGGACAGCATCTTTAAGCTTCCAGCATCCCTGTTTAATAGTAGATGGAATTGAAGCTCTCTGAGATTAACTTGCCTACACTGAAAACTTTCTCTGCTGAGGCCTTTCAGAAATCTGTATAATCAAACAAGAGTCATGAAAGAGTCCCTTCTGAAAAGTAATTTGGAAGCTACTGAAAATGGTCTAGGTTTGTGATACAGAAATTTCTATGCACAGAGGAAGAACTGTTAGAATGGCTTGCCTGGCAAACTTGGTAATGCAGTTTAAACTCTATAGTGAGTTTGCATAAACAAGCTCGACAGTGCAAAGAAGTTCTATCCAAGTTAGACATTCAGTATAATTTGCACACAGCCACACTAAGCCAAGCTCAACGTACGCTGTCTTCCTTTGCTGGGTCCTAACTTCACCCACGAGAGCAAGCCTGAGGCCTCGCTGGGCCTGGGTCAAGCCTATGATATAGTGGAAACTTGGGGGCAAAATGTGTCACTTGATTTTAAAGCAGTGAGCTTGGCAGTGCACGCAGCATTCCTGCCCTCACTGAGACTCCTCCGGCTGTGGATACAGCTTTATACAAAGCAGGTCCTTCCTCACTGATTTTGGGGGTGGGGGGGTGTAGTGGACTGAACCCGGATTCTGATCATCCTCCACAGGTGATGACTTGGAGTGTTTCCCAGTATTTTAACTTGGTCATGAGACTCTTTGTCAGGTTACATAATGAGTATGTAATCATCTACACACAGTAGAGTGAGTTTTCCTATTTTCCATCATGAGATACAACGATAAGATACCGTTTCTTGGCTTAGATTGAGTACATAAAGTAAGTCCCGTGAATTCCTCATTCTACCAAAACGCCTATTCTCCAGCTCAGATTGAGTACATAAAATGAGTCCGGTGAATTCCGCTTTTAAAGCGACTGTCCAGGGCACACCCTTCGGAGAATTGGTCTAGGGCTCAGGGCGACAGAAGGTTAAATTTTCAGGATTTTGTGAGCTGGTTGATTCTGGCCACCATAGCATTCACACCGTGGAAATCAGCAAATGCAGCTTACTCCCCCATCCCCCGAGAGTCAGTTGTTAAAAATGTATCAGTATCCCCTAGCACCTCTGTCCTGCACCCAGACCCCTGAGAAGAAGATGGAGAAGGAGTGTGCCTCTCATGTGCCCACCTTTGAGGCTGCTGTCTCCTACAATATTCTGACACGGAAAACAGTGGCGGAAATTCAAATTTTGGGCAAATGAATGACCCTGGGCATTGAACTAGAGGGGTCACCTTCAACGTGGGCCTTGGAATGTGAAGCCACTTGTCTCACCATTATCCAGAGAGCTCGAAGGGAGGTGGAAATGAACATTAGAGTAAGTCCCCTACATATGAATCAGTTCTGTTCTGAGAGCGTGTTCATAAGTCCAATTTGTTCGTGAGTACAACAAAGTTAGCCTAGGTACCCAACTAACACAATCAGCTATAGAGTACTGGACTGTAATGGGTTTATCATACTTTCCCAACAAATAAGACATAAAAAACAAACACAAAATATAAAACATTAATCTTATAGTACAGTAACTTGTCCAGTAGTACAGTACCACAGTTGGCATACAGGGGCACCTTCACTTCTTTGAAAGCTTGCAGCTTGTAGGTTTCCTATGTAGGGACTTTCTGTATTAGCAACGGATGTGGGAGTTCACCCCAATGTGGCCCTGCCTTTCTACCAGTAACTTGACCCGTGCAGACAACAACTGAACTAGAGGTTAATTTCTAAGTCAGATCATCCTTTGCCTTGATCTAAGGTGTTCACTCCTCAAAAGGTTAGGAGCCGGGCACTGGACCTTGTTTGGGGGATACTGGGGCCAAGGCCTTTTCATGATGATGAAAATATTCTGTCTCGTGTGGGAGTCGGTTACCACCTGTGGCTCTTGGGCACCTGTGAGGTTGCTGATGTGACTAAAGCATTTTCGATTGTAATTAATTTGAGGGTGAATTTCAGTAGCCACCCATGGCACCTGTGTGGCACAGAGCAGCCCAGGGCTTGCAGTTACCTGGCTGGGGGCCGGCCTGTGTGTGGAGCATGTAGAGGAGCACTCACCACAGTGAACGCACAGGTATAGGAGAAACGTGGATTGTATCTCCCTTCTGAGCTTTCAGAACCCAACCCTGCTAACCTGCAAGGCAGCCCTCGTGCCTCCATGAGAAACAAACCCATGCAGAGGCCCCTGGCCCTGGGTTCCGTGCACCCCTTGACCTGCTCCCCTTCCATCTGCAGGACAGGCGATGAGCTCCAAGGACAGGTGAAGAAGAGGGACACAGGGGTAAAGCCCTTGCCCCAAGTCCTCAGAGCCAGAATTCCCATCTAGACGTGTCTTAATAAACTCAACACCACTTGGTAGACTGATGTAGCCTCAGAAAACTCAGATTTCAAGCAACTCTCTGCCCTTGTTCTAATAGGAGGAGCCTCGATCTAGAACACGGTTGTCCTTGCACAGGTGTTTGTGGATGATCAACCCGTGCAGGGCTTTGTTTTGGCATGTACACCCGTAAGAAGCATGCTATTTAGATACACATTTGGTTTTACACCATTTGCTGAATTTTATTTCCCGTTTGGTGATGCTGGTGTCTTTCTGTTTTGCTGTCTGGTTTAAATCACTAGCAGCTGTATCGAGGTCTGTGATCGGTCCTGTCTGGGCTTTTAATGTTTCTATGGGAATGTGCTCTGCTGATCAACAAATCCCTTATAGACCCACCGCACTGTGTTGCTTTTGGCTGTGTATTTATTCAAGTCCAAGTGATTGAAATGGGATGAAAATGGAGATGTAAACCCAAAATTCAACAAAGACTTTTGAAAGCCTTCTGTCATGGTAGGTTACTACTAATCTCCTGTTAGATTAGTTTACAATTGGCTAGCAACTCATTTTGCTTCATACTGTCAGCTGCAAACAATGCTAGGTCATAGGCCGTGCCAGGCAGGGGGTGGTGGGGGCGGGTAGATTACTGACCGTCAACTCCTTTTGTAGGTCGACCACCTGCATGAAGCCAGATGCCAAGGGCGCTATCTACATCAGGCAGCTTGGCTCTGGGACCAGGCCTTAAGCCTCCTCTGCTACCTTGGAACATAGAGGTTGTTTCCTCCCCTTAGTTTGCAAGATGCAAACACGATGTAACTCAGTCACGGCCATTCTGTGCACCGGGTGGCTTGCCGTCCTGACAGTGCATTTTTGGGCTTAGCATCATGCTGGCCTGGCTGCCAGCTCACTTAACCAGGGACTGGGGCCCACAGGGTGAAGGGCGCTAATCACATGAGGCCAGAGGGCACCGTCTCAGTTGCCACCTCCAAAACATGGGCTGGAAGAATCCAGACAGCATCACAGGGGAATGGGAAAGAGCTGATCGGCCATCTCGACAAAGCCAATGAACCACAACGTTATTTCAAGAAGCACAGAAGCAGAGCAGTGCTGACTGTTTCCCATCAGCCTAGCGCATGGCCTGGCCTTCCTAGCTAAGAGGCTCAAGACTAACGTCCTATCTTTAGGTCATTTGTTGTTAAATTCGCTGCTGCACAATTTCAAGTTCAAAAGATGGGAAACAAAGTTCAGCAATCTGTTATCAGCAGCAGACAGTCCTGGCTATTAACATTCTCTCTCCTGCCCATCTGGATACACAGGGCATCTCCTGGAGAAAGGCGTCTCTCTCCTAATCATATACAGATAGCATCTGTCTATGAATGGACATCGCTTCTGTAAGCTCCAAATAAGATGGGGGGGGGACCATATTGTCTGTTGTATAAAATATAAAACCTGGTGTAGTCCTGAATATCAGTGTTATTCCAGTTATTTAGCATAACCGAGGCAGCATTTACTTTTCAAAATGCCATCCGAATTTCTTTTCCTTTAATAAGAGGCAAGTCACTTCTTATTTAGATTAGATATTCTGGACTGGCGTACCTATTGTACTTCATCAGTATCATAAACCTTTAGCCCCCAGAGCTAAAAAGGGAGGATCCATCCATTCATTCAAAATGTACTCAATTCCAGACCAGGCCGATGAATGCTAGCCAACAAGTCAACCTTGCAGGTGAGGATGAATGAGTTTTAGGATCACAGAATAACCTGGGGCCCCTTTGAACTTGCCCCCTCCCACCTGTCCTCAGACCTGAATCTGTTCTCAGAAATGCTGACTCTGGTCTCATTTAGGGATCTGGGCGTTGGGGGCTGGCAGTGGCCCCCCCCTAGAGGGTGGCGAGCCTGCAGCGGGCATGGTAAGACCGGCGGGAACATACATACCCTTCCCGGTGGGCTTCTCCTTTCTCCAGCTCCTGAATGACCCCCAAGAGCACTTTGATGGTTTCCTGGCTTGAACTGATCAAGTTCTCCATCATCTGAAGCTGTGCTTTCAGGTCGACCACTTCCGTGTGAGGCACGATTTGTTGGCATTCTTCATCTGCAGCGAGCGCCGGGGGACAAGGCGGGCGCTCCTGCCCCGAGGGCGCCTGAGTCTGCAGGGAGGCGTCTTCTTCGCTACATTCTGGGGACAGGCACTGCGTCGGGGGCGAGCAGGCTGGGGCGGCGCCCGGCGGGGCCTGGAGCCCGCTGGCCTGCGCTGCTGTTCTCCTCTCCAGGTCGGCCGCGGGACAGAGGGACCACTCGCTGGAGGGGGCGGAGTTCGACAAGGCCGGCGCGGGGGCCCTGGCGCCTGGGGCGGGTGCGTACACGGTGGCCACTTCGGTCTTAAACACCCTCCGGTGGGCCGATGGAGCCGGCTCCTCGGTGTCCGGGGTCGCCCTGCCCTGCCTGGCTTTCCCGGGCAGCTGGTACTCCAGCTCCTGGGAGGACAACCGAGTGGAGTTCTGCACCGGAGCATCGCGGTAGCTGTGCCGGTCGGGGGTTTTACACGGCTCCGCGCAGTTGACCCCGGCGGGCGGCCCCAGCGCGTTCATGTGTTCGTCGGAGTGGAAAACCAAGGCGGTGGTCTTCTGCACCCGGCCCGCGCCCCACGGCCGGGCCTCCTCGCCCGGCCCTTCCTGGCTCTTCTCTTTCGCATCAATTACCAACCCGTTGTTCTGACTTTTAAAGGCCTCAGTGCCTGGGATGCTTTTGAGAGTCCCCTTTTTGCGGTCCAGAGGGAAAGTCTGGTAACACTTCTTGAGGTCGGGCGAGGTCTGCACACCCGTGCTCTTGGTGACGTTGGGGATGGACCGCCGGGCCGGCACGGTCATGTACTTGCGGTAGGCAGCCCGGCAGGACGCGGGCCTGGCCTCCCGCTTGTCACCCTGCAGGCCCGAGGCGAGCTGAGTGTCCCTCTGCTCGTTTTGCGCCTCGCAGATGTCCTTAAAGCGCACCTGCAGGGCTTTATTCCGCTTCTTAATCTGCCGGTTGGGATCCAGGGCATATTTCATCTCCAGGGCCAGACAGGCGGCAGGCTCCACTTCACTTGCGGAGGTTGTGAGTACGCATTTGCTGGGTTCCTTACTGACCATGGTTCCTGCAGGCGGATACAACAACAGACCTTGTCAGTGGAACAGAAACCCACAGGAAACCACAGGCAGCGCAGGCTTTGGGCCAGAATGACGGATGCCTGCTCCCTAATTATTTTTAAACAGGTGAGGTCGGCCTTTATGTTAAGGAAAATCAGACAGGCAGAGAATCCCTGGCAGGCACAGTTTGAAATGCTTCTCAGATATTAAAGCTTGCCTCCCTCTCCATGTGGGATACACTCGTTTTTCCTTTGATAGTAAGGCATGTTTCCCCATTAGACAAACCTGTTTTACTATATTCATCAAGAAGCCCAATGACTCTGCCTCTTCTGCCTTTTTTTTTTTTTTTTTGCAGATTGCTGTTTTGCACACACATCTCCACTTCACAGGCAGATGGTTTTTCAAAATGCAACTTACTTGGTTTAGGCTTTTACTACTTTTTTTAAGGGCTACCGATTAATCTATTATTGGAATCCGAGAGGATTGCTATTTTCTCTTAAAGATGTCTTGGAGATTCTAGCTCCTGATCGGATAAATGTGGAGAGTCCTCCGATGAGGAAGTGAACTACATCTATTTATGTTAGCCATTCTGGATGCTATGTGATAGGGGGCCGGGCTGGTTTATGGGAAAACTGTAAAGGGAACAGTCTCAGCAGTATGGCTTGCTTCTCATGGGTTAACATCAGCCATAGAGAGGGCATGGGTTTCCTGGTTTCTACAAAGTCTGTGTTAGCAACTCTTTTCTTTGATTCTGTGGAGAGGGGTATTTGAAAATACTTTAAAAAAAAAAAAGAAATTATTCTTTCTAGAATCAAGTTTTGTGTTTTGATCACAACCTCTGCAAATGAACACAATGGTGGTTGTTTCAGGATTTAAATTCTGAAAGAAAATAAAATCACAAGGCTTTATGTTAATCATGCAGATTCATCTTGGGCTGAATTATTAAATGCAACTAAAAAGATGCAGGTGGCCAGTGATTGCTCTGGGGGAATACCAGTGGGTAAAATGCCTTCACTTTATTAGGCAGATTCACAGCTGTTTATCACACATGGAAGGACTTTCTTGCGGGCTGAAGTGAAAGCAAGAAAATACAGTTAAGTATGCCATTTGTGAGTTAGCGTTTGCTTCTTTCCCCTCCCTGTGTTCAAGAAGAAAGCAGATGGGAGGAATCTGGGGTGTGGAGGGCCCTGGTGTCCAAGCGAGGTGCCCAGAGAGGCAGGGTTATTGACAGGAGCCGGTGAGAGCGATGCAAGGACAGGCTCAGGCTGCCACGTCCCACCCAGGGACCCTCCCGGACCCTCCCACGGCACTTCCTGTGAAATGCCATAGGCCCTGTGATCACGTGACTGCTGCTCTGGGAGTCAGGGGTGTGCAGTCTTCAGGTGCCTTGCTGGTAGAGGAGAGCCATGCCTAATACCTTCAGTGCCACTCATCCCATTGCAAGGAGGAAACTAGTTCAGAGAGGTTAGGTCACTTGTTTAGAGTCACCCAGCAAGCAAGACACGTAGGCAGGATCCTGATCTACCTGCCCCCTTGAGTCCGTGTTGTTTCTCATACCTCAGGAGTCCAGTGAACAGAGAGGCCACTTCCCTACGTCCCTGAGTTACAATTGTAGGACAACAGGGCTGGTGTTTCAGGGAGGAGACCGGAGCCCTTGGCCAAGAGGGAGTTAAAGTTCAGCCTCCCCCATCCCGTGACTCAGAGTCTGGGACTCCGTTAAGTTGACATTGCAGGCCGGCAGGGCACTGGTGTGGTCCCAAACTTCACTAGTGTTACTCAATGAAAGGCTTAGAGAAAAAATGCAAGTACTTCATCAATTATGCCTTGAACAGTGAGCCAGTAATCATGTTAGAGGACATCAGAAGTAATCCCTGCAGAGCTTGGTTCCAGTCACATCAGGTTTCCTAGCCCTGGCATTCTCGGTGTTACGGGCCAGGTGAGGCTTTGTTGGGGGGTCTCCTGTGCCGTGTAAAATATGCATCAGCATCTTGGCTTCTCTCAATATTAGCAGCACCCCTACTCTAAAGTGACAGCCAGAATGGTCTCCAGACAAGTAGCCCTGGCATGCCTAACTGACTCCTCTCGAGAACCACTGCATCAGACCTTTAACCTTGGGTGGCTAGAATGTGTCCTGAAGCTAAGGCAGGGGTGGAAAGCCATGTGAAAGACCAGGAAGGCATCACAGTGTCCCACCTCCCCAGGAGGCATGCAGAGTGCCAGCTCTGAGGCTCTAGTCTGCAAAAGATGTAGCTCGGAGCTCAGCCAACACGGAGGTGAGTCCTCATCCCACGGTAGCTCTGACAAAAGAATTGATCTGAAACAGTCATATCCGGGGGTAGTCAGGAGCAAGACAGAGAACAAGCCTTCTTTCGTCTTTGGTGCCCTACTGGGCACTGAGGGTATTTGGAGATGTCGGTCATTTGAAACTTGAAAAATGAGGCAGTTTTGGAAAGACGGAAAAGGCAGAGATACAGACTGAACAAGATCCTGGGTGATGGGGAGAGAGCATGCCTGATAAGGGTAGATTATATATGTGTGTGTGTATATATATATTGTTGAGAGATACTTATTCCATAAGGTTAAAAAGATACACACAAGGGGCCTTGTGTGAGGGAGAGGATGGGGGCAGTGGGGATAATAAGGAAGTGAAGCCTTAACCCTCACTCTTAGCTTGGATTTGTTCTCTAAAGCCTCAGTTGTCCAGGTGTGTCAGAATGTATTGTGCCATCATCCTGCAGAAGACCTTCATACTAGGGAATATTTGAAAGAGAGAGCATTTTTACAAAAAGCAATTTACTAGTAATTTTTCAGCCTTTTCCCTGCCACGACTGAAAAATGTGTGTCTGAATAAGTTTGTCCTACCATGCTATTCATCATCACGATTTGCCAAGAACTGCACTGAAATAATTTTTTTACATCAGTCTGCTGGTTTGGAAAGATATTCTGGTCTTGGACTCAACCATCAAACTAATAAAACAAATCAGAAGAATTAATTGCCAGTGGCAAAATAATAATAAATTCCTAAGCTCCTTTCTGTTTTACAGGGAGTTGCAAAAAATATGAAAATAATTTCCTTATTAGTATAAATGATAGTGATAAGTAAGATTTTTTTATCAGTTTACTTTGTTGTTGGTTTTTCTTTCTTTCTTTCTTTCTTTTTTTTTTTTTTTAGGTAATATTAAGAGAGTTCTCCTAATCTTGCTAGTAGTAAAGACACCAAGGAGTTTTGTAGGTGACTTATTTTGCCTTCAGATGAGTTTATAAGTTCTATTGACAGTGTTTTCTAAAGCTTTACAAAGGAAGTTTCCTGTTTGGGAATAATAGAGGTAACTATCATGATAGGATGGATAAGCAACAAGGTCTCACTGTGTGGCACAGTGAATGTGCTCAGTCACTCAGGTGTGTCCCACTCTTTGTGACCCATGGACTGTAGCCCACCAGGCTTCTCTGTCCATGGAACTTTCCAGGTAAGAATACCGGAGTGAGTTGCCATTTCCTACTCCTGGGGATCTTCCCAACCTAGGGATCAAACCTGCATCTCTTGTGCTCCTGCGTTGGCAGGCAGATTGTTCACCACTGTGCCACCTAGGAAGCCCAGTATCTTCAATATCCTGTGATAAAGCATAATTAAAAAACATAGTCAAGGCTATGGTTTTTCCTGTGGTCATGTATGGATGTGAGACTTGGACTGTGAAGAAAGCTGAGCGCCGAAGAATTGATGCTTTTGAACTGTGGTGTTGGAGAAGACTTGAGAGTCCCTTGGACTGCAAGGAGATCCAACCAGTCCATTCTTAAGGAGATCAGTCCTGGGTGTTTATTGGAAAGCTAATGTTGAAGCTGAAACTCCAATACTTTGGCCACCTGATGCAACGAGCTGACTCATTAGAAAAGACCCTGATGTTGGGAAAGATTGAGGGAAGGAGGAGAAGGGGACGACAAAGGATGAGATGCTTGGATGGCCTCACCAACTCGATGGACATGAGTCTGGGTAAACTCCGGGAGTTGGTGATGGACAGAGAGGCCTGTCGTGCTGCAGTCCTTGGGGTCGCAAAGAGTCGGACACGACTGAGTGACTGAACTGAACTGAAAAAGCATATGAAAAAATACATATGTATAACTGAATCACTTTGCTGTACAACTGAAATTAACACAGCATTCTAAATCAACTATAAAGTGAAAGTGAAGTCGCTCAGTCGTGTCCGACTCTTTGCGACCCCATGGACTGTAGCCCACCAGGCTCCTCTGTCCATGGGATTGTCCAGGCAAGAATATTGGAGTGGGTTGCCATTTCAGTAAAATTTAAAGAAAAAGAAAACGATTGTGTCATGCAAAAAACTGGTTGTTCTCTAGGTGAGAGTCCCGGGGACAAGTGGGACTTGCTGGCGCGCTCATTTCCATTGTCCCGTCATGCATCTGTTCACGTACACCTTACAGTATAGCCTCCACATTCAGTCCGTACGCCCCCGGCGTCTGGGTCCTCAACCAAGGCCTCAACCATGGCCCTGTCCCGTGCAGTTCCCTTTCATTTTCTCCCTGATCTCACGACATCCTCACAGCAATGGCACTATTGTTATCCTCAAGCTGGAAATAGAGAAACTGAGGCACTTGATTTTTTTTTTTTTTTCCCGGATCTTGCTCAGAATCACACTGCCAGTACATCCCTTTAAGTTCCCTGCCTGGGGAAATCTGTAACTCGAAATGACCCATGGGAAACCACAGGAAGCATCAGACAGCTGGAACTCAGGGCAGGCCCTTTCCTTGGCCTGTCTGCCACAAAGGATCCGGGTGCAGCTTGCTCGGGGCACCACCACGTAGGCCCCAGCAGCATAGGTGGGCCTGCAGCAGACTCAGCCTGGGCTGCCTTGAGTTCTGGATTGATCGTGATGCCAGAATGCCGTTTTCAACAGTGGCTTGCCTCATCCAGGTCACCTCGGAGAATCATGGACTGTCAGAATTAAACTACTGGCTCTAAAGCTTAAGGGGTTCAGAAAGTTTATTTTTCTTAAGAAAACTGTGTTTTAGAATTCACTGGACTGTGCTGTCTTGAGGTAAAAACGGCAAGTCATGGTTATGCCTGGCTGGCTCGGGGAGTGCGCGATGTTGAGGAGTTGCTTGGAATATAAACGTCTTAATTACCCTCAAATTAAATTTCATAATCAAATGTGAGTTGTAAATATATAAACCCTGTATTTTTAGATTAGTGATGGAGAGTCATCTCTGCCTGCCGCTTTAAATTAATAGCTTATATAAAAATGTTCATTCCAGCTTAAAGGAGTGAAAGATGGAAGCAACTAAATGCCTAACAATAGGTAAATGATTAAGTAAATTATGGTATACATTCACTCAGTGCGGCCATTAAAATGATAATTATAAAGATTATTTAGTATTAGAGGAAAACACTTGTGAAATAACGTCAAGTGAAAGAAAGCCATCTACCAAATTGTACTAGAAGAACGTAACCAAAAATGGTTGTCGCCGTGGCACTGAGATGGTGTATTTGGGGAGGTTTTTTTTCCCCTTCTTTCTTCTGGTTTGGGTGCAGGACCTGCAGTGTCCTTATGTTGTTTGCCAACTTAAAAAAAAAAAAAAGAGCAAACTCGGTCCACACCTTAGGCAGCATGAGGGGATCAGGCCTCTGCAAACTAGAAACACTTGATCGAACAAGGAAAACCCAGAAATGATTAGATTTGGGTACAAGCAGTCTCCCAAAGGTCATCTTTTATTGTTTTGAAGAAGCCTTGGATAAAGAAAGAAAATGAATTTCAAAATCTTGACAGTATTCTTGTGTGTGTATGTGTATCTGATCTCGGGTGGGCTCGGCCTGCCCTGACTTGGGCTCCCAGGCAAAGATTTAGGCCAGATCCTAACCACTAGACCAGTGGTCAGTGGCAAGGGCCCTGGTCCTTTGGTTTTGCGGAAAAGAATTCCCACAAAGCTGGGAAGGGGTGAAGCAGGTAAAGTATTTGTTAAGAGGAAAAATAATGCAGCATGTATAGATAGACTCGCTCAGAGGGAAAGTCCCTGAATTGCTGAGTCGCACCCTCATGGCAGTTTGAATTACTATCATGGGGCATTTCTTCTGGGTTTCTCTTGGCCAGTCATTCTGATTTGCCCGGTTCACAGTCCACATGAGCTATATCTCAGGATCTTCCCATGTGTGAGCATGCATTTCTTAGCCAAGATGGATTCTACTGCAAAGGCCTCTGGGTAGAGCACCCCTTAGCATCACTCCCCATTGACTTCCAAGGAGCCTTGCTGCACACAGGTGGTCGGGGAGGTCTCCTGACTTCAGGATTGGGAAGTGTGTCGTCTGGAGCTTAATTGTCCTGCTTTTCTCCTCCTCCCTTAATTTTCGTGCTAATCTCTTCTTGGTTCCCTGGTGGCTTAGATGGTAAAGAATCTGCCTGCAGTGTGGGAGACTCAGCTTCGATCCTTGCATTGGGAAGAACCCCTGGGGGAGGAAATGGCAAACCACTCCAGTGCTCTTGCCTGGAGAATCCCATGGACAGAGGAGCCTGGCGGGCTACAGTCCATGGGATCGCGAAGAGTCGTACTTGACTGAAACGGCTTGGCATGGCATTCTCTTCTTGGAGTTTCAGTCCATAGGGAATGAATCTGTAATCGCTTCACCCCGGGGTTGGGGTGCATCTACCACCTGCCTCATGTCTGCCGAGGTGTAGACATCTACAAGCATCTCTGTATGTATGTGGATCGGCCGGGAGAGCCAGGGAGTGTTTAGTTGAAAATATATCAATATGTGAGAAGACTCACGGTTGGGTGGAATTTGCCATCTGTTTTAATTAGAAATCAGACGGTTTTGCCCTATAATCTACAGCTAGCATCTGAGGCAAACTTGGTTGGTTTCAGCAGCTGATGAGAGAGAATCTCTGCTGGGTGAGCTCAGTTCTTACTGTCTGCAGGGACCCGGAGCTTTCCAGTCTGGGCTCGAGCTGTGATATCAATGGCATAATGCAGTCGACTGACAGTGGGAGCAGGCCGGCCTTGCCAGGACACCTCCCAGGGTCCCCTCAGTCGGTGGATATGGCAGAAGAGCTAAGGCCAGCAACTCGATGAGTTTGGAAAGGGACTGCATGATATTATTGGTTTTCCTTGTGGCTTTCCCGCTGTTGAGACACCTTGGCGTCGAAGATGCTGGCCGGGATTCAGGATTAATTGGGTCAGCATTTTATTCTATATGCAGAGGGAATGCCTGAACTGGGAGCGGGGGAGTGCTGAGAAAGAATATCCCACGTTTTAACATGCTGCTTCCTGGGCAGAAAGGGAAGTGAGGCAGAGACCCCCACACCTGTTCATGAATTCATCCGCCTTCTGAAATGGTTAACGTTAAGACCTACGTTATCGCCCTGATTGATTCTTCCAAAGCAAAAGTCCTCTCCTCAGGGCAAAGCTAGCTGCTATAGATTTCGGACTGTGTCTTAGTGAGATTCATTATCCAGTTTAATTTTGTTTAATACACTGAAATGATATTTTTCCAGACACATATTCCCATCTTCAGAGGTCATTGCCTGTGAAGGCTGAAATGGGGTAAAAAAAAACAAAACTCTGACACCCCTCTGAGACTGAGCTGTAGGCGGGGGGGGGCTGCTCCTGTCTCAGTCCCCAAAGCTGTGGCCCTTTGTGAGAAATGCCCAAGCCGTGCCCCATCCCCTGGGTTGGTGGATGATTGCCATAAGGTCTCCATCATTAAGACCTGAGGATCATCCACTGGGAAGCAGGACAGAGGGTCCTGGGCAGAAGAAATAGCTGCTCAGTGGAGACACCCGGCTCGTGCATACCTCTGATTTCAGAAAACCCATTTTATGGATCTAATGCTGAATACGCTTTGATTTTGGCATGAAGAAGCTGGACTTCCCTTGATGACAATGGGCAGACGTTTTTAAAAGGTTTGCTAGAATGAGCAAAGAGTGAAATGGAGCCCCTGGGCTCTTTGACCAAGTTAGTTTTATGTCCTTCCAACTGCTGACGGTATTCATTGTTTCTAGGCTACATTTCTTTTTCGGCAATAGCAAATATTTAAATGAGAACTTTAATATCTGCTGTCTTATGCAATGCATCTATTGAGTAGCATTCTATGCTTGTATAATAAAATTTTTTAGTTATGTTGTAGCTTAGTCACTAAGTTGTGTCTGACTCTTTGCAACCCCATGGACTGCAACACTCCAGGCTCCTCTGTCCTCCACTATCTGCTGGAGTTGATCAAATTCATGTCCATTAAGTCAGTGATGCTATCTAACATCTCATCCTCTGCTGCCTCCTTCTCCTTTTGCCTTTAATCTTTCCCAGCATCAGGGTCTTTCCCAATGAGTCGAATCAGGTGACCAATGTATTGCAGTTTCAAGCTTTAGCATCAGTTATGAGGAGGTTCTGTGTTATTTTTTACTCTCAACAATGTCAAAATCATGATTGATCCTCAAATACATGAGCTTCTTTCCCCTTCTAATGTAATTAAGGCAGGTTCTTGACTTAAAAGGAAAAAAACCAAACACCTCATTTTTACCTACAGAAAAACCTTTACTCCATTACTTCAGCCACAGAGCATAAACTGACTCTCACTGGCCTGTTTCTAATTAGTGGGAGCAGAGGAGGTAAAGCACCCATTTTCTACGTGGA
Organism: Oryx dammah; assembly: GCF_014754425.2. NCBI lineage: Eukaryota > Metazoa > Chordata > Mammalia > Artiodactyla > Bovidae > Oryx > Oryx dammah. The sequence continues at coordinate 45,232,369 of NW_024070198.1, forward strand.
TGTTTGGGTTTTGTGTTGAGGTTTTAGAAGGACCAGAAGATTCTGTCTTCATTGAACCAGACTTTTCCTCTTCATTTTTTGTCTGTTTACTTAGTTTTTCTATGTTCAGCTTATCCTGACATTAACCTTTCTTTATCCTCTGTCCAGATGGAATCTAAATTCGTAGAAATGGATTAGCAATCTTTTATGATGGTGGCCAAAATCAGCTGGAAAAAAATACCTCCTCCAATTGAGATGTTATATCAACGTAGGAAACTTTATGTGAAGCAGTTAGCTTTGCTAATTAACTATGTCCAGAAAGAATTCAGTAAAACTAGTAACAGCCACTCACCAAAGTCATCTGTAAGACTAGAAAAGGGACTGATTTCCCTGTTCCTCTTTGCTCCCCTTTCAGTATGACAGTTACAGAAAATGTTAGAAATAAGGGCTTTCGTTTTGAGCATAGCTCTCGAGTGCATTTAGATGATTGTAGAAAATAGCCCACCTACTCTGTTCCCCAAAGGCTCCCAGTTATTAAGCAACAATCAGTTGATGGTGTGGGGCCTGACCGCAAGAGCTGGCATTAGTAGGATGCAAAAGAGGTGGCTTCCCTTCCTTAGATTATTTATGAAAATCTCACTCTTTTGAGAACATGTGCACACTGGAATGAGTTTTGTGCTTGTTTTGCCTGACTGATGAACTATGATGAATCCATCCATCCATATATATATATATATATATATTTTTTTTTTTTTTACTAAATGACATGTTTTGACTCATGATATATCTGAAGCTAAAATTAGAACAGTAATTTCCCCAAACAATAACTGTCAAGAAAGTGTGTTTTCCCTGCTGCTTCTACCAGCCCAATCTCAGATAACATTGGAACACCCAGGCAGGATTTCTGCTTGGAGGTGACCATTCACCACAACTGAAATCAATTAGAGTTAAAGATACTATCCATCTCTCTGGCACGGCCATGGGAGTGTCTATCTATTATCATCAAAACGCATCCCCCGTGCGTTTTTCATTGCAGTGAGTCTCCCCTGGTACCTTGGCCTGGTCAAACTGTAGACTTTGCAAGGTCTTGTTGTACTGCTGAGGTAGCAAGCCATGAAAGAAAGAGAGAAATGAGTATTTCTTGTAACCAGCTTCTATTTATCGGCAGAGAGATGACTGTCCAGGTCAGAATCATAACAAAAAGCCATAGTCAGAGTCAGCATGTGTGGTCTTCCCATATACGGCTCACGTTTTGTCAGCCATGGTCCAATGTGGGATGGTTGCCTGGTCTGAACTCTCTCTCCTTTTCTGTGATACCTGTGCTATCACACAAAATGATGCAGCAATTATTTAATCTGAGTGGACCCAGGACGTGAATTAAGGAAATGGATTAAGACCCCTTTCCTTCCACTGCAGCTGGTGAACAATGAGAGGGACCTCAGAAGTGACTCATCACCCTGAAGAGAGATGCTGTGAGTGTAGACCAAACTTAGGCTTGTCAGGGAGACAGTGTACAGTCACTGGGGATGTAGAAACAGAGGGAATATTCCTAGTAGCAGCTAAGAGTTGCAACTGCAGGGGCACTTAGGGTGCACTTTCTGCATTTAGTGCCCAAAATATTCTTAGGGGTGGGAGGTGAAAAAAAAAATGTCTGTGTGTCACATCCTTTGATGTCCAAATGGCTTTCACTTTTTATTTCTTATAAATTCGACTTTTCATTAGTCCCCATGGGTTTTTTTTTTTTTACTCTGCCGGGTCAGTTGGTTCTTTAACTTTTTTTCTTGACCAACAGCTATTGTGAACTTCTCTCTTTTCTGTACGTAACATTATGTAGCCTCATAAATAATACGAACCCTCGCTTCCCCCCTCCGCAGCCACCGCGCTCTGCTCTGATGTCTTTAGAAGTCTGCCTCCTCGTGCAGGAGCAGCTCAGCAGTGTCTCTGGCAGCCTGGAGGGCTCTGCCCTGCTGGGAGGAGGGCTGACACAGGGCGAATGGCCTGCGACCCTGATGGTCTGTGCTCAACCCGGTAACAAAGCTACTGCACTCGCCCCAGCCAAGCATGGAGCAAAGGCAGCCAGTGCTAAATGCAGGACTGAACGTGGCCTGCCCGGCAGCCAAGAGACCCCAGCCCAGCCATCGTAGGTACTGGATGTCTCTGAGTCCTTTTATTCTGAGGGCTCCTAAACAGCTGCTGACAGTGCTTTACCTGCCAGACTCCCTGGTTTAATCCCCCTTAACCAGGCCATCACCAGGTCCCACCGATCTTTGCTTCACCTTCCTGTTGCTTCACTATTGATTTCTTCCCTTTATCCTCACCGTCCCAAGCTCGACCTTGGTGTTTTCACGTCCCTTGCTCTCAGCTCTCCATCCCTCCATCCCGCACATCCTCACAGTCCCACCTTCAACCGCAAACATCTCTCTTCTCTGTGAGTACCTGCCTAGTCTTAGTTGGGTAGCACTTCCAAAAAGCAGTTTTTGGAAGGGTCCTCCAGAACCTTTGCCATCCTGCTCATCTGCCTAGATATCTCATACCTACTCACAAGCTGTCTGTGTGCTCAAGTTAAGCCAGTTCTTACAGTGTCTCTGGAGTATACCTCGGTCACTCCCTCCTTCATGTCTTTGCTCCCAGTGGTTCATGTTCTGGCCTTGGCCCCACCCTCCTCTTTAATGATTCAAGTCTAGTCTTGCCTGCCCCCTCCTTCCCCCCAGCTACGCCTGTCTTCATGGCCCTTTCACGGACATAGTGAATGGTGACTGCAGGCACCATATCGTGTGCTGGGCACCCAGGAAAATGAGGCCCAGTCCTTAGTGGTGTGTAGCTCAGCACAGAAAAGACATTCTTCCGTGGATAGCACCATCCCACTGTGCTGAGGACCATCCTGGGAGCAGGAAGAAGAAAGGACCCAGAGTGTTCCCTGGGGAGTCAGGGCAGGCATCCCCTGGGAGACACGGAAAGATGGGCCTCAAGCCTCAGTTGCTTTGCTTTGATGTGTCCCTTCTCTCTGCTTACGCTTATGTAAGTGTTTGCAGACTAGATTCTGCTAAGCATCTCCTCTTTCTCTCAAATTCAATCAGCCTTTGATCCTTGCTAATTAAAGAATATAAAGATATGCATCCCAGTATCCTCACAGGAGGGGCCTTACCAAGGACATTTTAAGAAGGTTTAGGGTGGGTACTCAATATTATTGGTTTCCGTGGATTCTTTCTGTATAACCTGGATCCTCAATCAGATGGAGCCTGGATCCTGGGTAGGGATCAGCTGAATGGAAGGGTAAAGGGACAGAGCTCCATTAGTTTAAGAAAAAACAGGTTCCACAGATGTTTATCTTCTGAACCTTGGTGTAACTCTCTGGAATTTGGTTGTTACAAAGTATAACTTTAAATTTTTTTCCCTGTGCTGATGCAGGGACAAGAGATGACCCACACTCGCACAAAAATGAGTAGATGGTTCAGCAGTGATGTGTATTTTCTATTTACTCCTAAAGCATGTCAGGGCCCTTACAACAGATTTGCTACAGTAAATGTGACCAGTAGGCTGTTCTTACGTTGCCTGGCTTTCCTCTTGGGAGTGGGATGTGGGCTGTAGCAAAATGAGAATCTAATTAGAAACTCTCAATCATGTGGGATAACATGAACATGTTAGGGTGGCATCATTGTACCCTAGCCTTCTAACTGAATCCTGGATTTTGTAGAGGAGGAACCCCTGACGTTTTGGGGGGAAATCAATAGGGTTCGGGATCACCCCTCTGCACGGGGTTACTTCCGAGTGTGTGTGCTTTGGCCCAATGGTGTTGCGTGAAGTAGTTTTTAACTTTTGTTTTTAACTTGGAGTCTAAATAAAATTGCACTCAGTAAACTGCACTCAATAAATCAATACTCAGAAATAATAATTCTACACTGCACTCCGTGATGAACATGGGGAGGAAGGAGAAGGGAGATGGAGAGATGAAAGAAGCCGGAGAATGTGAGCGAAACAGTGAGGCCTGGGACTGCCCAGACAGGCAGGCAGGCGCAGAGAGGACGCGGGGTGCTCAGGGAATTACATCCCAGGTGCTATTCCGCCGGGCAGAGGCACAGTGTTCCTGCCGGCGAGAGCCACTGCCGTCGGCTTTGTACTGCCCCGCATCAGGCGGTTGCAGCTACCCTTTTCCCGTTCAGAACTCAGCTGGACGGTTCCTCTTAGTAAACTGAGGCCAGACTGTCACAGTTTCACGTTTTATGAAGCACCCAGCATGCAATGAGCGTGTGTTGGACTGGACGAATGATACCATTTTAAGTCGATGCTCTATGCTCGGCTTCTGCCTTTTGATCTCTTGGGCACCTCTTCCTTCGTGGGGATTGTGGGAAAGGGAGAGAGAACAGAGGGGAAAGGTTGTGTAGGTTCAAGAAGGGAAGTTGGTATTGCCATGTGTAAGCAGTACTGCTGATCTTGAAATGATTCTGCACCCCTCAGAATCCTAAAAATAATTTTTTAAAAGGAAAACATATGTCTTTCCAAAGCCTTAAATGACCCCTCTACACTTGGCCTTCTTGAAACTTTGGAGGAGAGCGTAAGCACTGAAGAAGCAGAAGCTTTTACAAGGTTTGTTGTTTTTAAAGACGGCCTTTAAAAGAATCCTAAGAGAGGCTGTTCTTCTCTCAGAAGTAGGAAGACATGCATCTTCCTCTGAGTCTCCATCCTTGAACCTGACTCTCTAGAGGAAATATACTGGTCCCTACCCCAGTCCAGGGAAAGGGGTAACGGGAGAGTCAAGATCACTGGGGTAACACAGGCAAGATGAAGACCCACCGGTCTCCATGTTTTCTTTTATTCCCCGCATTCTCTTGTATTTCCTGCGGCATTCCTAAAGCTTAGAGCAGCACGTGACACCTAAGAAGTACCCGTAAATGTTTACTGAATGAAAGGACAAATGAGTGATGTCCCAGGGGAGCAAGGAGAGCCATCCCCTTCTATAATACTTTCTCTAGGATGAACTTGGCCACAGGGTGCTGGTCACCAAACAGAGCCCAGGTTGAGGCCAGCACGGTGAGCTTCCCATGGCCCCACTTTGGATCAACAGTGGACATGGATTCTCCTCCCAGAGGAGGACAGTGAGTGACCTGTGACTGTCACCATTCAAAACACAGGTCTTCTGCAATGTGGATTCTCACATGGTGAATGCCAAGTAAACTGTCACCCGGCAAGTCCATAGCCAGAATACGGTGCATGCACACCTTTTTTTCCCCTTGATCTAGAATTCGGCCCATTCCGAGAAATTCCGGGGGTGGAGGCAGCTCTTCTCAGCAGGGATCTGGGGTTGGAGATTTATTACTAGTGAATGAGTTACGTGTAGGATTTTATAGGTTGGCGAGGGGGTACGCAAGGTCATCCCTTTGGCATTCTGTCATTCTAGTCTTCTCTTGTCATGATCCTTCCTGGCTCTGTCATATCACAGGGTGCTTCAGAACTGGGGTGCAGAGACTGCCTCTCTGCTTTTGAGTTCTGCCCCTTCCACAGATTAGCTCAGAATACTGCTCAGATTATATACTGGGCAGATTATACTGCTCAGATTATATAACCGGGGCGAGTAACAAAGTGAAAGTGAAAGTTGCTCAGTCTCCAACTCTTTGGCGGCACCTCTGTTCATGGGCTTCTCCAGGCTAGAATACTGGAGTGGGTAGCTGTTCCCTCCTCGAGGGGATCTTCCCGACCCAGGGATCGAACCTGGGATCCTTTACCATGGAGCCACCAGGGAAGCCCCACTTTGTCCATGTTGTAATACTGCATTCTCCAAATCCTTTTTTTTTTCTTTCTTCTGTTTTTTGGCCATGCCACATGGCATGTGGGATTGTAGTTCCCTAATCAAGGATCTAACCTGAACCTCCTACAGTGAAAGCTTGGAGTCTTCCCTGGACTGCCAGGGAAGTTCTACCAAATATCTCTGATGGACCAGTTATTGTTTCTTAAAAGGTGGAGAAGCTGAGGCACTGCAAGGGAAACCTGTGTCCACATCACCCTGATAGAAATCAGCAGAACTGGGGGTGCAGGTGTGGACAGGGTCCCCTGAATGCACCTGTAAGCACTCTGATCTGTGATGTGGGCCCAGGTGGCTAGAATCTGTGAAGCTCCCAGTATGTGGTCTTGGTGATGCTGCTGCCGATGACGAAGTGATGTTCATGAGGACAGTGCCTGAAGAATAGGCTGCGTCTGTGGACTACACTGGCTATCTTATTTGAGAGAAACAGGTTTGAGAACCACCTATAAGGTTGGTAAGGCACTTTGAATGGCTGATTATTTAAAGTAAGCAGTTGTAGGTTTTTATTTGAAAACTGGGCATGCCAGTGGTCATTTTCACAGACGCTTTAGATCCAGAGTTGGGACTGAATCTTTGAGGTGGAACTTAATGGTCACAAGGAATGAAATGAGAGCCAGTCCATCCTCTGCCACTCACTCAGCGGCTGACCTCGCCTCCTGGAGAAAGGATGCCTCCCTTCGCTTGCCCTGCCCAAGAAGACCAGCTGGTGTATTCACAGAGCCAGTTTCTGCAACCCTGTGATCAATTCCATCCTGTAACCTAACCCTGGGGGTTTTCGCCCCACTAATAAATCTGATAGAAACAGTACATAAAGCAGAGATATCCTGAGAAGATAGTGAATAGTGTACATGGAGATGGCTAGAAATAGCAAAAACAACAACAAAAATTAAACCAGGAGGGAAAGTCCTTCTGTGAAGCCTCTGAACTAACAACTACTTTCAAAACAAAGAGACAGTAAATACTTGAGAAAAGCAGTTATCATGGGATTTTTCAATGGCCTGAGAAGTCAGATGAAAAGTATGGTTTAAAAGTGAGAAACTTATCTTTCTTAGATTTTATTAAAATATTTGAATGAATGTTTTTAATAAAAAATACTCCTGTGCTTGGCTGCAGCTGGTCTTAGTTGCAGCACGTGCGATCTTTAGTTGTGCTGTGTAGGATCTGGTGTCCTGACCGGGAACTGAACCCAGGCCCTCTGTTTTGGAGCTCGGAGTCTTAGCCCCTGGACCACCAGGGAAGTCCCTAGCAGTTTTAGATTTTCAAACTCTCTACACTTGCATGTGTATGAACTTTTCTGGAGAGTGATTCCCTGCCACACTTCTCCAAGGTATGCGAGTTGTAAGTGCAAGATTAATGGGAGACCAGTTGTCTAGCTGTCTGTGCCATGCGATTTCAACACGAAAGAAGAGAAAAGCAAAAAGCCACGTCTTTATGAACCACTCTGGTATTGCTTGAAAAAAGAGATACATTGGTGGGTCTGGCATAAAACCAATGAAACTGATACATCATGATATAAAGTTGAGAGGTGGGGTCAAGGCTAAGAGATAGATGTTTTCTAGTTGTCTTGAACTGATTCTATGGACTGGTATTTTGGTAAGGTGAAAATTCCTTTCAGCCAAAAACTGTCAGCATTTGGGATAAAAGAGCATTTTATCTATTGGATGGAGGCTTACTTTGCCTCCCTTGTTTCTTTCACTCTAATTCTATTACTAGGTCATTAAACTTACATTCTGTCTTTAAAAACTCAACTTCTACCCATGTGAATTTTCACCAAAGGAAGCTCTATATAAGGTTGAATTTGGGGGAGGAAAACTCCAAACCTTTGATACTTTTTTCTTCCTTAATCACCATGTGGCTCAGATTTGAACATAGTGCATCTCTAGAAGTTGTCTTCCTTGTTAGCAACATCTCATGATTCTTCCTTTTAATTCCTACTTCAAAACAAGTACAACTTGAAATGGAAGGGAAAAAAAAATTATTGTCCAATCTGGAGTCTGTGAATTTCTAGCAAAATCACTGACTAGGTTTATTGTTAATAGCTTCATTAAATATTCATTAAGCACCTGTTATTTCATAGGACTATTCTTAGTCCTTTAAAAATTTCTTTGTGGTGTGAATCTTTTGGTTTAGTTTTTTCCTCTTTCAGAGTATTTCTCATGGAAGTTCTAAGAAGCAAGAAATGATGAAGCACTTATCTTTTAAAATAATGTTTTCAGTTGGAAACTCACATTCCGATTTCTGATAGTAATCCTATCTTTTTTCCTCCAGACCTGTTGGCTCCCTGGCTTCTCTGCTTCTCTTGATCCCCAAGCCCCGTGTCAGCCTGGGTTAGTAGCATCTTTAGTCCCTTCTCCGTGTTGCCGTGTTACAGACTCACCCCCCAGGATGTCTCTCTCTCAAATGCCCCCTTGTATATATCTCGATGGTCACCAGTCACCTTTGCTACCAGTTAATTCTCACCCATCACACCCTCTCAACCGATCTCCAATTCCTCTTCTCTGGTTGTCTCTAGCTATCAAGACTTCGTCTTCTAGAAATGTATGCAATTGTTCAAAACAGTCAGTGGTTACCTATCACCAACAAACACCGTACCTTTCTGCCCTGCTGGTTCCTCCGTAAACTGGCTTTAAACTGCTTCTTCACTCTCTGATCTCCACCCTGAAGCCTGCGCCCAGTGTCACTTCTTACCTCCCCACACAGGTCTCTCGCTCTGAGCACCCAGCAGCTGTGCTCAGCTGCAGGATTTGTGTGTGCATCTCATCTCCTTTCCTCAGTGCGGTCATCACCCTGTCTGCCTGGAAACCCCCGAAGCACACTGCTGGTCCTCTCCTGATCCTGTCTCCCACCTCCTCTGGCCCTCCTGGCCTTGAACTTCTTGAGAACCGCTCCTTCATCTTGCAGTATCTCACACCCTGCTGTGGCCCCTGCCGCTACGATTGGGTACATTTCCACAGACCAGCCTTCCTCTCTGGACCAAACCATCTGCATATCAATCTACTTTCCAGTGCTTGCCCAGTACCGGAGCCCAGGTTTTATAGTTCCATTACATTTCCAAGGATGCTAAAATCGCTTACTACAAAAGCAAGCGGCTTCCAGGGAACAAAATGCAGATAACACGGGGTGTTCTGAGTGTGACTACTAAAGTATTAATACACATGAAAAAGATAAAGAATTGGACAGTTGACAAACATAGGATACTTCCCAGGGAACAACCAGTATGGAGGGGCCCACATCACCAGTGGAATGATGACCCTGGAAACACAAACAAAGATTGGTCAGTTTCATTTCTGTTGAAAGAGGATAATGCTACACCTCCTTGGTGGTTTCTTAACTGAGCAGCTGAAACGAAGCTCTCAGGCCATCAGCTTCCCCTTCCTGCCTTTTCCTCTGCAGGCTTGATGAGGCAAGTATCGTATTTGCTGGACTGCCTGCCCGTAGTATTTCTGGCATCACAAAACCTCTTTCTTTATGTCTCTCATATGCTATAGTTTACTGCATCTCATTTTATGCCTAAGGCTAGATTATTAAGGGTTGAATTGGAATTTTCCATAGTAACTGCAGTATAAACTTTGACCAGCTTTTTGCCATACTATTGTGATTTTTCAAAAAGTTTCTTCTTTACCCGTGTCATGGCCATAACAGCATAACTCGGGTGAAGGGTCAGTGTGTAGACGTGAACCTCTCTCTGCTCGTCTTTGGTGTCAATTCCTAACAGCAAAATAACACGGCAAAGAGAGCTTGTCTGTGAATGTACAGTACTTGGAATAATCAGTTCAGTACTCTAGAGAAGCAGTATTTGCAAGTGATGAATTTGAAGACTGTTCTTCCCAAATCCCTTGGAAACATAGTGTTGGCCAAAAGGTTTATAATATAGAAACAGAAGTCCTTGTCCCTATTATCTGCTTTTCTGTAATCCAGTTCTTTTTCTTTCTCTCCCAGTTAGAGCTGAGAATATGCGTCCAGCAGAACGCCACAGAGCTATCAGGCTAGAGTGGTTTGTTTTTATTTACATTATTGGTTTGTCACTTGATAACATCTTTAAGTCCCTCAACTTATTCATTCATTGTGGTGTGAATGGTGTCTACAGTATGTTTGACTTAGACCCATACTGAATATCACACTGGCTTATGGTAGAGAAGGGGTGTCTGAGAGAGTTTACATCAAGAATTGAATTTGGAATCCAGAAATGTCTCCCTAGGTATGTTTTTTGTAAAGCTGACAGGTATGATTCTTGGGTGCTCGGAGACACGTCAGGGCCCCTGAACTTGAAACAGACACATAATCTATTGTACACAGCCCAAAGGTTCAAACCTGTAATTCATATGGCTTACTGTTTAATATGAATTGACATCTAAGCAGCGTCTTTATATGAATCCCAGCAGGATCCCCACAACGTGGCACCATATCTCTGTGTTATGTCCTTAATATATAACAAAAATATACTTTAAAAATACACTGATGAAAATGTGTAACGTCTTTACGACATTTATGTCATAGGTTAGCCCAAATATTAGATAAAGACTTATCCAGATGTTTGTATGCAAATTCCCTGGTAATAAAAGTGTTGTCATGCCATATCAATCATACTAAATTTTGCTTTAAAATACTGAAGTCATGTTATGAAATATTAAAATCAAATATGTGAGGAGACTAAAAAGAAACGGCTTCATAAATTATGTCAGCTCATTTTGGTGGTGGGGGAATGAAGGGCTTGGAGGAACTGGTCAGGGAATTGTTGAGAAAGGAACTGTTTACCGTAACCGTGCCAGTTTGGCCTGGGGGAGTCACCATCATGACCACAGTCCCCGGATGACTGTGGTTTGCCTTACACAGGCACGGCTGGCGTGGTTTCCTGAGTGCCTGATGGCTTCAGCAGCAGCCTTGCAGCGCTCCTACTCAGGTATCTGGTGGGCTGGTCCAGAGCGCCACAATTCGCCTTCCCGACGACCCGACCCATGCTTCCTACACTGCCGCCGGGCCACAGCACTGCCGCTTTGCAGTGTAGCTGTGAGTTCTTTATTATTATTCCCGGAGAAGCAGCCTGTCCCCACATAAGTAATCTGCTTCTCATACAAGAGAGTTCAGTAGTTGTAGCTCTAAATGAGACAGCCATGGGTGGGAACAGACAAGAGAATACAAATGTGGAGCTCAGCGAACACATCTGCCCAACTGCTCTGCTGGGTTCAGCTCTACGTCTGAGAATCATTTTTATTTTCTCACTGCTTATTTCATTGTGCAGGAATCTTCCTGGTACTCTGATGCCTTTCATACTCAAGTCTTCCATTAACTGACTTATTTACTTACAAAGTTGTTCCCCCCACCTCCCCGCCACAGAGGGAGAAATAAAAAAAACAGAAATTCCCTACCCTGCACGTGGGGAAAACAACTATGGCAGAACAGAGAAGCCCCCAAAGCCAAGAGTAAAAGTACCAACTTTCCAGTTGAGGCCTGACTAACCTGTGTGGCCAGCAGTGGCTGTGTCTTAGGACAATGGGGCTGCTTTAAGTAAAAGCTAATGTCTTAATCACACTAATAAACTCCAGTAAATCGAAAGGTAACCTCTGCTTTTCAAGGGCACCTATCTTTCAGGAGAGGCCTTGCCTTTAAATAAATTAAACGTAATCACCTTATCTTTAAGGAAATGATGAATTTAGTAAAGAAAAGCTCAAACTCTCTGTACCTAACATAATTTATGCAAAATCATGCAATTAGTGATGGCTGTGCTAGACCTTTTTTTTCCTGCAAATGCGTCTATAATAGAAACATCATGAGTAGCAGTGCCATCTAATGTAAGTAGTAAACATGGATAGTGAATTATTAATATCTGGTGAGGCATGCAAATGGCAGGACTTCCATTTTTCCTTTGAACTAACAACACGTTCGCTAAAGCAAAAAAAAAAAAAAGGCAAAGATAAATATGAACTTTTCTTTGAAAAGAAACATTCAACAGGAATATGAATGTAATAAATAGCACAAAATGTGAATAGTAAAACCCAGGCACTTTCCGCCTCCGCAAAGTGAAATGATGGTTATACTTTTTGCTGGGTCTGTAGCATGAGCTTAATGAGGTTAAAGCAATTTCATACGTGTACTCCTCACTGAGAATGGCGGGGGTCAGGTGATGTGGGTGGTAGTCTTCAATCAAGTCTTCAGTCAGGTAACCTTGACATCCCCCCCCCCCCGCAGATGGAAAGGGAACCCCCTCCTCCCCTTGTTAGTGCTTATCCAAGGAAAACCTGCCTGCGTGCTGGCTGGATCCTCCTCTTCTGAGCTATAGTCTTGTGAAAATACCTCCTGTGTTCCCAGGCAAGGCAAGGCTGGCCCAAAGTTCCATCCCCATCTTGGCCAGTTCACCCTGGGATGCCTCCGCAGAATTTAGCGCCTAAGCAGACAAGGTCAAATTAAAACTGCTTCACTGCTCATTCTGGTTCAGGGTCCAGCCGTCAGGCACAGACCCGCAGCGGGAGAGGGGTCAGGGCCCTTCTCTGTACATGAGCCAAACGCCCTGCTTCTGGCCCCGGTGTACTCCAGAGTCACCCCCACTCCTGGCATCCCCTTACAGCGAGCTCCATCCCCCTGTGGCTTGCCTTGTGCTGAGGTCACAGGGACAGGCTCTTTATCCTGGCAGTGGAGACGCCAGCTGGGAACCCTGAGCATGAACCAGCAAGACGCAGACTCTCGCTTTTGACTTGGGGCTCCCGGCGCTGCCCCGGGCCGTGGGCCGGCCCGCGGGCTTCCTCCTCCCTCTTGCCCTGGCTCGCCAGCCGGCTGGCCCGCTCGCTCGGTCTGCAGCCTGGGTTGGTTTCCCACGCCCGTCCTGGGTCTGACTCGGGATGCTGCGCCCCCAGAAGACCCGCGGGCGCCGACCCCGGCCCGCAGTCCCTGGAAGGTGCCAACCCCGGGCGAGCCCGGGCGCCTCGGGAGGAGACGGGCATTTCACGTGGGCATCGTGCCTTCGCGGTGCTCACGCCTCTCCTCCGCAGCCGGTGCAGGGCCCCTCCGCCCGGACTCATCCCCCCAAAGTTAATCAGCCGTACTTGCCAGCTCGCTTTAGTTTAGGAAAGACTTCAAAACCTCGAGATCGGCGGGGGCCACGGCCGCCCCCAGCGCCCCCCGCCCCCCTCCACCACCCCCGGTTCTGCCTGGCGCGGGCTGTCGGGTGCTATAGGAGGCTGTGGCGTTTGTCTAGAACCGACATCGCAGACACACGGACCCGCTCCTCGCCGGCCGTCGCCAAAGTTGCCAGACGCCCCTCGGCCACCCGGCCCGGGCCAGAGGCAGTTGCGTAACCTCGCCCCTCGCCCCCGCCCGCCGCCGGGTCGGCTCCCGGCGGCCCCGGCCCCCGGCATCCTGCCGAGTCCTCCGCGCAGCCCGGTCGGGGGCGCGGGGCGAGAACCCCGGGGTCGGCGCCCGTCCGGGCGGTGCTCTGGCCGCGGCCAAGCGCAGCGGGCGCCGGGGCGCGGGAGCAGGGCGCGCGGGGGCTCCGCTTACCTTCGGCGGCTTACAGATAAGTCGAGGTCGGTGCAGCGCCTGGCTCGGGCATGTCTCGCCGCGGACCCCGGCAAGCCTGGCGCGGCACGAAGCACTCCGGGCAGGGCATCCGCGGCGAGGCTCGCCGGGCTCGCGCGGAGGAAGGCTCGGCTTCGGGGGCTTGGCCCGCCGCCCGCGCCCCCCCTCCACCACCGCCGCCGCCGCCGGGGCCCGGCCCGGCCGGCCCCCCGCGCCGCAGCTCGCGTCCCTCCGGCCCGGCTCAGCGACG
>NW_024070198.1:45246303-45542430 GCF_014754425.2 Oryx dammah
GGGGCGGGGGGGGGGGCGCCCAGAGGGAGCAGAGCGGGCGGGAGTGCAGGGCCCCCCCCCCCCGCCGACTCCCGAGCCCCAGCCCCAGCCCCAGCCGAGGAGGAGGTAGAAGGAGCCGCCGGCGGCAGCCGCCTGCTCGCGGGGCTCCACCGCGGCGCGTCCTCAGGGTTTCTGGGCTGCAGGCGGCGCTGCGCGGCCCGGGAACTTGTTGAGCCTGCCCTGGAGCTGGAGCCGCCTCCGAGCCGCAGCTGGAGGGCGGGGACCCAGCGGTTTTTCCAGGGAGGGGGTCGCTGGGGACCCTGTGCCCAGGCTGCCGGCGGTGGCAGCCGACCCAGCCGAGCGCGGTTTTGAAATTAGGAGCGTGTGGGGGGGCTTAGGCGGCTGCCCCCTTCACCGGCGGATTTGCTGCCTGCCTTGGGTCCAACCCGGGGTCACCCCCTCTAAGCGGGGACTGCCCGGCAGGCTGGTTGTAACTGGCCGGAGTGCCAAAGGCAGTCCGCCCTCGGGGTCTGCTGCCGGCTGACATGCAGGAACCCTGCGCCTCGGCACCAAGACTGGCCCTCCCGCCCCGCCCCCCAAGTGGCGCTCACCGCCCACCTGCCAGGCCAGGACACTTGCTGCGTTTGTTTCAGGCCAGAGTTGAGCTCACTTGGGGAGGCAAAAGGAGCTACCCCCTTCCCCCCAGTTCCACGAGCAAGGAGGTCCTTGGAGCTCAGAGCCGCTGGCCCAGGGGCCTCGCGGATCCCTGTGGGACCTGGTGCCCAGGCCTAGGATTAGGCAGGCAGCTAGCCTCGGATCACCTGGCTCCCTATATTTTCTCAGGCTTGGAGCTTGAAGTTCAGCCTCTTTGAGCATACCTGAAAGTAGCCACGTTCATTAGATTTGATATTTCCCAAGAAAGGTCAGAGAAATGGTAAACGGGAGGGCAGTGCCAGGCTGGGGGGCAGGGGTGGGGGATGAAATGGGAGGACAATCGGTGACGTCTTTTCACTCACTCAGCCCTTCAGTCTCAGCTGTGTGCACACACCGCTGCCTGTTCCTTCCTGAGCACCAGCTCTGTGCTGCGATTCAGCCTTTGCTGGGTCCTGGTTTGCTGAGTTGAGTTGAGCCTAGGTCGGTGCTTTATGTAGTGACCGGTCTTTAGAAACCGCTTTATAGGAAATGCCTCGGGTGATGCATCCAGATACCACACACACGGAAAACATCCTGAAAGACCCCTTTCCCTCATACATTAGCACATAACTGTATAATTCTTGGCATCCAGATATGCCTGAGAAAGGAATCCTGAACCTGTGGATCCGAACTCTGTCACCCGGCTCTTTACTATCCTCTCTTAACCTAGAGTCCTCCAGTCCAATTTTCAGCTTGTTTACTTCTCAGGCTGGTAGTCGTGCTGGTGGTGCTGGCTGGAGAGATTCGCCAGGTGGTGTGTATGCAGCGGGGAAACCTGTAGCCCGCTGTTCTTCCTGGAAGGGAAGTGATACTGGGGATGTGTGGGACTTGGGGACATGTAATGCCAGGTGGGAGGGAGGGTCTCCATGGATGCCTTCAACATAATCCCTTGGGGGTAGGCTGTTGCCACTGTGGATGCAATAATCTCGCCAAGGATTTTGGGCACATTTCTGTAAATTTTACTTCATTGCTAATCCAGAAAATCGAAATCTGTCTTCCATCTTTTAAACATGTCACCGTAAATAAAGCTGCCAGGAAATCCTGAAATTGTGCTGTTGGTAATGGAAAACTGAAGTTTTAGGGACCATGAGCGAAACAGATAAACACAAATGCATAAATGCTTAAATGCAGGACAGAACAGAGCTACAGGTGGCAGCATGAGCTGGCCAGGATGCAGCTCTGGGGGCAGTTGTACTAAGACCTGCACGATACGGCATTCAAGGAAGAAGATGGAAAGCTGTGATTAGCAGGTGAGAAAACCCACTTAATATGAACAGAGGATGCAGTTGAGGTTTTTCCTATCATCAAGACTGCTTTTAGTTGTTCATGGCTGTAGTAGACATTCAGTTGTTTTTCTGAGTCTATTAAAATTATCTGGGGACTTCCCTGGCAATCTAGTGGTTGAGAATCCGTGCTTCCATTACTGGGGACATGGGTTCGATCCCTGGTCAAGGAACTAACCCTTTCCCTGGCAAAGGGAAAAATAGCTACTTTTTTTTGGCTGCGCTGCACAGCATTTTGGATCTTAGTTCCTTGATCAGGGATCGAAGCTGAAGCCCCGCTAGTGGAAACACCAGAGTCTTAACCACTGAACCACCAAGGAAGTCCCACAAATAGCTAAACATTTAAAGTGGGATTTTCCAAAAGCAGAAGCACCTAAGAATAAAAATATAAGAAAGTGCAAGACAGATGATAAGAAAATATTTACATCTCTTTTCTTTTGCTTCCTTCTTAGATGTGTGTAGGTGCTATGCAGAGAAATGCTGGCTTTTCAGCTCTCCAGCTTAGTAAATTATGAGATCTCAATTTCTGCGTTAAAAAAAGACAAGAATATAGGAGTCAATGACATAAAAGAATGTTCCTTACTTTTGTCCATCTGCATTCTGAACTGGAAATAACCCAAATGTATAAAGTTTGGGGGCTTTATTCCCACAGTGGAATACTGTACAGCAGGGAAAAGGAGTTGACAGCTCATGCCTGCAGCATGAATGACCTTCACAAACCTTGTGCAGCTGAAGCCAGACACAAAAGTCAATGTCACATGTTTCCTTTGAAACCAAGTCCAAGAGGGTGAAAAATTTCCCCATGGTGGTAGATGTCAGAGGGATGGTTATCTCTGAGCATGCCAATCGCACAGAGCCACGCGCCTTCTGCTCATCTTGAACCAGGTTCAAGTACAGTTGCGAACTTACGGAAATATTCGTCAAGATGCTCTTTCTTCTCGTAATGCGTCCTTTCTGTCTGGGCATTATCCCCATGTTGCTACAGTGTCTGCACACAAGTTCCCCAGTGATCTGTCCCTTTCATTGAACCAGCCTATCTGTCAGCGAAATTAACGTGTATCTTCTGAAGCCTCCTTCTCTCCAAAACCCAAGCCAAGAGAAAAGTCAGGTGCTGTAGGTAAGGCTCTGATTAGACACATGTTGGAGCTTCCTTCTTTGGGAGCATCTTTTTCTAGCATTCTCCTGGACGTCTGCTTGACTCTCAACATGTATCGGCAGCAGAGTTCACGTTGGAGATGACTTCCTTATCTGGTCCTTTGATGTTGTACCATGACCACCAGGTGAGCCTGAGCCTGTGATGGCAGGTTCTACCCTTCAGTTCTGAAGATGTGGGTACAGTTCAGCCGTGCTCAGCTCAGAGGGGTGGTAACTCAGCTTGACCTAAACCTGTAGCGAAGAGATCAGTCACATCAGGGCGTTTTTCTTTTCTCTTTCAAGAACAAGATCTAGTGCTCAAAGGGGCTCCAGCTGGACCTCATGTTTTGCCTCAGAGACTAGTGAGAAGCCCTCTGAATGAACCCCTTTTCATAATCTGCTCAAGCATTTACCACCCACTCTCAGGACTGACCTCCTGCTCATAAGTGTATCCCTCTGTGTGAACTCCCCTGCCCATGACTCTTCCATTGTCCTGGTAGCACAGCCGCGTTTCCTTCTGGTGGGAATCAGGCTGTGTGTCTCGAGTTCTGTCCATGCCCGGGGGCTCTCCCCACTCCTGGTTCCTTTTCCTTCCACGATGAGCAGCTGGGGATGGTGTATTGGCCAGGATCACAATTTGGTTCCAAGAAACTGAACATCAAGCAGACGAGTTGCAATTCCTGGTTTTCTCTGATGCATCATTGTGTATCTCATTTATCTGTAGGAAATGGAATGGTTTTATTTGTAAAGAGAACAAAAGTGGTTGGAGGTTTTCTTGAACGCACCATGCCAGTGAGAAGAGTTGAAGGGTGGGCACGGGCTTCTGACTCCCCTTTCCCTGCTCAGGACCCCTCCTGTGCAAGGTCTTGCAAACCCAGAGGCTTTCCCCTCTCCCAGTTCCATCACTACTCACTCCCTCTCCTTTAGGTGGATGTGCTGAGAAATAAATACCCTGGAGCTCATATAGCTGACCTTCATTGGGTGGTCTAGGTGATGGGGTCTGTGGGGATTTCTCATTATCCACATCTAATCTGCTGGGAGCAGATCTCTTCCGGATGAGGGAGAAGCTAAAGGGCTTTTCTTAATCCTTGCTGGTAATGCTGGCTGTTCTTTGAGCCGCTGAAGGCAGCCCCTCATAAACCAGGTAATATGCCCAGACTGAGGAATGATACCTCTGACCAGAATTAGGTCAAGAAGGGATAAAAATGGCTTTTCTGTTTCAGTGTCTGCTCTGCTAATCCACTTCACTGGTGTCAAGACTGGGGATGACCCTTCCTTGAGCTGTCTGCCCTGGCCGACGTGAGGCCTGTGGTCAGTGCCCCGAGCACTTGCCCTGGGGTATCCAGTACGGGTATTTCCTTGATTGCCTTCTGTGCCCACCTGAGGATTCACAGAGATGGAGGAAGGAAGAGGGCAAGGAGAAAACAGACTTCTCTGTCACTCTCGCCTTCCACAAAACCCCGTTTGTGGTTCTCCTTAGTCACGTGCCTGCATAAGGCCACACGCCTGATGTGCTGCACTGCGTCCCCCGTTATCCTCATAAGACAGCCAGGAAATAGACCCTCTTTCAGTCTTCTCCCAGAGGAAGAACAAGATAGGGCATTTCTCCAAGGTCACCCAGCTAGGAAGTGATAGAGTCTAGATTCAAACCCAGTACTGCGGGCTGCCACAGCGCTACCTGCCCCACTCAGGTTTATTCTTTTTAAGTCAACTTGAGCTTTGCTCAGGGGCTTCCCAGCTGGTGCTGGTGATAAAGAGCCCACCTGCCAATATAGGAGACTAGAGAGACTCGGGTTCAGTCCCTGGGTGGGGAAGATCCCCTGGAGGAGGAAATAGCAACCCACTCCAGTATTCTTGCCTGGAGAATCCCATGGACAGAGGAGCCTGGAGGGGCGACAGTCCTTAGGATTGCAAGCAATCAGACACGACTAAAGGAGCTCAGCACTAGCACGCGGGGTCACACTGAGCGTTATCTTGCTTGTACCATGCGCTGGTCAGACATCAGGGTCTTACTTGAGGAGTGCCCTTGATCAGTGGAATCCATTCCTGGCCATCCCAGCTACCCATGTCCAGAGCAGGCTGTACCTTTCCAGGCTCTCGTGGGGTTGGCTTGGCTCCATCATGGAACATTCTGACCAGAAATGTCACCTGTAACGGCACGCTGTCATACAGCACATCCCTCGTGTAGGCTGACTGAGGCATGCTTTCGACCAGGCATCGTTTCCCCTTTCCTTGTAAACTCATCTGATCACCGGATCAGTTATACTTTGGAGTAAAAACAGTCTCTGAAACAGCCATACACCATAACCATCTCAAATCTGGATGGTGCATTATGCTTGTCCAGTGTAACTTCAATGATCTTAACCCATGTTTTCTTCATTAGATATCGGTTATTAGAAGGATCCGTCACAGCATGTTCTGTATATATCACTAAAGACCGTCTCAGATTCTTCCAAGGCTAAGTGTCCTGACGCTGTGTTATGATAATCTTCTGGATTTATTTGCTTAGTAAGGTGGATCACGGGTGATATGGTAGCCAGCTGCCATCCGTCAGTAAGCAAGCATTTTGTTCCTTCATGCCAAGCTCCAAGTGGGAAGAGGACAGAATTTTTAAAAGCCTATCTGTTTCTGTTGGGTGACCTCTAAGGTCACACACAGACTTTCAGTCCCATGTTTTTCAAAAACATTTCTCTATTTCATTTTGCCGAATCCTTGGAGAATTAAATAGGCCATTACTTTAATTCCACTGCACTGTTGGATTGCAGAGCTCCCCGTTTCCAATTTGCCTAATTTGGGTTTTGGCACATTCTGGAGCGGTGGTAAGACTCTAGACATGTGCTTGCCTTGGACGCTCTTCTGGGTTCACATCTGTTAATAACTAGTACACCTTTAACTAACGTTAAAGCAATAACTGAAAACATACCTGAACGTATTTCTTATACAAATTAAACTTCCTGCAGGATTTAAACAAAAGAAAGATATTTTATTTATACATGCTGTTTAGGGTTCTCTTTTTTTCTAATTTTTTTTTTTTAAATATTGATACAGAACCTACTGTGGTAGGTTAAAGAGCATATGGTGAGAATGGATTAAGGGTAACAGCAGTCCTTGCACCACTGACCAGGGCTCCCTGGTGGGTTCTCTTCCTGCCCCCAGGCTTCTGAGCTCAGAAGAGGGGAGGGATCTCATATCCTAGATCCTGCATTTCTTCTTCTTCTTTTTTTTTAACTTTTTATTTTATATTGGAGTGTAGCTGATTATTAGGCTTCCAAAGTGGTTCAATAGTAAAGAATCCACCTGTCAGTGCAGGAGATTGGCATGTGGGTCTGGAAGATTCCGAGAACAAGGAAATGGTAACCTACTCCAGTACTCTTGCCTGGGAAATCCCATAGACAGAGGAGCCTCACGGGCTACAGTCCATGGGATGAAAGAGAGTCAGACACGACCTTATCAGCTAAACACCACAGCTGCTTAACAAGGCTGTGTCAGTTTCAGGGGGACTGCAGAGGGATTCAGCCATACATGTGCGTACGTGTCTCCATTCTCCACAAAAGTCCCCTCCCGTCCAGGCTGCCATACAACACTGAGCAGAGTTCCCTGTGCTAGACAGTGGGTCTTTGTTGCCTACCCATTTAAACTACAGCAGTGTGTACATGTCCATCCCCAAATTGCTAGCTGTCCCTTCCCCCTTCCATCCCACTGGTAACTATAAATTTGCCAGAACGTGCATTTCATTCCAGCTGCTGCTGTTGCTGTTTAGTCGCTCAGTTGTCTTGATTCTTTTGCAACCCCATGGACTGTAGCCCACCAGGCTCCTCTGTCCACAGGATGTCGCAGGTAAGAACACTGGAGTGGGTTGCTATTTCCTTCTTCAGGGAATCTTCCTGACCCAGGGATCGAACCCATATCTCCTGCTTGCCAGGAAGATTCTTTACCACTGAACCATCTGGAAAGGCAGGGAGGCAAATTGTACAAAGCTTTTTCTTACTGGTGTTCATTGTTTGGCTATTTCAGAGGCTTAAAGGAAACAACTTGAAAATCAGCTTGTTTTATTAAAAAAATAAAACTGAGACGTGAATTTGGCAGTTCACTGAAGATTCACCAAAAAGATGAAAGACCATTAGTAGAGAGTTCTGTTACTCAGTGTCAAGTTTTAAGAAAATCTTAACTCATTTTTATGTGTGTTCCCATCCCAGACCCCCTCCCACCAACATCTGATGTTTCGGAGTTTGTTAAATGTTGGAAATGTCCACTGAGGCTTGGCGTTTCAGCAGTCGAAGTGAGGCTTCTGGACGCTGATAGCTGAGGCCGCAAATGCCCTCTCTTGGCCTCAGTTCAATGCGTCCTCATCAATCGTGATTTGGCCCCTCCTGGCCCGTCTCATGCTCCAGATCTCTCCCCATTTGAATGTGGCTCGCCTTGCTCCGTTTGATCAGCAGGAAGAGATGTAAAATTGCCCTTTTATGAGGATGTCCTGGGCTGTGAGCACTGTGCCCTGAATTTCTAGTGGAAGACGAAATCCATTGATGATTTACTTTATTTACTGAATCCGAACATGAAAATGAAGAAATTTGTTTTAATGGTATCTTCTGCCTCCTCTCTCCAGTGGAGTAAACATTGTCACATGAAAATGCTGGTGATACTTCTGAGTCCCTTAAAATAAGCGTTGTGATTCATTCACACCATGAAAATAGTAGAGTCAACATCTTCACCTTTAGGTTCATCAGCTATTGGCTCTTTCCTTTTTGGTCCCTGGGTGTTAATGAGCATTTTCACTTCTGGAGCTTTCTCTGCTCCCAGCTCCATTGTGGACTAGGAGTGAGGGTTCTGATGTCAAGCTTTGGGTCTTGGCCTTGGGAATTCTGTGTTCGGGCTCTGCGGTTGTGGGTGAATTGTGTGAATTTGGTTTGATATTTTAGACAATCTCTCATAAGAAAATAAGCAGATTAAAGCCATGGCACAGTGTGGTTACCACCTCCTCCTGGTCGTATAAGTGGACTGAGACAGATGCCCACGGCCCAGAGCGTGTGGATTTACAAAGAATGTGTTCCTTTTGTACATTAGGCATGTTTAGAGTTCTTTGTTGAATTCTTGGCTTTTCTGATGGCCAAGGATACTTTGTTAGTCTTCAAAGAACATTTTAAAAACATCGCTGTACTGAAATCAGCTTAAGGTGTGATGCATACATATGGCAAGTGTGGAAACGTGGCTGATGTTTGCCATGAAATTTAAATAAGCTCCAGTAAAGCACAGTGTAATATCTGTATACCATGTAAAATGCCAAGATCTCCCATAGACTTCTTTACTCTTCATTTCTTGACAAGCATGCATAATCTCCATCTTTGAATACAGAACAGAATCAATATTTTAAAAGTTTTTCATCCGTGGGTGTAGCCCACTGAACTCCTTATATGAAAGGCTGTCTTGGCAACAGGTGAACTGATGGCTTTCACTTTATCAAAGGCTCGTTTTGATGAAGGCTGCCTTCAAATAACCACCGTCTCATGCACTTAGAGGGATTCAGGTTGTCAAAAACTTCTTAATATGTGACTTTGCAGGACTCCACCTTTTATCTCAATTATCATCTACCATACAGTCTTGTTTATATACACATATGAATGCCTGTATATACCCTGGAAACTTCTGAAATTGCTTGTGGTGGGATTCTGTACCTGTTCCCAGAGTAGGATAGTGGGCAGATTTGGGTTGTCAGAGCAAAACATCAGTGTTTGTCATTCGCTAAAATTCCCCTTTACCCTCTCTTTACCAGAGTCAGAGATGCCATTTCCTCAGTAGAAACCAGAGCTGGAACAAGAGACTTGCTCCCAAAGGACCTGTGTTCTGCTGGGCGCTTCACGTGTGTTCTCTTGTCTCATCTTCTCCGCAGTGTTATGAAGTACTGGCGTGTGAAATGTAAATGGAAGAGCTACTTGTGTAGCACCTGGGAAGATTTTTCTTTTTGCCTACACCACTTTTCAGAGTTTCAGTAAATTACCATGCACTAAGGGGTTCTTAGGGGCTTTCCCAATGGCTCAACAGTACAGAATCCGCCTGCAAGGCAGGGGATGCAAGAGATGTGGTTTTGATCCCTGTGTCGGGAAGATCCCCTGCAGGAGGAAATGGCAATCCACTCCGGTATTCTTGCCTGGAGAATCCCATGGACGGAGGAGCCTGGTGGGCTAAAGTCCACGGGGTCACACGGAGTTGGACACGACTGAAGCGACTTAGCACAGTACAGCAAGGTGTGTTCTTAACTCTTCACTGGCCTTGACCAGTTGAGTTTATTCCTGTTTTTAAGATAACCAACACTCTCCTCTCCTTAATATAAACAGATGAATTGGCTTATTAATGTTTCATTTAAATATATTCTAATTTATTCTGGATGAAAGACAGGTCTTGGCATATTAGGTTTTGTTCTCCGTAAAGGGTAGTCAGTTTCAGGTGACATGTTTCCTTCATTATCTGTTACTGCCTTCTGGACCTTCCTGGGAGAATAGAAAACACCACCACTCTCATTCTCTCATCTCTGTTGAGTTAACTCACTGTGAGCCCATTGGCTCATAGTTCTAGCTCTTTCATGAATTAGAGCTTTAAGCTTCCTAAAGGCTCCATGAACATAGGTCATGGTTACCACACCATGTCAGGTGAAGGGGGAAGCACAGAGAGGTCAACACATGTGCCTGGCTAGCTCTGGAATCTTACATGAAAACCACAATCAAGAAGTTGTGGGTGATCAGGAATCTTCTCCAGAAATATCAGGGAACAACTTCCAGTGAGACAAAATATAGATATTAGTATTTGGTTTTGACTTGTACCTGAATAACCAATAAACTTTATGTAGACTTGGAAGTACTATCCCTTTTCCCCCAGGAAAGCAGAACATCATTTGTTCTTGAACATGTTGAGAATATGGATGATTATCACATTTGGGGGTTCCCTTAGCAGGCAAGTGACTTTATTACCTAATTGTTAATGGAAAGAATAGTTTAGAGCAGAGGGGGGTAGAGTTTTTCTTAGAGTTATATAATACATAATTTTGACTTTGGGGGTCATTCAATCTGTGTTGTAAAAACTCATCTCTGCTCAAGACAAGACGATCCTGGGCAGATACTATCGGATTTTCATCTCTGGCTGATTTATCTAGGTGCTTCAGGAAACCAGATGGAATATGTTTATTGTAGGCTTTTAATATTGGAGCTACTGTGGTGACTGCTGTGAGATACCTTTTGTTTCATTAGTTTCTGAACAGTTGAGATAAGTAGTAGTTGTGGTTGTTCAGACAATAGGTAGACAAATAGGCATGACTGAGTTCCAATAAAACTTTATTTATAAAACCAGGAAGTGGGCCAGATCTGGTCCACAGGCTATAGTTTTCTGATCTCTGATACATAGCAAAAGTTGTTCTGGAGAATTTTGATGCCTTATTTAGGCCCACGTTTTAAAGATGAGTTAATAAAGCATTAGACTCATCCCATGAAACAGTGTTTTTTTCCCTTTTGCTTCTCTCATGTGCTAGATTCTAGGTAATACTGCTTCCTCTGAGATTTGTGCAGAATTGAATCAGTATGTCCTGTCCTTGCTAGGATAGGAATACGATGATGGAGCAGTTTATCTGTTAGCGTTTGAGTAACAGACAATAATTGCATGCCTCAGTATTCACATTCTTGGGGAAAAAAACAAAGACTAAACACATAAAACTGGGAATGGCAACATTTTTGTCTTTGGGTTCCAGAAGGATTTTGCTTTGTCTTCTCTGAGAATACTGTAGTTATTGGAGTGAAAATGCAGTAATCTCTTCCATGGGAAAGCAAGTGTGTGGGTCTGGTGCCTTTGAGTTTCCACACCCCTGGAGGGAACACTGTATAACTCAAGACAAGACGATCCTGGACAGGTACTGTCGGATTTTCGTCTATGGCTGATTTATCTAGGTGCTTCAGGAAACCAGATGGAATATGTTTGTTGCAGGCTTTTAATATTGGAGCTACTGTGGTGACTGCTGTGAGATACCTTTTGTTTCATTAGTTTCCAAACAGTTGAGGTAAGTAGTAGTTGTGGTTGTTCAGTCACTAAGTCATGTCTGACTCTTTGCGACCCATGGGCTGAGGTGTGCCAGGCTTCTCTCTCCTCTTATCTCCCAGAGTTTGCTCAAATTCATGCCCATTGAGTTGCTATGCCACCTAACCATCTCCTCCTCTGCCACTCCATTCTCCTTTCAGTCTTTCCCAGCATCAGGGTCTTTTCCAGTGAGTTGGCTTTTTGCATAAGGTGGCCTTGGTATTGGAGCTTCAGCTTCAGCATCAGTCCTTCCAATGAATATTCAGGGTTGATTTCCTTTAGGGTTGAGATAAATAGTTATTAAGCTTCTATAATTGGTCTTTGTGACCATATGAAAAATGATTATTAGCTTCACATGAATTTTTTAAATAAAAGTAAGGATTAATAATCAGTCAAATATCCTTACTAATGTTATCCTTAATTCTTTAGATTTGAATATTCCAGGGAACAGAGATTTCCTGTCCTCTGATAATTTTTTTAACATGCCAAAAATGTGGCATAGTTATCATTGAGTTCCGTAGCCTTCATTGTGTATTGTCACCTCACTTTGAGATTTGTCAGTATTATATCATCTGTTAGTACTTTGTGATGATCTCTAAAGACATTCAGTAAGCTTTTAAAATTTAATTTTGTATAGCAACTGTGTCCGGTGTAGAACTATGGTGCTCCTTTATTAATTAAAATTAGACCATTGCGCATTGTCCTGTAATCAGCAGGTTGGAGGTAACATGATCTCTCTTTGGCAACAGCTGTGTGTTTTCCTAGCAGTGAAGACCCTAACCTATGTACATGGCATTTCTCTCAAGTGTGTTTAACGAGTTTGAATGTATTTTCTAACTGCATAACTCGTGGGGACGCTGAGATTCCTGAGTATCCAGAGGCAGTTCTTTGGTTTCATACTCTCCTTCAGCTGACAAAGAGTGGCAGCTTTGAGAACCAGGTTTTTCATTTTTCTACTAAGGTTTCACTTGATGAATCAGAATGTTTAACACATAGAGGTCAGGAGAAGGTCGACCTTGCCTTTGGAATTGATGAAGAAAAGCGCAAGCGTGTGTTATATGTGTGTCCCAGGGCCTGATCTGGGTGTTCGTAAAAGAAGGCAAAATCGGAGGTCATTCTTTGTGGGAAAATCACATTCAAGAGTTTCTTGAAGGTTGAAGAAAGGAGCAGGGATGAGTTGGAGCTCTGGGGACAGCAGAGGCTTGGGACGGCTTTGAGCCCATGGAGGCTTTGGTGACTGGGTGCTGTCCATGACTCGCCGGAACTTGAGGGGAGGGTGACTCATATCCTCACCAGAACTGAGAATCCATGCATACATCACCAGAGAGAGGACGCTTACAAGGAGGCCTCAACCCATTCTTTCCTTTCCCTTGGTTGAAGCTGCCTTTTAAAATGATGGATTTGAGGGACTTCCCTGGTGATCCAGTGGTTAAGAATCCCCCTTCCAATGCAGGGGATCTGGGTTTGATCCCTGGTTGGGGAATTGGGATCCCACATGTCCCGGGATAGCTACGCTCATGTGCCACAGCTAGAGAGCCGACCCTGGGCTGTAGCAACAAATAGCCTGCATGCTGCAATGAAAGCTCCCTGCATGTGGCAACTAAGACCTGATGCAGCCAAGTAAATAATAAAAATGTATAAATAAATATTAAAAAAAATAAAATGATGGCTTTGGAAAGCAGAAAAGTAGTCAAGGTGGAAGATGATTCACACCAGGAAGCGCTTCATCCAATAAGTTGTGAAAATAAATACATCCCACGACCACGCCAAGTAAGTGTTTCGAGCAGAATTTCTGAAAGAACTTCAGAGAGCCCTAGGGGCCTGGCTGTGGGTAGACATGGCTATGCCCCCTTCCGCTGTCCGCACTTGAGCCTGAAGCCGCCTTCAGTACTGGTGTGCTCCAGTCCAAGGTATGCTCAGTCATGCCCGACTCTCTGAGACCCCATGGACTGTAGCCCGCCAGGCTCCTCTGCCCCTGGGATTCTCCAGGCAAGAATGCTGGAGTGGGTTGCCATTTCCTCCTCCAGGGGATCTTCCCTACCCAGGGATCAAACCCAGGCCTCCTGTGTGTCCTGCACTGCAGGTGGATTCTTTCCAACTAAGGCCGCCTGGGAAGCCTCCTCTGAGCAGGGCACCCAGATACGTAGACCCCCTGCCCCTCGAATCCAGCTGGGCTCCGTTGCCTCTGACTCCCCCCTTTCATCCGCTCACCCCAGCGGGCCTGCACGGGTTTCATGTCCTCTGCGCTGTTTCCCAAGGACGTGGAGACTTGGCTTAAGGAAATCCTCAGCTTGGCTTCTGTGCAGCTGGTATAAGTCCTCGTTCCTGTTTATAGTCACTCAGACACATTACAAGGCTCTGCCAGGGTTTTTTCTTTTTTTCCCAATCAGGGAGAAAAAAGAAAAGAGAGAAGATTTCTATCTCAGTTCCTTGGTTCCCTCACAGTGAGAATGAAAATTTTTATGAAGTCTAAAATTTGGTGGTTATTGTCCCATTACCTATAGAAACTGCCGTAAAGACTGCATTTCGCTCCCATCAACACGTGCTCTGGGTGCCCTTAACGTGGTCCCAGTTCTCCTCCCGGGAAAAAGGGCCACTCCTCCCCTCTGCAAACGACTCCCACGCAAGCCTTGGCCCGCCAAGGAGGCGGAATGAGGCATTAGAGCCGCAGTAAAGGGGGCTGCTCCCGGAGAATTGATTCTGAAGGATGGGGGGACCCATCAGATGCTCAGGTCAGAAGGGAACTTCCTGGGATTCCTGGAGAAGGTCTCCCAGGTTGAGCCCAGGATCCAGAAATGCCAGTCCACCAGGAGCTAAGTCAGGCTGTTTCTCCGGCCCTCCTCCTCGGCTTTCTTGGCTTTGAATTCTCTGGTCTGGCCCACGTTGCCCCTCTCGATGTGATTGGCACAGGCTGTCAGACGCGGGTGCCCAGCCATGCTCTCTGCCCTGCCCCTCCCTTGCAGGAGTCAGCTGCTGGTCCAGGTTGGGAGCAGGATGACCTCTGCTGGTCTCTCTCTTTTTGTTTCTCTTCCCAAAGGATTCCTCAGCACATGCAGTTGAAAGCACAAGGCTAATGCTCTCCCTCTGCTGCATTCTTGTAGGCAGGACGGCATGTCTTTCAAGGAGGGAAATAAAAGCTCAGAATATTCTTGGGGCTGGTTGCTAAACGTGACAAGGACTTAATGACTTAATGCATTATAACCAGCAGCTCTTGGCATCCTTCTCCGAGCTCCAGCTGGACTGTTCAGTCCTGCACGCCCGTCGCAGGCAGCGTAGCCAGGGAACGCCAAGCGCAGGCACTGGGCAGATGGGGTTTGCCTGTCTCCTCTGTGAGGAAGGGCATTTCTCTTAATTGACTCAGCGGGTTAATAGTCTTGGTTGCCAGGCTGATACTGTCAGACACCTCTGGGGGAGAAACGCTTCTGCTCAGGTGACCCCCAAAACTTATTTATTGACCTTCGCCAAGCCAGGCCCTGATGTTGGGAAAGATTGAAGGCAGAAGGGGATGACAGAGGGTGAGATGGTTGGATGGCATCATTGACTCAGTGGTCACGAGTTCGAGCAAACTCCGGGAGATGGTGAAGGACAGGGAAGCCTGGTGTGCTGCAGTCCATGGGGTGGTAAAGAGTTGTACACGACTGAGCAACTGAACAGCAAGCCAGCCTCTGCCTTTACGAAGGAGGCTGGTCTGACCGTGTTTGTGAATTTGGGGTCTTAGATATGATCTGACCAGCATCAGGTGCTCCTTAGAAGCATCGTTGTCTGTATGCTTTTTATTATTGGCAAATTTGTTTCTGACACATAACAGCTTTCAGTACTGAATATTTTTTTTCCCAGATTTTTTTTTTTTTTAAAAGAGCAGTTTTGGTTCATTACAATCAAGGGGAATACAGAGATTTCTCATTCACCTCCTGCCTTTTCGAATACAGAACCCTCTTCCCTCCCACTATCAACACCCCCACTGGAGGGGGCATTTGTTACAGCTGATCACTTATCTGGCACACCACGATCACCCAGAGTCCATAGATCACCTCAGTCAGGGCTCCACATTGTATGTTCTGTGGGTTTGGACACGTGTGTAATGACATATATCCATCATGATAGGGTCCTACTGAATACTTTTACTGCCCTAGAAATCCTCTGTGCTTTTTATTCTTGTCATATTTGCTTCTGACATTTAACAGCTTTTCTTAATGAGTTTTTTATTTAATTTGATTTAATTTAATTTGATTTATTAAATTTGATTTAATTAATTTGATTTGATTTAATGTGATTTTTATTTTTTTCTGGTTGAAATGACAGGTTAGATGATTGGTCAAATAAGAAAAATTCAGGCACCATCATTTTTATAAAAAGAGATTCAGAAATAATACATGTAGTTGGTAAAAAGGAAGACGGCATCTCGGGGTCCACCTGCAGCCATCCCTAATGGGGATGTGCCTCCAGGTACGGGCTGTTCTTAGGAACACTCGTCCTTCCCTGACTCTGTAACTTCGCCTTTTTTATGTGGATATGAATCTTACAGGTCATTTCCTGTCCTTGTTACCAAGTCTGCTGCGTATTCCAGAGCACTGTAGGTGTGTCACGACTCTAAAGTTTGAAAATAGCATCATTTAAAAAGACTTATGTTTTCTAGTGTGTGTGTATGTGTATATATATATAATACTGTACATGCTATTTATATATTTATATGTATACAAAAGCTTTTCTACTATGCTTGATAAAGTCTTGAGAAAGAACATTAACAAAAACAGAGGCAGAGAAATTGGAAAACATAAACTAAATAAAACGGGAGCCTTGAATATGAAAGAGAAAATGTGAAACAAACTGGATATAAAAGTAAAAGATCACGTATAGTCCAGTTGTTTTTAAACATGGATGCTCTTTAGAACCGCATCTGAAATGGCAACTAAAAGTCTTAATTTCTCTTCTTAAAACAAATAATTGTAATATATAGTGGCAATATATGTAACTTTGTTCTGTATTTTCTAAGCTTCCTATAAATTTATCATATTTCCGTAATTTAAAATGAAAGAAAAAGTGAAGAGATTTGAAGCTGCAAACCATATTAAATTCACTTTTAAAAATGATCTGTTTTCTTAGGCTGCACTGGGTCTTTGTTGGGGCACCTGGGGGTCTTAGATCTTTGCTGTGGCATTCGGGATCTTTAGTTGGAGCATGTGGGCTCGTGGTTGCTCCATGTGGAATCTAGTTCCCTGCCTAGGGATCAAACCCAGGCCCTCTGCACTGGGAGCGCAGAGTCATAACCACTGGACCACTAGAGAAGTCCGTAAGTTACTCTTGAGAATATTTTTCCTTAAAGGAGTCATCTATTTGGAGAATGAGTACCTACTACAAAACTGTTCAAAACTGGTTTCATCTTGGCGATTTGTAAAGCTCTATTTTATCTGTTTTATATTTTTAAAAATACTCACCTCTAGTGAGTGGCTCATTTTTTTGTGTGTGCATTTTTTCAAGGACGTGGAAGATAATATCCTAATAGAAGGATTATTTAACTCCAGCCCACCGATTTCTCAGTTGTCTATTTCCTGGCCTCCAAAAATGTATCTGCTTAAGATAGAGTGTGAGATTATTTCAAGATCTCTTTTGTTCTTTGCACTCATAAGAAATGTTTTCTGAAGCAAACGTACACGTGGCCACTAGGTGACAACACTGGCTGTATCTCAAGAAAAGAGGGACTTTATTTTTATAAGTTATTTTGTACACAGGAGGGCTTGAAGCAATATGTGAGCCTGTGATATAATCCATACAGAATTTGAAAATGGATTTCCAGGAAAAGGTGAAAAGGCTTGAAGGTTCTAAGCCAGGCACTTGCTGGCTGTTGAGGCCTGGCGTTCTTCCTTCCAGAGTTCTTACTTCATTTTTTCTCTGTGCTTTCAGATTCCTCCAGGTAAGTTAAGCTTTTCCCTCTGGGCCTACCTTGTCGCCCGGTAATTCAGAAGCTCTCGTTCTGTTTATGTGTGTTTGCAGTATTTGTGTGGACTTTTTTTTCTCTCAATGTAGGATGACTTTACTTTTTTTTTTTCCCTATTGTGTGCCCTCTGTGATGAAGGCTTTTCTGTGAAGGACCTTGAGAGTCCCTGCTGGCTAGGTGACTTGCTTTGTCAGTACTTTAATTCCCCACACTCCACCCTGTGCACCAAAGGGTGGAGAACCTACCTCGCGTGTACTTTGAGGCTGAATTCCCATGCCTGACTTCCATGATGATTTTCTGCTTCTGAAGTTTAACTTTAGCGAAGTGTTTCTGCTTGAGGAGGAAATCCAAAACTCCTTATTATTTTTTTTCATTTCTAGCAATAAGTAGTGTTTTTTTGGTAATGAGTGAAAAATACAATGAAAGGATGTACAAAGTCAAATCTGGTCTCTTTAGTCCCAGGTCCCCCTTCCCGTCCTCCGCTGTTACTCAAAATGTTGGCAGCCTGGTGTGTATCTTTGCACGGTTTTCTTCTTGTTCATAAGTACCTGGGCAATTTTAAAATATATGTACATATTTTCTTTACACATGTAAGCTCAGGTTATTATTGGGAGAAGTATGGGGGGGATGTTTTATTTGTTTGTGTGTGTTTTTACAGAGTAGAGTAATCATATTTGCACCCTTCATTGATTTTTTAAGAACAGCTTTAGGGTCACATTAACACTGAGGGAAAAGTACAGAGGCTTCCAGAGTACTCCCAGGTCTTACGCACGCACAGTGCCTCCACTGTCAACATACTCTCGTATTTTACATTCTGTGGCTTTGGACAAATGTGTCATGACACACATGCACCATTATAGCATTGTATAGAATTATTTTGCTGCCCTAGAAGTCTTGTGTGTGTTGGCTATGCGTCCCTGCCTGAGATTTGAACCCCTGACAACTACCGATCTTTTTACTGGTCCCGTAATTTTGCCTTTTCCAGAGGGTCAGAGGAAAGTGAAAGTGAAAATTGCTGACCCCATGGACTACATGGATTCTCCAGGCCAAGATACTGGAGTGGGTAGCCTTTCCCTTCTCTAGGGGATCTTGCCAACCCAGGAACTGAACCCAGGTCTGCCGCATTGCAGGCGGATTCTTTACCAGCTGAGCCACCAGGGAAGCACGAGGGTCAGATAGTTGGAACCATAATTATGAGGCTTCTTTCACTTAGTGATATGCATTCAAGGTTCCTTGATGTCTTTTCATGGTATGATAGCTCTTTTTTTTTTTTTCCCCAAACTGCTGAATTACATCTATTGTCTGGAGGCACCACTGTTTTCTAAAGCATTCTCCTGCTGAACAGTGTCTTTGTTGCTTCAGCGTTTTGGCATCTGTGAGTGATACTCCTATCAACATCTGTGTGTGGGTCCTTATGTGGACCTCAGTTTGCGACTGTGTGTGTGCTTAGTTGCATCCAGCTCTATGTGACCTCATGAACTGAAGCCTGCTGGGTTCCTCTGCCCATGGAATTTTCCAGGCAAGAATACTGGAGTGGGGTGCCATTTCCTACTCCAGGGGGATCTTTCTGATCCAGGGATCAAACCCACGTCTCTTGCATCTCCAGCATTGGCAGGCAGATTCTTTACCTCTAGCACCACCTGGGAAGCCAGATTTTAACTTCTTTGGGTAAAAACCAAGGAGCAAAATTTCCCCAGAATTTTACTATGTTGTTTTGTCAAATTGCCTTTTTCCTTCTGACAGTATAACATGGGCGTTCCTTCAGCTCACAGATGCAGATCTAAGTGTTTTCTTTTATTTTATCAGAATAGTCTTTAAATGTTCCTCATCTGCTTTAAACTGAAGGCTATATAATGTCTCCCCTAGCTCTTTTAGAAGAAATTTATTAATACTAATTATCTTTGCTCCAAATACATTTGTGTTTGCTCTTCCTAGTGGAAGAGTTTCTCTAATTAATTACCTTATTATTGTTTATCTTTGGTTGTGCTGGGTCTTTGTAGCTGCGTGAGGGCTTGCAGTGACAGGGCTGCTCTCCGTAGTGGTGCATGGGATTCTCATCGCGGAGCACAGGCTCTAGCAGCATGGGCCTCAGGACCTGCAGCAGGCTGACTCAGTGGTGTGGCTCGCAGGCCCTGCAGCACACAGGCTCCGGTGGTTGCAGCTTGAGGGCCCTAGAGCGCTGGTTGGTGGATGTGGTGCATGGGCTTGAGTTGCTCCGTGGCATGTGGAATCCTCCTGGACCAAGGATTGATCCCGTGTCCCCTGCAATGGCAGGCGAATTCCTACCTTCTGTACTACCAGGGAAGTCCTGGAAAAATTATTTTAAGACAACACTTGGAAGTTAGGTGTTTGGGAAAGCATTGTAAACAACTTGTCGGATTCTAGATAACGGACATGACAGGTGCATGCTTTCAAGTGAGTCAATGGAGTAAGCGTGTAGAGCTTAAGAAACAGTAACGTGAGCTTCGATGCTATTTTCAGCTCAGGGTCCTTAGATGTTCCCTTGGCCCTCAAGTATGTCCCTCTACCATTTTCAGGTGTAATCTTTAGCCAGACTTCTGGGTTATCCTTTTCCTCTTCTGTATAATTTCATTACACATTTATGTATCCCTTAAAAGTATTTTCTTATGTTTGGCCTGCTTTAGTCTTTGAATCATTCAGTACATATTTTTCTATGACAAGCTTTTTGCTTTTCACGTTATGGTTTTGTAATCTATCCATGTTGATGGTTGCATCTCTGGTTCATTCACTTTCTTCACTGTGTACTATTCCCATTGTGGAAATAGCTGTGACTGAGCTGTCCCTTTTTCACGCTTGGATACATATGGTTCAGACTCTGAACTCCCAATGCAGTGTCTCAGGTTTGATCCCTGGTTAGGGAACTAGATCCCACATACCACAACTGAGATCCTGTGTGCTGCAACGAAGACCCAGCACAGTCAAACAAACAAATACATCTCAAAAAAAAAAAAAAAAAAAAGTTATCCATCTCACCATCTCCAGGCACACCTGTTTGAAAGATTCTCCAGGTTATGCATCTGGGGTTAGAATGTTGGGTCAACATCTCTTTTAGGCATATTCATCCTTAGGCATGGAGACGTCCCCATTCTTCTTAAGCTCTGAAAGTCTGCAAAGTAATCATGAAACATAGACACAGCCCCTGTGATCCCTCCTCTGACTCATCTTCCTTCTCTTTTCCTAATCCAGACTTAAATTTATAGGGTAATTTAAATGTACAATCACCCCTTCTATATGATGGAGACATCGTGGGACGTGAACCTTGGCACTCTCCTCTGTCCCTCTTGAGCTTCTAGCTCTCCTGGGTGCCCAGAGCATCAAACCAAGGCAATTTAGAACAGAATTTTCAACTCAATTCTGTATCCTGTTTATCTTGAGTTCCTGCTAGCAGGTACGAATAATGATGGATTGTGAACAAATAGCTCTGCCTTGTTTTTTTAGACCCTGAAATAGACAGGATGGCTTTGATAATCCTCTTTGACTGATGGGCATTTTTTGTATCCAGATCTCATTCAGAGGCTTAAAATATGCTTCCACAAGGTTGATTTCAAGATAAATTATACCGAGCTAAAGAAAATAAAGGCAGAAAAACCTTACACATAAGATGATTTACAGACATTTTCAAAGTAGTCAAAATCCAGTTTGATTTTTTTTTTCTTTGCAAACACAAACAAACAAACTCCCCCAGAAGACAATTGCAAAAACATCTAAATAACCTGAGCAGTGGTACAAGATTTCCCTTTTAGTACCCTGTACCTTCAGCCTCCAGGAACTGCACCTCTTCTATTCAAATGTGGCTCTGAATATTCATTTGTGTTTGTGCTGCTGAGTTATCTGCCTGTACCTTTGCATCTGAAAGGTAAACTCATGGAGACTCAGCTTTCTGAATCTCCTTAACTGAATCTTAGCTGTGGAAATAAGACAAGTTCCCAGGGATGGCCCGATGGAACCCCGGATACCTGGGAGCCAGCTGCAGAATTCATGAATGATGTTGTTATCTAGAAGGTGTGTGGTAGGCCAGATCCTCGGGCTGCATCAGGGGACACAGAGCCCAGGAATCCCCCTTTGGAGTCCTCAGCTACTGGAACCTGTTTGTCAAGGTTTCATTTATTGCATTGACTCTTTAAGGACCAAGTTTGAAAGGAGCTTCTGTAAGCTCTTCTACCAAACTCCACACAGAAGTAAATATTTGGTCAAAACATTTAAAAAGTCCTTGGAGCCAATCTGAAAGTGAATGATACAGACACAATAGCAAGGGCAAGCAGAAAGGAGCTTAGCACTTGGCTTTAGAAGCATCCCCAGCTTTTAAGGGAAGACCTCTTGCTACTTAGTGGAAACTCGGCAGAGCAGTGTTTACCATTCAGAGAGAGCATGGTACCTAGGAGGGGCCACCTTTTTCATCTGTTCATGATAATATTTATTGAGCCTTCCCTGGTGGTTCAGTGGTGAAGAATCCACCTGCAAATGCAGGAGACATGAGTTCAGTCCCTGGTCTGGGAAGATCCCACACGCCATGGGCAGGTAGGCCTGCGTGCTGCGACTACTGAGCTCAGATGCTTCAGTTACTGAAGCCCGCCTAGAGGAGAAGCCACCAGAGAAGCACCACAATGAGAAGTCTGCTCCCCGCAGCCAGAGAGGAGCCCTGCTCACTGCAACTGCAGAAAGTCTGCATGCGGCGGCAAAGAGCAAGCACAACCAGATATAGATACATAAACCAAACTTTTAAGAAGAAAATATTTCCTAATTGTTGAACGTATGGAGGACAAGGCATTGGAAATCCAAACAAAGCTTACGTTGGCTACATTCTTAAAATGTATATTTGGATTCCGTGAGTGTTTATGCTTTCAAAGATTACGTCAAGAATAAAGGGAGTCCTCGACTGAGACTTTTCACATGTCATCAAGTCAAAAGGTTCGGATTACATTTTCCGAACATTTTTGTTTTTTTAGGTTCCTTGACTGATACCACCCTTATGGCAGAAAGTGAAGAGGAACTAAAAAGCCTCTTGACGAAAGTGAAAGAGGAGAGTGAAAAAGTTGGCCTAAAACTCAACGTTCAGAAAACGAACATCATGGCATCCGGTCCCATCACTTCATGGGAAATAGATGGGGAAACAGTGGAAACAGTGTCAGACTTTATTTTGGGGGCCTCCAAAATCACTGCAGATGGTGACTGCAGCCATGAAATTAAAAGATGCTTACTCCTTGGAAGGAAAGTTATGACCAACCTAGATAGCATATTAAAAAGCAGAGACATTACTTTGCCAACAAAGGTCTGTCTAGTTAAGGCTATGGTTTTTCCTGTGGTCATGTATGGATGTAAGAGTTGGACTGTAAAGAAAGCTGAGTGCTGAAGAATTGATGCTTTTGAAGTGTGGTATTGGAGAAGACTCTTGAGAGTCCCTTGGACTGCAAGGAGATCCAATCAGTCCATTCTAAAGGAGATCAGCCCTGGGTGTTCTTTGGAAGGAATGATGCTAAAACTGAAACTCCAGTACTTTGGCCACCTCATGCGAAGAGTTGACTCATTGGAAGGGACTCTGATGCTGGTGGCGGGATTGGGGGCAAGAGGAAAAGGGGACAACAGAGGATGAGATGGCTGGATGTTATCACCAACTCGATGGACGTGAGTTTGAGTGAACTCCGGGAGTTGGTGATGGACAGGGAGGCCTGGCATGCTGCGATTCATGGGGTCGCAAAGAGTCGGACACGACTGAGCGACTGAACTGAACTGACCTAAAATAGGATAAACTGTACTGAAGTATTTAGGTGGTACTGGTAATTAGTTAGAGGCTGTCTGCAAATGTATCTATTTTTAAAATATCTTGGTGCATAATGTTGGCATTTCTTTAATCTTTTCTTTTTTTAAAGAAGAGAATTTGCCTGTGACAAATGACTATTTCCATGGGGATTAAAGTAAATATTTAATAAGAGAAACCATTTTACTTTTATGTTTTCTTAAATTTCAGCAACTGTATGATTTTGAAAAGTATCAAATGCTTGCATATATTAATGTTTGTGACATAAAAGTTATTTCCTTCTCTAGTCACTAAAAATATTCCCTTTATTTAGGGCTTGGCAGGTTGTCTTCAAAAAAGTTTTTCTTTTTAGTTGAAGTGTAGTTTGTTGTGTTAATTTCTGCTGTACAGAGTAGTGATTCAGTCATCCGTATACATGTTCTTGGCGACTTTGCCTTTCAGCCTCTGGACTGGACCACCTCACTGTTCCATCTGCTGGAAAATGAAGAGGCTCAAATCCACTGTCATGCTTGAGGGAAAGGCTGCTGTCCATAACCTCAGAACTTCTCTAGTTCATTAACAATAATGCACCATGCCCTCACATGCTCCCGGTTTTACTATGCAGGAAACACACTGAAGTCTCCATCCTCTTGTTTCAGAGGTGTTGCTTTTCCTCCTTACTTTTCAGTGTGGACGAAGTTTGCCAACTTGCTCACTGAACGGAAGATTCATCTGAGTGGAAAGTAGTCGCACCATGCCTATGGGCCCGCTCTCCCTTCCGAGAGGAGAAGGTGTCCTGCAGGGACTGGCACCGTTTCCATTGGGGCTGAAATCGCAGCCTTGTGGTCCTTCCCTGGGACCTGCCCACGCCCTTTGCCTTTCAGAAGCTGGCGTGTGTCGGTTACTCTGGCAGCTCTGCTCTGCTAGGTGGCACTGCAGGTTATAGATATTTGCAGGACAGAATTTTATTTTCCTCTTGCTGTTCTCAGCATCTGCTTGTGTCCCCTGGTGCTCCCTTGCAGGTGACATGGCCGCCCACTGTGATCTGCCTGTGCAGAGCTCATGTCCATCCAAGCCGGCGGATGAGAGTGGTCTCCGTGTCCTTTGCCTGCACTCATTTCAAGCTCCCTGTTCTGGTCTGTCCCGCCTCCAGCTCTCTCCTGAATCGGAGGCTGGTATGCCATCTCCTTTTCTAAGCCAGTCCTAGGTGTGCCTGATTCCCCCCCTCGCCTTTTTAGCACTTGCTGCAGTTGTTCTTCTGTGTCTCCTTGGATCTCCCATCTCTACGGCACATTCAGTCTTTCTCAGCATCAGGGTCTTTTCCAGTGAGTCAGTTCTTCGCATCAGGTGGCCAAAGTATTGGAGTTTCAGCTTCAGCATCAGTCCTTCCAATGAATATCAGGAGTGATCTCCTTTAGGATGGACTGGTTGGATCTCCTTTTAGACCAAGGGACTCTCAAGAGTCTTCTCCAACACCACAGTTCAAAAGCATCAATTCTTCGGCACTCAAGTTTCTTTATAGTCCAACTCTCACATCCATACATGACTACTGGAAAAACCATAGCCTTGACTAGACGGACCTTTCTTGGCAAAATAATGTCTCTGCTTTTTAATATGCTCTCTAGGTTGGTCATAACTTTTCTTCCAAGGAGTAAGCGTCTTTTAATTTCATGGCTGCAGTCACCATCTACAGTGATTTTGGAGCCCCCCAAGATAAAGTCTGCCACTGTTTCCGTTGTTTCCCCATCTATTTCCCATGAAGTGATGGGACCAGATGTCATGATCTTCGTTTTCTGAATGTTGAGTTTTAAGCCAACTTTGTCACTCTCCTCTTTCACTTTCATCAAGAGGCTCTTTAGTTCTTCACTTTCTGCCATAAGGGTGGTGTCATCTGAATATCTGAGGTTATTGATATTTCTCCCAGCAATCTTGATTCCAGCTTGTTCTGTTCACTATTTGGTAATTTCTGGCGAATACCCAGCTGTTGCCGCCACTTTTAATTACCACTACCCTCACTGCTTCCTCACCCCTCCATTCCAGAACTGTTCTGTCCTGCCATCCCAAGCATCCTCCGATAACTACATCAGATAGCCTATCATCCTTCTGGATGTTTCCCGGGCATCGGATTGCTTCTTTCTTGTTGCTAGCACTCATTGCCTAACTACTTAGCCATTATTTTTGGATAGAAAACATTTGAGGGTAGAAATAATCACCCTAATTTTATACATGAATAAATTGATCCTCAGAAAGATTAAGTAATCTCCCTGGTTTACATTATATCTGAAAAAAATTGGAATTCTTTCACGACATGGTTGTTTTTCTAAAATACACTGTAATCCCTTATTTATGACCCTAACTTTTATTTATTTTATGTCTTTCAGCACTTTTTATCACTGTCTTTTTATGGCATCATTTTGCATAAGTATCCTTATAATGTTGTCCTTTTAATATTTTTCTTTCAACTTCCTTTGTTTCTGCTTCTCATCTCCCTGAACAAATCTTGACTTCTCTGAAAGCTTGTATGTCCTGCACCTGTGTGTCCCACCATTTGCTAGAAGCCTTTCCTTGCTTTTTCCCTCACTAGTGGTTCATCTCTAATCTACAGCGGGCATTTTTCCCATGTTGTTGCTTTGTCTTCCTAACATCCACTTTTAATTATAAACTTTATCAACCAGATGAGTTTTCTTTTTCTTTATTATTTTATAACTTTGAAATATTTTAAGTTATTTTTAGGGATAAGGAATGTTTCATGAACCATCTTTCTGCCAAAACGTCTCTCTATTTAGGTTTATTTCCTTGGGATCCACTCCCACAAGCAGTGTTGCTGAGTCCAAGGGATTTTTAAAAGAGGATTTAATTTGGAGGTGTCAATTTGAAGATTGGATGAACAAAACAGAAAATCAGATTTAAAGTGCAAGCTTAAAAGCTAAAAATGAGATACTACCTACAAATCAGAAAAGGTTTAAATGCCTATTTATGTATTATTGTTCAACATGTAAGCAACAAGTTGCCTTGATTCTAAGCCAATCATGGATCTCAGTGCATGGTCAGGAGCTCGCATTTCTATAAGTATGCTTGAATTCCATCACTTTCCTCCCTGTTAACATTCCATATTTCACTTTGTCAACCATTGAGATACCCAACCCAACAGTGGGGACCCAGGTTGGTCCTTATACTAAAGCAAGATTTCACTGGTAATTGAATTCTGTTTCATTAATTTCCCAGATGCTCTTGCGTACTGGGAAATTCTTTTGCCTTCAGAACAAAAAGTGTTCACAACTGTGACCAGTTAGAGGAATTCACAGAAGCCTTCAGTTATCAGATGGGTGAGCCCCTGCTAGGAATGGATGCAGTCGGGTGAGGATTTGAGCACAGTCTTAAGGGGAGGAATCGTTGGCTGGGGAAGTGATCTCCTGGTCGTAGCCCCCGTCCTTGGGTCTGTGTCAGGGCAGGGTCTGGTGCTCTTGCATGGTTTATCTTACAGCTCTGATCCGGGCAAGTCCAAAGAGCCTGTGCACTGACCTTCATTTCTGCTCTTCCCTCCAGCTGTTGTCTGGCCAGGAGGGTAGAGAGAGGGGGATGGTTGGAGGAGATCCTCATTCATTCCCTTGTCGCCGTATTTATTAGGTGATTGCCGCATGCCCATGTTCTAAGTGGCGGGCGTTTGGTGCTTGACCCAGCAGCCTTGTTTCCTGTCCTCACTGAAGTTCTGTTATAACAGAGAGGGAGCGGGGAGGAGAGAAAAGGCCTGGGCAGGGAAAAGCAAGAAACTCACCACCGTCAGGCACCTGGTGCCATTGTACCCAGAACCCACTCACGGGACAACTGCTACAACCCTCTCCTTTTCGTGTAACTTGACTTTGTCCCTGATTTCTGGCTTTGAGATGAAGACTGGTTTTTTAATTGGATTCTGCACATTACTTCCTTGGAACTGCCTAGTGTAAGTGGTTTAAGCAGTTTCACACTGGGTTTTATTTCATTAGTGATACTGTGTTTGGGTTATAATTCTCATAAACTGATCATATGTTAATTTTCTGCAAACCAAAAGGAAGAGAACCCTACTGTGTGTGTGTTGAGCCTACTGTGCTTTGACAGGAGGTTCTGAGCTCCTAGGGATCTCTCATCCTATTCTTAAAAACAAGCAAACAAACAAAAAACAGACAAGATGTATCTTGAAAAGATTTTCAGTCAATAAATGTTAAGTTCACTTACCATTTTCTTACTGTTTGGAGACCCTAATGGAAACCGTGGTAAAGTCCTGCTTTGGACAGGTAATGCCAGCATACTGCCAAGGTGAGCATGATCATATATGTTTTTGCATATTGAAGAATAAGTTTTTTTTTAATATGTTGGTACCATCTATCAGAGGGAAAAGTCACATGGAAAATATAAAAATGTTACAATATAATTATTTTCATTAATCTAAGAGAATATCATAATATTTGAATAAGGATTTCCTTTATAGCAATATGAGCATAATTTGAGTTAATATGCAGTAGTATATTGGAGGTTGCACGATTGAAAATATTGTGTCAACATAGAATCTGCTATTTTTTTTTATATCACGAACAGTAGAGCCAGATGACTTTGATGCAAAATGGGATCATCAAGTCATAAAATTTTGAATTGGAGGGATCTTTACTTTTTAGTTTTCAGCTGGGGGTGGCGGTGGGGGAGTTGTCTTTAAATGAGAAAAATTGGTAACATGTAGCTTGTTGTCAAAGACTAGGACAGGTGGCTTCTGACCTGCATACTCTCTCTACCTGCTGCAGGTAGGGGCAGGAGACTGGACTTTTATCAGACTTTTCTCACTCCACTGGCTAAGGAAGCTCTTGGCAAGGACCCCCTCCAGTTTGCACTTAACCAAGACAAAGCCAGTTCTCTCTACTCTGCACAGTCAATGCTTATTGTCTCTGCCGCACTGAAATTCAGCATTGTTTCCCCATTTTTTCCCTTCTGTTTTGTGCTTTTATTTGCAAATCAAAGGGTTATCAGTGTTATTAGGGTTGAATTTCTGGATCTTCTTTATTTAGTTCTCCAAATTGATCAGGGTCCATGGATTTGCCCTCAGGTTTTCCTTTTAGGTGAAAATATACTGGGAGTCAAAGAAGAAACTGTCAATTCATTGTGGTTGAACTGGACTTGCTGAAATACATTCCTTCAGGTCCTAAAAAGTGTGAACTTGTGGATTCATTATCTGTTCATTGCAGCCCCAAAAAAGTAAAGGTTTTCATTCACCTAACTACTATTTTGGGGTTACTTACTTAGCTTTTCTCTAACTTCCTCATTTCCCATTTCCTTCCACTCACTCACATCTTGGCCATTTTGTCTATAGAAGGGATGGAGTACTAGGTCCTGTAGAGATAATTAATTGTTAAAATTTAATTATAATGAAATATAAAAACACAAAAGCGACCACCTACCCTTTTTAAGTGTACGGTTCAATGACTCTAAGTACATTCACACTGTTGTGCAGCTGTCATCACCAGGCATCAGCAGAACTCTTCTCATCTTTCCAAACTGAATCTCTTATACCCATCAATCGGTAACTCTCCATCTTCCCCTCCTTCAGCCCCTGGCAGCCCAGCACCCTTCTACTTTCTGGGTCTGTGAATTTGGTTACTCTAATGATGAGGGCTGGCTGTGAAAGCACCTCTTGGTGTGGAATCCGCTGGTCTTCTCTGTACAGGCGTAGCCCACTTGATTCCAGTGCCGAGTGAGGCCCTATCTTTCTTACATTCTGGCCCATCTCTGCCCCCAGCCCAGCCTGCTCTGTGATACTAACCAGGCCCCCGGCCTACACCTGTGGCAGGTGAAGACAGCTCTTACCCCATGACTGTCCTGCAGCCCTGTTCATGGCTCACACCGTCCCCCTCCCTTATGGATGGAGCGTCTCAAGTCTTGAGACAGTCTCTTCATGTTTCTGTATCCTCAACCTCTCCCCCAGCCCCTGGCACAGAGTACAGGGTCAGAATAAAGGCTAAGAGCTTTCGGGATAAATGACAGAAGCAAACACAAGTGTTCAAAGATGCCATCTGGTTCAAGTTCCTTCCGCTGCCCTGTCCTGGATTGATCCTTGTGCTCTCTCCCTGAGTAATGAGAGGTTGCCTTTCTCCGCTGATACGACATTTAAAGGTACAGTAGTTTAAAGTCTGTCCGGGGCGAGTGAGGGGAAGGGAAGCTGTCCGCAGGAAGTGGGCAGTGCTCGGAGTCACCGTGTCTCAGAATGATGGTCTCTCGTGTGAGCCTCACGGCTTATCTTTCCTTCACTGGGTTTCCTTCAGTTATTTCCTTAATTTGATGCAGAACTTGGTGCTTTTTCAATTAAAAACTCTTGAAGTAAATAAACCTTTGGGAGGATAGTCTACACCTTGGAATGTTTGGCTTTTCTGTTGCAAAGCCTCCATCAGAGGAGAGTGGAAAACTGAGCCGTGTGGCGCCTGGGCTCTGGGCAACCGTCATGGGGAGAATATCTGACACACTCTTGATTTCAGTGACGTTGTGTCAGGGAGACGCTATTTGAATAGCATTAGGCGGGGTTTTTTTCTTTGCCTTCTTGAGTCATGAGTGTAGGGAGGGAGGGAAGTCACTGTCTCTGAGCTTCCAAGAACGCACAGGGAGCTACAGATGTCTAATTTTATACATGCTGATGTTTCCAGCCTTTATTTTTAATCAAGGTTTGTGCTTACAAACAGCCTGTTGAAAAGTACTTGTGTAATTAGCTTAATAAATCATCTTTCTGTCACTGGTCTCCCTATATCCCTGAAAAAGACACACAGTCCCTGAATCAGCACAGTTTGCCTTTTTTTCACCATAAGCTTTTAGGAACTACCGATGTATCCTGCATACCCACAAATTCTGGGGTTGTG
This sequence comes from Oryx dammah, assembly GCF_014754425.2. Lineage (NCBI taxonomy): Eukaryota > Metazoa > Chordata > Mammalia > Artiodactyla > Bovidae > Oryx > Oryx dammah. The sequence goes on from NW_024070198.1 coordinate 45,276,007, forward strand.
AAATTTAAATATCTTTTTTCCTTTTTTTTTAATTGAATGATAGTTGATATACAATATTATCTAACTTACCGATGTATGCTATAGTGATTCACAGTTTTAAAAATTATACTACATTTATAGTTATTATAAAACGCTGGGTATTAACATGTTCCCTGTGTTGTGCAGCGTATTCTTCGTTGCTGATTCTAGCTAATGGCTTGTGCGTCTTAGCCCTCAGCCTCTGTCTTGCCCTCCTCTCTTCCCCCTCCCCTCTGGAAACAGCTAGTTTGTTCTCTGTATCTGGGAACCTGCTTCTTTTTAGTTATTCCAGAGCTCTTTTTAAGCATTTCTTCCTTTTCTGTACCCAAGTTTTACAGATTGTTTGAGTGAGAGTGTGTGAAATTGACCTCAGAATAAACTTCATTGGGTTTGATTGGCAACTCATGCAAGGTTCATTTTGTTAACCTTTTTGATTATAAATCTTCACATAATAAACATGTTTTCTTTGCAGATGAATTTTATGGTTTCTCTAGGTAGAGATCCACCCTTTTTGCTATTGCCTTTTCTCCTGTTTTAAAAAGTTACCTTGGTAATTTAGAGTAGATGACTCACAGAAAAGATTGTACAGCGTGTCCACCTGTAGCTGCCACCTGATCTCCCCCAGTGTTAGCATCTTACGCTCTGTGGTACGTGTCACAACCAAGCAATCGGACCTGAAAACCACTGTGAAATCATGAAGTTGTTTGATTGTTTCATTTTAATGATCAGAACAAAAATACAAACTATGGAAACCTGCGTCTTGTGAGGATATTTTGAAAGAAAGTGGCTTAGGACTACTTACAAAAGCTAACCATTAAATTCTGGATGCTTATTGTATAGAAACTAAAAATCAGTTAGTCTTATCAAAATCACCTTTTAATGCCCTTGCTATTTTTAACCCACAGTTTTTTGAGCCTGATCATTACAGTTTGCTAATGTACTTTAATTCTTACTTATTTAATACCTTTTATTCTTCTCTTCTTGTTTAATTCCTATTATTCTTCAGCAAGGAACTGGTAGAAAGGACCAAGCATCATGTACAAGGTCCCAGGGGGCTCTGAGCTTGTGGGAGGGTGACGTGTGTCCCTATAGAGCACTGGGTTCTTAATGACACTGGTCCGTTTTCCTTGGCCCACCCTTCTTGTTTTGTACCCAGAGAAACCAGGAAATATTAACTGACTGAAAGTCAAGGTAGCACCCGTGTTTCTTGGTTCACCCCAGGGTGAAAGGATGAAGTTCAGTGATGCCAAGAAGTGCTGTTGAGTGGTAAGTGAGCTCCCATAGTCTTCTGAGAATTCCACCGCCTGAAGTTTGCTTTCTGCTACTTATCTTATCAAAATGACTGGGAGACTGAAAATAAGATATGGACGTTTTCTTGGTTATGTGTTCATAGCTATGCTTTGGGCTCACATGTGCCTTCCTAAAAATTTATGTGTTTCCTTTCTGTCCCTGAAAAATCAGATTTTTTGATAAGCCATCAATTATTTAATAAAAAATGTCCTATTTTAATTCTATCTAAATTAATTCTCCATTCTCTATAGAGAATGGCTATTAAAAAACACTAATGTTTTAAAATGCATGTAAGTTTTTTTTTAAACTATGGCTTAAATTATTTGTAATGAAAAATTTCAAGGAAAAATAGATGAGAATTTGATGCAGGATTTTGGGAGAAGGGCAAGAAGAAGTGTATATGATATAAAAAAATCACTAAAACTCAAAATAGAAAGTTCAGATATATTCTATTGAACCTGAATATGTTAGCTGGTCTATTGGAATAAAAAAAAGTTATATGTAGCCATTAGGCTACAAGTGTCAGAAAGATTACTATACATACTTTTGTAATCTATTTATGAGTAAGTTACTTTACATAAGGGGCTTCTTCAGTGGCTCAGTTAAGTAAAAAATCTGCCTGCAGTGCAAGAATTGCAAGAGACCTGGATTCGATCCCTGGGTCAGGAAGACTCCTTGGAGCGGGGCATGGCAACTCACTCCAGTACTCTTGCCTGGAGAATCCAATGGACAGAGGAGCCTCGTGGACTACAGTCCATAAGGTTGCAAAGAGTTGGACAGAACTGAAGCGACTTAGCATGCACGTGCTTTACAGGCGTAAAATCTATGTTTACAAAATATTTCCTGAAATTCACATTTTCCACCAATTAACTCTGTTCTCTCTCTGCCAGTAAATCTGAATTAGAGAGGTTTGGGAGTCACATGTTGTGTCAAAAATATACAAAGTAACTGATGGGAACAATAATTGTAATTTGTTAGCAGACTCCTCATAATTGAATTTTCTAGGTACTAAACTGAGTTTTTTTTTAATAATAGAATATTTTATTGGTAAACACAGGAAAGGAGTGAGTTGTAGTCAGTAAAGTAAAGAGTTGCTCCTTCTTACTCCATCAGTGGAACAGGCAAGAGAGGGCTGTATCAGAGACGTCCCTGAAGAGGACAGGTGAGCACATGGTGAGCCCTCTGCTAGGAATCGTGACATTTTCTCTGACCACCATTCTTTCCTTTTAGATCCCAGAGACCCAACCCAGGATGCAGCCAAGCCTGTCCTTTTCTCTGTTTATTCTGTTCACCATCTTATGTTGATCCAGACTGCCAGCAACCAAATGCAGGGCTTAATCAGTTTTGTCTAATTAACTACAATTAGACTGAAGAATTTCTCTCCAAGGAGTAGGGGTTTGGAAGAATTAGGAGACGTTACCCTTTCAAGTTCTAGCTGTTCGATATATAGCTTAGACAATAATAAGCTGCTGCAAAAGTACTTTTTTCACTATATCTCTCTGTAATTGCCACAGAAGGAATGGCATTCCTGCACACAAGAGTGCAAAGAGAAAGCCAGATAAAACCTGTCATCCATAAGAAGTAGTTAACACAATATGCTCCTTCCCACGTGAGCTCCAAAACTATTAAGTGTTTTGAAGTTTTCCTAATAGGAAGCTAGGTTTCCCCATCATATTGATGGTACTTGTGGACTGAGGTAGGATCTAATTTGAATAACTATGTCTTAGACACAGGAATGGAGAAGGAAATGGGAACCCATGGCAGTATTCTTGCCTGGAGAAATCCCATGGACAGAGGAGCCTGAGGGGCTACAGTCAGGGGCTTGCAAGAGTCAGATACAACTTAGCGACTAGATCATCAGACACAGGAAACTTGGAGGCAAATAAAGTTGAGCATTGAGGTCCCCGTCTGTCTTTGCTTCTGTCTTACTTTCTGCCCCCTTTGATCAGCTCCCTTAAAGGGGCTTATGGGCTCCCAGCTCCCAGATTCCTGGGACCTTCCCCACGGTGATTAGGGAGCACAAATCTGCCTGGACTGAGTTTCCTCTGCTTCTCTCCCCATGTCTGCTGGGCAGGGGGACCCTGTTCCGTCCCCCGCCAACACCGGTGTCACCCCATCCTGGCCCTGCCACGCTCATACACAGCTCTCTCTAATGGGGCTTTTCTCCCCAGACACAGGGGCAGGCACCCGTGGCTTATTCCCATTCATATTCCGAACCCCAGCGAAGGACCTGGCCTGTAGCAAGTGATGATGCGTGCACCTGTTGATGAATGAATGGATATAGCCAGCTAGCCTTGGGCAGCTCTTCTTGACTCCTTCCTCACCAGTCAGCTCTCCAGTGCTCTTGGAACAACACAGTTGTAAAGATGGCCCTGTCCAGCCTCTCCTTTATCTGTTGCACTTGGCTTAATCTTTGACCCCATTGCTCCAGAGCTTCTGTCCTGGATACCATCTCTTTAGGGTCAGGGTGGCACAAATGCTAAGTGAAGACTCCTGGCCATTGCAAGGACCCCTGAGCGCAGGGGGGAGGTGATTGAGACTAATCAACACATGTTGAAAAGTATTTAGTTATTTATTTGGCGGCGTCAGGTCTTAGACATGCCAGATCTTACATTATGGCCCACGGATTCTCTAGTTCCATGGGCTTAGGTGCTCTGTGATGTGTGAGAACCTAGGTTCCAGACCGGGGATCGAACCCAACTCCCCTGCTTTGTAAGGCATATTCTTAACCACTGGACCACCAGAGAAGACCCTAACCAACACATTTTGCAAGCAGTGTTCCTAAGGCCTCTGTTTTGTATCCTCAGACTTGCTCCAAGCACCCATCTGACGGGCAGGAAGCAGACACAAAATAGGTGTGAGATGGGCTTGCTTGTCCTCTGCTGGCTGCATTCTGAGCCATCCGCCTGCAACCCCTGATCTGAAATGCTTGACTGCGGTGGATGGTCTGGACACTTTACCCTGACTCTGGTCCTCACAAAAATGACCCTACTCTTCCTGGACCAGAAATGCCACCTGCTGGTTAGAAAAGCTTCCTCCCTAGCAGTTATAAAGGGCAGGTGGTGCGTAGAAAGGGGCAGGTCCACAGTGATGCCCAAGCCCCTGACTGCCTCCCCTGCTGCTCAGGGTTCCAGGTAGTGAGAATCTCACACTTCCTTCCATGCCGGCAGAATCGGAATGAGCCTCCTTTAATCCATGACTCTCCCATCCAGGCACCGACAGTGAGATTTCACTGTGGCTCAGACACACTCAGATCTGGAAGCCAAGCCTTAAAGCCCCTCCCAGTAGCACGTGACAAGTTGGGACTCTCCAAGTATTACATAAACCTGATGTATTGGTTGTTCCTGAAAGTGAAAGTTGGAGAAGGCAGTGGCATCCCACTCTAGTACTCTTGCCTGGAAAATCCCATGGATGGATGAGCCTGGTAGGCTGCAGTCCATGGGGTCACACAGAGTCGGATATGACTGAAGTGACTTAGCAGCAGCAGAAAGTGAAAGTGAATGTTGCTTAGTATTGTCCGACTCTTTGCGACTCCATAGAATCCTCCAGGCCTGGATTCTTTACCGCTGAGCCACTGGGGGAAAAAATTATTTCATAGCTGTAGGCTGCAGTCCATGGGGTCTCTAAGAGTCAGACACGACTGAGTGACTTCACTTTCACCTTTCACTTTCATGCATTAGAGAAGGAAATGGCAACCCACTCCAGTGTTCTTGCCTGGAGAATCCCAGGGACGGGGGAGCCTGGTCGGCTGTCGTCTATGGGGTCGCGCAGAGTTGGACACGACTGAAGCAACTTAGCAGCAGCAGCAGCAGCAGCAGCAAGGGCTTATTAAATACACAAGAAATGTTAACCATATAAATACCTAGCAAAATTTTCTCAGAATTTTACTGAAGCCATTAGCATCTCAAAATAATAAATAAATATGTTCTTTGTCCAATTTTAGAGATCTCTTTTATCACAGATATTTCTTCGTATGTTATTGAATTTCTCTGTTCTTTCAAAGCAAACTTTTTTTTTTTTTTTTAACAGCAGTGATGTACACAGCCTGCTTGCATGTCCTCAGGGCTTCAACACATTCTTCTCTGTATTCTGTTTTCTATGAAGATAATTTTAATGTTTCAAAAAGAGCCACAGTTTCCCTGGCCCATTTTTCATACAAATGGATTATGCTCGCAGGTTATAGGGGGAGGGAACATGAAACATTTGACTGCAGGACACCCCCGTGTCCTGATGAAAGGTGTCCAGGGAACCCTGCAGAGAGGTCTGTCCGAGTCACAGGCCCCTAGGTGACAGGAAGACCTTCTCTTGTCTGCGAGGCAGGGAGCAGCACACTGCACGCTGCAGAACGGTCTCTCCAATACTCTGCTGCTGCTGCTGCTGCTGCTAAGTCACGTCAGTCGTGTCCGACTCTGTGCGACCCCATAGACGGCAGCCCACCAGGCTCCCCGTCCCTGGGGTTCTTGAGGCAAGAACACTGGAGTGGGGTGCCATTTCCTTCTCCAGTGCATGAAAGTGAAAAGTCAAAGGGAAGTTGCTCAGTCATGTCCGACTCCTAGCGACCCCATGGACTGCAGCCTACCAGGCTCCTCCATCCATGGGATTTTCCAGGCAAGAGTACTGGACTGGGGTGCCATTGCCTTCTCCACTCCAACACTCTACAAAGTCTCTTAGCAAAAAGAGGTTGTCTGCTTCCCCATTTTTGCTGGATGATGTGGCTGCATTGTGATTGCTGGTGGCTGTCAGGGCACTCATGTTTGGTTTTGGTCTCAGCCCTGTGTTTTGATCGAAGCTGATAACGATCTGACATGGCTCATGTAGGGTGGAATCCATGGGCTGCACCTGTATGCACTTGTTACTGCCAGTGGGCAGGAGAAGAGGGCAACAGAGGGTGAGGTGGTTGGGTGGCATCACCAACTCAGTGGCCATGAGTTTTACAAACTCCGGGTGGTAGTGAAAGCAGGGAAGCCTGGCGTGCTGCAGTCCATGAGCAACGAGTCGGATATGACTTAGTGACTGAACAGCAATAACAACAACAAAACAGACCCCCACACCACGTCTTACAACAGGGCCCTGGACTTTTGCTACATGTACAAAAGTGTGCAAGTTTTCTAGCATATCAGGCTGTCATTATTGATGCAGTGTCCATTCAAATGACCAGGCAGCTTTGCTTTAAGACTCATCTGGGTTTTCTTTGTTCGTTTGTTTTTTTCTCCAGGTCAGCGTTTACATCTGCACCTAATCTGCTAACTTGGAGACAGAGCTCTCTTTAGGGAACAGGTCGACAATGAATCCCAAGGTAGTCTCTCATATTCAGAGGCTCTCACAGCAAACGTCACTGCAGACACATTTTGCAGACAGGGATGTGGTACTTTGCTGTTGTTGTTGTTTAATCCCTAAGTCAAGCCCAACTCTTTGCCATCCCATCGACTGCAGCAAGCCAGGCTTCCCTGTCCTTCACTATCTCCTGGAGTTTGGTCAGACTCATGTCCATTGAATTGGTGATGCCATCCAACCATCTCATCCTCTAGTGCCCCCTTCTCCTTTTGCCTGCAATCTTTCCCAGCATCATGGTATTTTTCCAGTCAGCTGTTCGAATCAGGTGAACAAAGTATTGGAGCTTCAGCTTCAGCATCAGTCCTTTCAGTGAATATTCAGGATTGATTTCCATTTAGGATTGACTGGTTTGATCTCCTTGCAGTCCAAGGGACTCGCAAGAGTCTTCTCCAACACCACAGTTCTGCTAAGTACCAAAAAACTCTGGTAGTATTGTCAACGAATAAAGACATGCATTTCAAGGGGATTGTCACTTTGGTTCATGAATTCCTTTAGAGAAGTATCATTTAGCAGTAGGTTTAGGGATCTTTGAGACTTCGCTGGTGGCTCAGATGGTAAAGCGTCTTGTGGGAGACCTGTGTTCAGTCCCTGAGTTGGGAAGATCCTCTGGAGAAGAAAATGGCACTCCACTCCAGTACTCTTGCCTGGAAAATCCCATGGACAGAGGAGCCTGGCAGGCTACAGTCCACTGGGTCCCGAAGAGTCGGACACGACTTCACTTCACTTTAGGGATCTTTGAGAAGACGAGAAAGAAATCGATAACTTCATCAGAAGTACATTCTCTTTTTAATTGATAGAATCAGTCTTTCCTTATTTCACATTACAGTCTTTGCTGAACTAATTTCCCTTTTACTTGTTTACATTTGTCCTTCTTTTCTTTTGGACCTCCCTGGTGGCTCAGATGGTGAAAGCATCTACCTACAATGCGGGAGACCCGGGTTCAATCCCTGGGTTGAACAAGAAGATCCCCTGGAGAAGGAAATGGCGACCCACTCCAGTACTCTTGCCTGGAAAGTCCCATGGACGGAGAAGCCTGGCAGGCTACAGTCCATGGGGTCACAAAGAGTCAGACATGACTGAGTGACTTCACTTTCACGTTCTTTTCTTTTACTTTATTGTATATTTTAAAAATGAGAGCAGAAAGTGCATTCAGTCCACCTTGTCAAAATGTTTATTACTATTTCTAGTCATTAGAGCTCAGTTGGTGAGTAAAGCAGTGATCCCTGCCCTTGTGGGGTTTATATTCCAGTGGGGAGAGTTGATGAGCAATGTTTCTAATAAGTAGGAGATTATGGGAATGTGTATGGAGGCGGCCTGTGCAGGAGTGCGGGGTTAAGACAATGGGGTGTGTTGGGGCCTGGGAAAGGTTCCAACTTTAAATGGGATGGAGCAGGCTCAGCACTGGGGGGTAGTCTCACAGCCAGGTTCTGCAGGAGAAGAGAGTGGGAGTCAGGCAGTCTTCATGGGGAGGGCCCTTCGTCAGAGGACACAAGAGGCCTTCTAAGGGGAGAAGCTGGGCGAGTTCTAGGACCCCCATGGAGAGTGTGATGGAGGCCACAAGGTTATATTAGGTTCTAGGGCTGCCATCACAAATGCCGCAGAATGGGTGGCTTAAACAGCCAAAAGTCATCCCTTGTGGTTCCGCAGGCCAGAAGTCCAAGATCCAGGTGTCCTGCTGACTTTGCTTCTCCTGACATCTCTCCCTTTGGCTGGGGATGGCCACCTTCTTAATCCGTCTTCACGTGGCCCTCCCACTCTGTGTATCTGTGTCCCAATCTCTTCTTCTGTAAGGGACGCCGGTCATAGTGAATGAGGGCACATCTTAATGACCTTACTTAACCTTAACTGTCACTCTCAAGACCCTGTCTTCAAATACATATACATTCTGAGGTTCTGGGGGCCTTAGGACCTCACCATATGGATCTGGAGTGGGGATAAGATTCAGATCATTCCAGAGATGGAGTCAGAGAGGTATTGGGGAGGGGCGGGGCAGCTTTTGGTGGCCTTGTGGACCCAGTCATTGCTCCACGTTAGCCATTTTCATTTGTGATGATTGTGTTACCCAAATAATGGTGGTTTCCCTTCCAAAATTCCCATGGAATACCTCCTATCGATCATGCTTCCCTTTAACTGATCAGCCTAGAGTTCAGCTTTTTGCCCCTTCATGACACCAAAACTGCCAAGTTACATTCAAAATTAGTGGGCTTCATTATGCCGGGTATAACAATTTTTGTTGAGATAGTAACTAGGAGCATTACAGCTTGCAAGCTTTTAACTGTTATAGCCAGATAATTAGCTTGTGAAAAACATACTCAATTTTGCAAATAAGTGGTGATTCTGCAAAGTAATTAAAATTAGTCATTATAGTGTTCTTGCCTGGAGAATCCCAGGGACAGGGGAGCCTGGTGGGCTGCCATCTATGGGGTCGCACAGAGTCAGACACAACTGAAGCGACTTAGCAGCAGCAGCAGCATACTGTTAAGATCTCATCTAGGGAAGATTAATAAAAAAATTCTTTTTTAAATCTAGGCTGAACATCTGTTGAAAAGTGGCCTTCAATTTGCATCTGCTCAATATGACTTGTGATTAGAGCTTGGGGTTCACCTGAAGGGAAACCAGTGTGATTAGTCATGCCTCCTTTTTATTTTTATGCCTGAGTCAAATAACCAAAATGTCGACGATTGTCATGTTAAAAATCAATCTTCAACATGTATGAATTTGGTTCAAGAAGATTAATCTCAAAAAACCAATGTCTTGTATTTCCTAATTAAAGTTATTCTGGTCCCTATTCTAATTGGTAATTACGAAATACAGCTCTACATTTCGGCTTCTACTGTTTCAGTTACGTCTGTGTAGAAATAGATGGGTGTGAGTAATGCATATGTAACTCTGGGTACTTGCTGTGTATTTTGATTGAAATACCCCTTAAATATTTTCCCAACCTCTTGGAAGGTTTTGTCTTATTTTGGCAAAATGTGTTATGACAGTATCTACAGTGTGTACTTGCCACGTGTGTGATGGTGCCTCACCCATGGCCCAGAGGGTCTGCTTAAGATACTAATTGACCTCCGCCCTGACAAGGGAAACTCAGGTTTAAATATAGCTGACAGTAAGCTCCCTATCAACACACTCTGGCCAGTGGAATGTGAGCTTCATGAGGGTTTGAAGAATAAAGCCTGCCCACAGTTCAGTTCAGTTCAGTCGCTCAGTCGTGTCCGACTCTTTGCGACCCCATGAATCGCAGCACGCCAGGCCTCCCTGTCCATCACCAACTCCCGGAGTTCACTCAGACTCGCGTCCATCGAGTCAGTGATGCCATCCAGCCATCTCATCCTCTGTCGTCCCCTTCTTCTCCTGCCCCCAATCCCTCCCAGCATCAAAGTCTTTTCCAATGAGTCAACTCTTCTCATGAGGTGGCCAAAGTACTGGAGTTTCAGCTTTAACATCATTCCTTCCAAAGAAATCCCAGGGTTGATCTCCTTTAGAATGGACTGGTTGGATCTCCTTGCAGTCCAAGGGACTCTCAAGAGTCTTCTCCAACACCACAGTTCAAGAGCATCAATTCTTCAGCGGTCAGCCTTCTTCACAGTCCAACTCTCACATCCATACATGACCACTGGAAAACCCGTAGCCTTGACTAGACAGACCTTAGTTGGCCTCTGTAAATTTTTGTAGCGTGATACTTCTATTAGGAAATAGGAATTGTAAGCAATCGTCCCTCTCTAAGTTTGGTTTATTGCAGCTTGGAGGGGAGCGGTGCCTTTCTTGCTCCCTTAGTAGAAATTTAACAGCATTTCTATGTGCTCTTTTGATGTGTAGTTTTATTGCCTGTCTTTTTGTTCTACAATAATAAAACTCTTATATTTTAATAATATCCATAATTCTATTTGTTTAGCTTCACATATTTCTGAGAGATGATCTCTAGTTTTGGAGTTTTCCTTAACATCATACATAAATTCTATCTTAAACCAATATTCAGGAGACTAGATGTCAAATGTTCTTACAACCAAAAAGCAATGGCAGTTATGGGACTCGATAGAGGTGTTAGCTAACCTTACAATGGTGATTGTATTGCAATATATAAATGTGTCAGATCAACAGGTTGTAGACCTTATTGTTGTTCCGTCACTCAGTGTGTCCGGCGCTTTGTGATTCCCCTGGGACGGCAGCACGCCAGGCCTCCCTGTTCCTCCCCACCTCCCAGAATTGCTCAAACACACGTCTTTTGAGTCCGTGATGCTGTCCAACCATCTCGTCCTCTGCTGCCCTCTTCTCTTTTTGACATCAGCCCAGCATCAGGGCCTTTTCCACTGTCTGCTGTTTGCATCAGGTGGCCAAATTATTGGAACGTCAGTTTCAGCATTAGTGCTTCTAATGAATATTCAGGGTTGGTTTCCTTTAGGATTGACCTGTTTGATCTCCTTGCTGTCTGAGGGACTCTCAAGAGCCTTCTCCAGCACGCAAGTTTGAAAGCATCAATTCTTCATCACTCAGCCTTCCTTATGGTCCAGCTCTCATGGATCCTCTGTCCATGAAATTCTCCAGGAAAGTATACTGGAGTGGGTTGTTATTCCCTTTTCCAGAGTTTCTAACTGACCCAGGGATAGTGTCGGTCTCCCACAATTCAGACATATTCTTTACCTTCTGAGCCCCCAGAGAATTCCACTGTATACCTTTATCTATGTCAGTTAAATCTCAATTTAAAAACAAATATTGGAGAAGGAAATGGCAACCCACTCCAGTATTCTTGCCTGGAAAATCCCATGGATGGAGGAGCCTGGCAGGCTACAGTCCATGGGGTCGCAAAGAGTCAGACACGGCTGAGCGACTTCACTTCACTTCACTTTACTCTTCTGTAGGACAAGTAGGGACTATATCTTTCTTGTCCATCAGCTTATCCTCAGAACTTAGCACAGTTTAGTTCCGTTCAGTCACTCAGTCATGTCTGACTCTTTGCAACTCCATGAACCACAGCACACCAGGCCTCCTTGTCTATCACCAACTCCCGGAGTTCACCCAAACTCACCTCCATTGAGTCAGTGATGCCATCCAACCATCTCATCTTCTGTGTCCCCTTCTCCTCCTGCCCTCAATCTTTCCCATCATCAGTGACTTTTCCAATGAGTCAGCTCTTCTCATCAGGTGGCCAAAGTATTGGAGTTTCACCTTCAGTATCAGTCCTTCCAGTGAACACCCAGGACTGGTCTCCTTTAGGATGGACTGGTTGGATCGCCTTGCAGTCCAGGGACTCTCAAGAGTCTTCTCCAACATCACAGTTCAAAAGCATCAATTCTTCGGTGCTCAGCTTTCTTTATAGTCCAACTCTCACATCCATACATGACCACAGGAAAAACCATAGCCTTGACTAGACGGACCTTTGTTGGCAAAGTAATGTCTCTGCTTTTGAATATGCTGTCTAGGTTGGTCATAACTTTCCTTCCAAGGAGTAAGCATCTTTTAGTTTCATGGCTGCAATCACCATCTGCAGTGATTTTGGAGCCCAAAAAAATAAAGTCAGCCACCGTTTCCACTGTTTCCCCATGTATTTGCTATGAAGTGATGGGACCGGATGCCATGATCTTAGTTTTCTGAATGTTGAGCTTTAAGCCAACTTTTTCACTCTCCTCTTTCACTTTCATCAAGCGGCTCTTTAGTTCTTCTTCACTTTCTGCCATAAGGGTGGTGTCATCTGCATATCTGAGGTTATTGATATTTCTCCCGGCAATCTTGATTCCAGCTTTTGCTTCCTCCAGCCCAACGTTTCTCATGATGTACTCTGCATATAAGTTAAATAAACAGGATGACAATATACAGCCTTGATGTACTCCTTTTCCTATTTGGAACCAGTCTGTTGTTCCATGTCCGGTTCTAACTGTTGCTTCCTGACCTGCATACAGGTTTCTCAAGAGGCAGGTCAGGTGGTCTGGTATTCCCATCTCTTTCAGAATTTTCCACAGTTTATTGTGATCCACACAGTCAAAGACTTTGGCATAGTCAATAAAGCAGAAGTAGATGTTTTTCTGGAACTCTCTTGCTTTTTTGATGATCAAGCGGATGTTGGCAATTTGATCTCTGGTTACTCTGCCTTTTCTAAAATCAGCTTGAACATCTGGAAGTTCACAGTTCATGTATTGCTGAAGCCTGGCTTGGAGAATTTTAAGCATTACTTTACTAGTGTGTGAGATGAGTATAATTGTGCGGTAGTTTGAACTTAGCACAGGTGTTCAATAAATATTTGTTGAAACTTCAAGTATTAAAAACAAATATAAAATATTAGACCTTAAGGGCATGCCTGCCCATTAAAATCTCTAAGGAAACAAAGACATTCATTCTCATTATTACAATTTAACATTGAGTTGGTTGTAAGAACCTGTTTAATAGGTCCAGAAATAGAAACATAGCCTGCATGGTTTGGAAAGGAGAACACAAAATTACTGATAGATGTTGGTTTGGTTTGTTTCAACATCCTTCCCCACTCAAACTATAGGGAGTAATGACAAGCTCAATAATAGAATTTACTTATCAAATTCAATGGTTTTCCCAAATATATGAATAAAAATGTTGTGAACATTTTAAAGGTTTTTTGGGAGAAAATTGTTGTTCTCTTTCCTATGGGAATCAACAATACATGAGCTGTTTAAGATCCATGTGATGAAAACCACAAAACATTCCTTAATGACATCAAAATAGATGAACCAATGTATATATAAATGAGACACCATGTATATATAAATGAGAAGGCTGATATTTATAAGCCTTCTTCATTAATTTAAAAGTTCATTCCAATCTCAATGTCAGTTCCAGTGGGACTTGTTTCAAACTCATAATGTGGTTCTAAAGTTTATGTGAAACAATAAATTGTCACGGATACCCATGGAAAATGTGAAAACCAGGGGTAGTGATGCAGGGCTTGTACTTTGAATAATGAACTATTTGAAAGTTGCAGTAACTGAACTATGATCCTATGTTCATCAACTAGTTTGTTTCTATATGTGAGAACAAGAAGGAATCCACTAAATGTCAATATTAGCTGCATCTCACTTATAGGGTATTTTATGGTTTTCAATTTGTATTCTTTGTGTGTGTTTGTTTTATACATGTACATAAGATCATACAGTAAAATTCACCCCTTTAGTTCTGAATTTTGATTGATATGTACAGTTGTACGCTGCTACTGCTGCTGCTAAGTCGCTTCAGTCGTGTCCGACTCTGTGCGACCCCATAGATGGCAGCCCACCAGGCTCCCCTGTCCCTGGGATTCTCCAGGCAAGATCACTGGAGTGGGTTGCCATTTCCTTCTCTAATGCATGAAAATGAAAAGTGAAAGTGAAGTCGCTCAGTCATGGCCGACCCTTTGTGACCCCATGGACTGCAGCCCACCAGGCTCCTCCTCCCTTCCAGGGAAGAGTACTGGAGTGGGTGCCATTGCCTTCTCTGTACAGTTGTATTAGCCCCACCAGATACAGGGTTTAGAACGTCTTCAGATCTCCCTCTGGAGTTGACCTTCTCCCTTTTGTCACTGTAGTTCTGTGTTTCTAGAATGTCACATACATGGGTCTATACATTGTGTCACCTTTTGTGTTGACATCTTTCAGTTAGCACAGTTTTTTTTTGTTGTTGTTGTTTGTTTGTTTTGTTTTTAACAAAAGAAAGACATGGTGTCTGACAATGGTCTACATCTGTTTATCAGTAGATAAGCAAAATTTCATTTTATTGCTGAGCCCTATTCCACCATATGGATGTCCCGCGTTTGTTGATCCATTTTTCAGGTAATAGACATATAGGGTGATGTTTGGCATTTAAGACTAAGACTCTCTGTAACCATTTGTGTAGAGGTCTTTGTGTGGATGTATGTTTTCCTTTCTCTTGCGTGAATACTTAGAAGCAGAATGATTGGGCCCTATGGTCAGTATATGATGGAATGTACAAGAAACTGCCAGACTTTGCCCAAAATATCTGTACCCTTTTGCCTTTCAGACCAGCAATATAGGAGAATGTCAGTTGTTCTTGTATGTTTCGTGTGTTTTGTATCCCAAGAAATATATACCTAAACCAAGGCTGGAAAGGTCTTTCCTTGTGTTTTCTTCTAGAGTTTCTGCTCTTTTGCGTTTATGATGCATTTTATGCTGACTTTGGTATGTGGTGTAGGGTATAGGTCAACCGTAGTTTCCTCCATGTGTCCCTCCTTTTTCTTTCTGACTTTTCATATGTGTCTATTTGTATCATTTGAAAATACAATTTGTTAAAAGCATTATACTTTTCATTAAATTTTCTTGGCACTTTTGTTGAAAATCCATTAATCGTGTGTGTGTGGTCAGCTTTTTTCATCTATCGGTCTGTTCTTTCACCAGTACCATAGTCTTACTATCTGTAGTTTTGCAATAAATACTAAAATCAGAGAGTGTTGTGTTCTTTAACATCGTTCAAAGTTTCTTTGGCTGTTTCACATTATTTGCTTTTTTCCACATAAAGTTTAGAATTAGATTGTTAATTTGTACAGTACCTTCCTGCTGACTGTAGATCACTTGGCATCTTAACTATATTGATTCTTCCAGACCCTGAACAGAAATATATCTGCAGTTTTTTTTTTTAAGCATGCTTGGACTCTGTTATGAATGTCTCCTGACTTTATATACATAATTTGTGACTTTAAAGTATTGTATTCTCCATCATCAGGATCACCACTATCATAACCAGCATTTGTGTATGTAGCCAGACACTGGGCTAAGATCCTTACATCAATAAGCAATTTAAATCTTCCAATAATTCTGGATTTTAAAGTTACTGTCCCCACTTTACAGATGAGGAAACTGAGGCTCAAAGAGCTTAAATAGCCTGTTCTACTTTATATAGCATTCTTGATCTGGGTCAAGTGATTATTATAAACTGTCTGCCTCAAGCCTTTTAGTCTTGTCTCGTAAGCTAGTGTTATATCATCTACCTGTAAACCTTTACCATAGAAAGAAAAGTATTGTAAAATAATGAAAGGAATGTGTGTGATATTAAGATCTGTATTTCGTATGGAGATCGGATATCTTTACTCTTCCTTCTGTCACTGAAGAGTTTTTTGTCAAGGCCAGCAAACTGTTCTACAGTGAGCGGTCCAAATAAATTAATCATTCTAGCATTGAAGAAGAATGCATGTGTTGGAGCTTTATATACAAAAGCATTAAAACTCTCCATTCACTTACATTTTTGCTCCTCAAACAGTTTCCCAAGTGAATATTTCTGAGTTGGGAAGCTTGACTCCTTCTCTCTCCCTTCCCTAAATGTCTTAAAATAGCTAAGGTATTGCTTGTTTTCCTGTTATTATATTCAGTAATAATTCCTATGATTGGAAAAGAACTGCTTGCTCTTAGAGTTCCCTTGCTAGTCTGCAATAGCTGCCTTTTATGACATTTGTGGCCTTGTGTCTTAATGACCTGTTGTCGTGTCCGCCTTCTCCAGTAGTCTGTGAGTAGAAGCTGTTTCCCCTTAGCATTTTATTTTGGAGTTTGCATAGGTACGGAAATGTTGGAGAAGTATTACAGTAAAACGTGAATACCTGTCAGCTAGATCCAGTCTTTATTAACAGTCCGTCAGGAATGCATTAACTCTGCCCTCTCTCCATTGTGTATTTGTAAATATCAGATGTAAATTTATTTTTTCACCAGAGGAAAAGTCTGTCACGGACATGATGGCTCGTTCATCCCTCATTGTTTCTTGCATCTCCTGAGAAAGTAATTCTGCTGCATAGTCAGTAATAATATGGTATCTACAAAAATTACCAATTCTATTGAGGTTTCCTCATTGGCTTTCTTTAAGGGCACAGGCCAATGGTCTTATCCGATGTCGCGTTACCTGGATTTGTCTGCAGCCTCCGCGTCCCTTTTCCCCTCTTCACCCCTCCTCCATCTCCTCCTCCTTCTCCTTTAACTTGGGGTCTGAGCTCTGCCTCTTGCTCTTCTCATTTCCTAAGTGTGTGTTGGCCAACACTATACTCTCACATATAAAAAGGAGTTTATTATTTTCAATACTTCCTTCCCCCATCTCGGGTGAGGATGTTTTCGTCAAAGATCATTCCTTGTTATCTCACATTTTTGGCCCAGAATACCGTCTCACGGACGATGCATCCTCTGTGTTCCGTCACACCCGGGGCCACAGTCTGTAATGAGGAAGAACATGGGGGTGATAGTTTCACAGTGAGTGTCTTCATCCCCAAGGACATTTATCCAAATCTTTTCAGTCCCCATTGAGAATCCTTTCTGGAATCAACCATTGCTTTAGGGGTTGGAACGGGTGGTTTCCTTATTTTCTGGTTTCGTCTACACATTGTGATCTGCAGGGTAAGGGTCTTCCCTTTGTCTCTCTTTCCAACACTGCCTACCTTGCCAACACCCCTTGTCTGAGTACCAGTGTAGACTCTTGGACTTGCCACTATGTCGTGATCCATCGCTCCTGTTGTTCTCACTTCTGCCAGGACAGTCTCCTCCAGCATCCTTCTGGGTCCTCCTGACTTAGTCCTTTGGCCCCAGGCCCCCGTGTGTGCTCATCCTGGGGGCACTGTGTGAATCCACCTGGCCAAGCCCTCAAACTCCGTGTTATCAACACAGACCACTCTTTGAGTGTCTGTTGAGTGCTGCACTTACTAATACTCGGCAACATTTCGAATCTCCTCATCATTTCTGCCTTAGCTCCCCAATTTCTTCTGGTAAGTTCCAAGTGGCCCCATCACCTCAGAATCTGAGGACGCTTTGATCTCCTCAGGGCTGTGAGGAAGCGGAGATGGGACGGGGAAGCAGGCTCCATGGGAGGCTTTCATGCCACGTGTGTTTTCCTGCACGCCTGCTCAGCTGGCGCATTGCTCTGCAGAATTTCTCTTGGGTACCATCCTGCTAGACTGAGTTCCACTTCCCCACAGTAGGAGATTTTGGAAATAAACCTCAAGGCACTTAGCGCTCAAAGAACTTTGAGGGCCTTTGGAGTCAGGAGCAGACAAGCTGTTAGTGATGCCCTGTGAGAAGCAGCATTTGAGCCTTTATCTGCACGCTGTAGATGTATGTGTTTATGTATAAACAACTATTTCCTAAGAAATAACATCTTATCAATCAGATTGTCATTGCTTCTATTTTAAAATAATCTTATATTCCAAAATGGATGTTGTTCTCCTTATGATTCATTAGTTTTTTCTTTTTTTTAGCATTCTGTATGTGACAGTTTTCTTCACATCAACTCATCTAACCAATATAGATATATTGAGCACAGCATCATTTTATGATTCATAGAGAGGAGTTTCATTTCATCCAATAAAGAGTTTCAATTTTAATCTATAACTATGCTGACAAGAGTGTCCTTTATGGACAAAGAGAGTTTAAAAATGTGTAGTAAATTGATCCCACTTCAAAGGCAAAATTTTATTAAAACTGAATTACTCTTGTTTTTACTACAGTGTATTTACAGTTACTATATATTGTGGGAGAAGATCTGAAAGCTCTCTAAGGTTCTAGTATTATCTGATTTACTGTTTATGAAAATAAATATAAAATTTTCTGTAGTAATCTGACTTATGTTAGCAGCAAATGAATTATATCAAGAAGTTCTATACAATATATGTATATTCCTCTTTATACCACAAAGTATAATTGTGTATATATAAAATTTGATTGTAATTTATTTGTACTCTTCATAACAAATGTGAATACGTGTTTAATTTATTGTGTGGAATAAGCAGCAAATAATTGTTATGGGTAATACAAGATCCCGAGAGTTCCTTTTGGTATATTTTTTCTATAAACATCTTCCTACAATTACTACCACTGTAAAGTTGAAATTGATTTTGTTTTAAAAATTAAATTTTTTTCTTTATCGTGTCTGCAATGATATGAGCTATAGCATTCAATTTAAATTTAAGATGCAGGTTTAATTTGTTGCTAGTAGTTGAAAGGAGCTAATAGATGACATTAGTTTCATTTCTCAACCATACTATATTTAATTTGGTATAGCTTCTTTTTACAAGCATTCCTCACTCTATGGCCCTTTATAAAACAAGAGATCACAATAGTTTGGAAACTGTATGAGTAAAAATTAACCATACTTTGGATAGATGATTCATGGGACTGACTTTTTCTTGAAATGAGAAAGAAACAGAACTGCCCTCAGTTTCACCATGGATTGTATTTTGTGGAAAGATGTAATAAGTTCAAATGGTATGAGTGAATGTTTATTTTTCCAATAACCTCAGTGTTAACAATAGTACCTGATTCAGCCTTTTTATTATGTGTTATGCTTAAGCACATATTTAATTAACAAGATGCTGAATACTCTGCGAAGCACAGCAGTGACTTGTGTCTTCTGCCGCATCTCACATGGGCACCGTCTTCTCTTTGTCTTATACCATTGCTCTATCTGCATTATCATTCCTTCCTTATAACCCCCAACCCCATCCTAAAAGGGTTAAGTGATTTCCCATGATGTCAAAATACATGAATGAAGAAACCAAAGCAAAGGTGAGAAAAACTTCCTTGTATCTATTTCACAAATCTAAAGAGAAAGAATAATTTCACAAGGATCATAGAATTTGGAAGGAGTTTTCCAAATGGGTTATTACCATTTTAAATCTGAGAGTTTACAAGGGCTTGACTTGTCCTGAGAATTAGATGTCTCCTTCACTGTCCTCTACACGATCAATTCCTAGACCATGCTTGCAACTATTTGTGCATTTCTTTTTTTCTTTTTTAATAATTTTTATTTATTTTGCTGTGCCAGGTCTTAATATCGGCATGCAGGACCTTTAGTTACAACATGTGGGATCTAGTTCCCTGACTCGGGAATGGACCCAGGCTCCCAGTATTGGGAGCTTGGAGTCTTAACCACTGGACCTCTTCTTTTGTTTTTGAATGTTTGAGAATTATTTTTCTATCTGTAATATTCCAAAATCTCACACATGTGAGTCTTGATTGTGTTTGACCCTCAGTGGGCCCTTTCATTTTGGATATGCTTGTCATTTTAGAATAATTATCTCACATTGTTTAGTTAATTAATTTATATTTAAGAATTTTTGACAGCTTTGTTAAGATCTAATTTTTATGCCATAAAATTCACCTATTTAACATAAGAATATAAGGTTTTAACTATAGGCACAGAATCCACTTTAGAATATTGTCCTCACTCACAAAGGAAACCCATACCCAAAGGCATTTGTTCTTCATTCTCTCCTTAAATTTCCAGCTCTTGGCAATTCCAAGTCTAACTTCATGTTTTTATGGGTTTGCCTGTCCTGGACACTTTCTAGAATGAAATCAGGCAAAATACAGTCATCTATGACTAACTTGTAAATTTCTGCAAAGTAGCCAGCTGGAATTTTGATAGGAATTGGGTTGAATCTGTACCTCAATTTGGGGAGTATAGCCCTTTTAACAATATTAAGTCTTCTATTCCATGAACATGGGGTATTTTTCTATTTATTTAGGTCCTCTTTAATTTCCTTTAACAGTACCTTCTAGTTTGGGGGGGGTCCAAGTGTTCTATAATCTTGTTAAATTTATTCTTAAGTTTGTTTTGATGCTTTAGTAAAAGGAATTTTTCCCTTGAATTTTATTTTCGGATTATTCATTGCTAGTGTTAGAAAAACAATTGAGTTTTGTAATTTGATCCTGTATCCTATAATCCATGAAGTCATTTATTAGTTCTAATAATCCTTTAATGAGTCTTCTATCATTTTGTAAAAATACTTTTGTCTCCCCATTTTCTGTGTGCTTTCTGGAATTTCTATTTATTCAATATTGACTCCTGAATGGATTCTGTGATGTTTTTATTCTCTGTGTGTCTTGTTCTACTTTTGGAGGATTTCATTAATTGTATATCCCCAAACTTCTATTAAGATGTTTATTTCTGCTAATACAGCCGAAACATTCCATAATCATTTCATTGTATCTGTTCCTTTTTTTTTCTTTTTATAACATTATATTCTTGTTTTATGGATATCATCTCTTATCTAGCTGAAGATAATAGTGATTGAATTTTCTTATGTTTTCTCAATTTTCTTTCATTCCTCTGGCTTTTGTTTTTGCTTGTTCTGGCCTCCTTTATTAATATCTGGTTGATTTTTCTCCTGAGGACTGCAGTCATTTTCAGACCCTCTATTCCCCCTGGATGCACAGAACTTGAAGGCTCTGGGCTTCACTGTAGGAGGAGCCCATGCGGACGGGGTCCTCGTGCTGTCAGAACCTTGATGGGAAGTTATTGGGTATTCTCTTAGGCTGGTCAGTTTCTCCAGAGAGGATTCTGCCAATTGCCTGTTCCAGTTTGCTATGGGGCTTAAGTGCGGACTGCTTATACTTGGTGCTTTGCTGGGAGCCAAGCTGAATAGAGCAGTGTGGGGACTTAAAATAAGCAGCTTCCTATCACTGGACAGTCTCAGCCAAGTGGTCCTGCCCTGCTGTCTCTTCTGTTTTGTCAGGAGGGTAAATGCGTGGTTCCCTATTGGCCAGGTTTTAAAGACATCAGGGCTTTGGATTTCCAGTTGACACATAGCCTCTCTCTCTGAGTAACTGGCAGCTCCAGTTTCTGAGACTTTCCAGGACTCTCTGCCCAGAATCAACAGGATTCCTGATATATCCACTCCCTTTGTGCTTCCAGCACAGCCAGTAATCATTTCTGCATCTGCTTGTCAGCTTCCAGAATTCTCTCTCCTGTGGTTCTGTCTCTCTTCTTCTCTTGGTCTTTGTGCATTTGTGAATTTTAGAAACATTTTCATCAGTTTAATGTGAGGAAACAGATGAGTTTGTGTTTACGGTTGTTTATAATTTGTTATGTGGACGCCCCCTATGTGTATTTTTCACAAACATCATCTCTACAGAGGTTTTGGAGGATGCTTTGGGCCCCTGAACGATATGTTGAGATATTCTTTGTGTTATCTGTCTGGACTCCCTATGTTTCTCTCTTAAGTTTTCTTATAACAAATAGAACCTTTAAACATTTCACCACTGGCTTTCCCTCTTGAAAACAGAAAGCCTTGCACTCTCTAGGGCTTCTTATCTGTCCAAAAACTTATCTATATGGGGATTTATTTCATATCACCCCTGCCTTTGAAAGGAAATCAACCTGTATATTCACTGGAAGGACTGATGCTGAAGCTGAAGCTCCAATACTTTGGCCCCTTGATGTGAAGAGCCATCTCTTTGGAAAAGACCTGGGAAAGATTGAAGGCAAAAGAAGTGGGCGGCAGAAGATGAGATGATTCGGTAGCATCACCTACTCAACGAACATGAATTTGAGCCAACTCCGGGAGAGAGTGGACTGAGGAGCCTGGTGTACTGCAGTCCATGGGGTCACAGAGAGTCAGATATGACTTAGTGAGCGAACAGCAACAACAATTGCCTTTGAAACAGAGCACTCAGCTCTCACCTACATTCCCTTTGCCAATCCTAATCCTCATAATGTTGCCGTACAGTATTGATTCTTTGGCTGAAATGCTCCCCAGTATGGAAGTCATCTAGAATCTGCCAAGTGATACCTCTTCCCACCTTTGCTACAATTCTTGGCCAGTGTCCTTTAGCAGTATCATTGGAGGATTACTTTTTTTCAACGTTTGATGGTGATTATGAAGTAGGTTTGTTTTCATCAATATATTTGAAATGAAATATATAAATGAGAATTCCTCTTCAAAGCACTTGCTTTCATGAAAACACATTTAAAATTTTTGACACGTCATCACTGGGCACCAAGAAGTGTAATCCCCGATATAAATAGTAGATTCTCCTTTTCTTCAAGCCTGCCCTCCAGACCACATGTCCCTGGACCTCTGTCTGTAGCTCCGACAGCTTCTGCGGTTTGGAGCTCCCCCAAATCCCTTGGCGTTTAGAGCACTTGGAAGAGACTTATAATTTCTGCCTGTGTTGCAGGCCCCATGCATGTGTGAGATCCAGGGGTGTGTGAAGTGTTCTGGACTGTGGATGGGATTACCAAGAGCAATGTCAAACGTTATTCTCTGAGCCTCATGACTCCGTCCTGATGTCTTTACATAAAAGAGGCGCCCCTTCACAGCTCAGGACTGTGAATACAAATCCTTGGGATTTTTCCTTCCAATTCATGTACACGGCCTTGGACTCTAGACTAGGCAAAGATGGCAAAGATACCATTGATAAGAACTCACCCTAAGTCATCGTTCTGCAAAATCTGCCCTTTGTTAGAAACCTTTTGTCTCTGTATCCCGTTTGGACTTTGCACTCACTTGCCTGCCACACAGCGTCCCCTGCTCTACCAGCAGCGCTGCGTTCTGCCTGTCCTGCAGTCTGCCTGTCCACTTGCTTAGAGCTCTGGTGTTCCAGATTTAAAATGGGCTGGAGGAGGGTCAGAAAGAAAATTCCAGGAGGGCACAGATGCAAGTTCAGTACAGGGCTTGAGGAGCAGTGACCTAGTTCACGTGGTTAGAGGAAGCTCCATGAAAGAACTTTTTGAGATTAAGGGAACCCCTAAGGACACTAAGGGTCAGGGGGAAAAGGTGGAGATCTCAGCTGTCTTATCTAATGACTACCTTTTTTTAGAATTTATTTTTTAATTGGAGGAAAATTGCTTTCCCATGCTGTGTTGATTTCTGCCATACAAAATGTGAATCAGCCATAAGTATACCTATGTCCCCTCCCTGTTGAACCTCCCTCCCACCCTCCCCAGAATTTCTGCCCCATCTCACCACTGGAGGTTGCAGAGAGCTCCCTTTGCTACACAGCAAATTCCCGCCTGCTATCTATTTTACATTTGGTGGGGTATGTATGTCAATTCAACTCTCTCAGTTCCTGTCCCACCTTTTAAAATGCTAATATATTTTCCAGTTTTAAAAGTGATCTGGACTCATCCTCCCGCTCTTATCATATGTGGTGTCTTTTCTTTGAATTGTTTCTCCTTTTGATTTTTTTCCTGTGTTATATTTTTTTTTTTGTTTTGCTGAAAACTATCAGTACCATGATTATGTCTGATTTTCATCTATGAGCATTTTCTTATGCTATTTAAAACAGTTCATATTTTCATGATTATTGTTTGATGGTTACATAATGTTTCATCAAAAAACTATTGGTATGTTTATGTGAATTAGCAAATAAAAAATGAACTTCAGGTAAACAACAAATCATTTCTGTAGTATATGAATGTCACGTGCAAAATTTCCAATGCAATCTTTGGGACATATTTTTCTGAGATTCAGATTGAGCTGGGCATCCTATATTTTACCTTGCAATCTTACAAAATATTGTATTACTTATACAGTTCCTAGCTGTTGAACACTGAGATGTTTTCAGAGATGCAATGGACATCTTTGGGCATAAAATTTCTGATTCTGAATTACTTCCTTAGGTGGCTTGTGGGAAGTAGAATTACCCTGAGGAGATGAGTATTTTTTCCCAAGACTTTTTAAACCTATTGCCAAATCGCTTTTTAAAAAGGTTATAGCAATTTATGCTCCCACCAGTGGCGTCTAAGAGTGCTCATCCCCTGTGCCCTTGCGAACATTATTATCACTTAAATACTCCTCTGCTATTTTGGCAGGCAAATAATGATATACCATTTTCATCTCTGATTGCTAATGAAGTTCACATCTTTTTGTTTATGAGGCTTCCATGTCTTGGCTTTTAAAAGTTCTCCCACCGCCTCCTGACTTTTCTCTCCCTATTTTGCATTGCTTTGAAGTCATAAAGAATATGTCTTACTTTTATTTATTTGCTCATTTTTACTCAGCCACTGGGACTAGAACTCGACCCCCAGGCTCAGTTTCTAGGAGGAATTCTGTACAGTCACCCCCAGCCTACCTGCCCACCCACCCATTGTCTAAACTAAAAGCGTCCTATGACTTCTAAATGCATTTCCAATAAATCAATGGCCAGGCATCGAATAGCAATTTTCTTCTGAGCCTGCAGAATAAGTTTTGTGTCACAGCTCACCCCCATTTCTGTTTCTGGTGTGTGATTGGTTTCAAATACAGCTTCCTTAAATACCTGCTTTCCATCTACCCTTAGAAACCCACTACTCTGCTCCAGAGGGTTCCATTGAGTTCACTTAGGCAGTCATGCTCCATGGTGTCCGCCCCATATCTTCTCTAAAGATGCTGGTCCCCTCGCATGGGACTCTGTTCTAAAGGAAAGAGGGGGCCTTTCTGTGAAATTTGACAGGTATATTACCTCTTTCTCGATGGGGTCCAGAATTTCTGCTTAGAAAAGGACTGAAATAGAAAGATTTGCTTCCTCTAAGCAAGACTGAACTGTACAAATTGCTTTCCATAATGTTTCCTTAGGTTAAGTAGGGAGCACATTGTACCTGCGGCCTTTTGACCTCTAACTCAGGGCAATGACCTGCCCCTGTCCTCCAATTAGTCCCCATGGCAGTTAGACAAGAGGCTGTTTGGCTGCCCTCCCTGTGACATTCTCATGCAAACGCACAGCTTCCTGCCCAGCCATTGAAGCCTTCCCAGGATTTGCTTTATGGAAATTGCTGTGTTCTCTTCAGGCTTTCATTTTCTGCATCATGTCGGTTCCCCCAGCCTTTGCCTTGCGTGAATTTTTCACCGTTACGTGGCAGTCTGCTCCCTGAATTGAGCATGTCCACGTGACCCGTTTGAGTATCTGGCCAGATTCTGGATGTTCTGTGTTTTTGTTCTTTTTTCATGGATGTTACTCCCTGCTCATGTTTTTTGCATTTTCAAGACTGCTCTTGGGTCTTCTTTCTACCTTGAACTTCATATTTAAAGTACAGTACGTGAGTCCATTGCTCTGAATTATACACAGCTGGCTTTGTGATTTCAGTGGCTGTACTATGGGAGTCCCGATTCTTTAACCCCTTTAACCTGCAGAAAATTAATTTGAACCCCTGGCAGGTGAACCTTCTTGTTCTAGAAAAGGTCCTTGTCTGGGAGGGAGGCATCCAGGTCGTAGCCAGCTGGGTCAGGGGAGAATTGGAGACACTGTTGATGGCTACCTTTTCCATTTCCTCATGCTCTTCCCAACTTTCTCTAATGACTGCAGAAGTATGAGAAAGTGCATCTCTGTTTCAGGTTGGCCATTAGCAGTGACCTCAAATTTCTCAGAAAACTAATTAAAATGCATATCTGGATAACAGGAAAATTAGCCCAGCTCCTCAGCACCTACCTCATAGGCGGTGTTCTGGGTTCACAGCCGGGTTTTCTTATTTTCATTGAGAGGGGAACACTTTTGTTCATAATCTGGGAACAAGAAGAAAATCTGTGGTGTGATTGAATGAGGCCATGTTTCTTGTGGCCCTGGCATAGTGCTTGACACATGGTAATCAATCAACATGTAATATGATGAAGACTGTTATCCGAAAGATGGCTTTCATCAAGAGTAAAGAAGATACAAAGGCGGCTTCTCTTGTGCTCAACAAGATGCTAAACACCTACATATTTCAAAAGTTCATCTTTATAAATGGATATCTTGCCATTTTACAGATCATTCCTCCAGTGGAAAACAAGCATTATTTAAGCTCTTTCCCTGAACACCAACTTGGAATCTAGATTTCAGCAATTATCATCATTCACAAATAATTTACACTTCTGGGCAAATGGAAGTTACCATATTATCATTATTTGATTTGGCCAACTTACGTAATACATTCCCTGAGGACTCATGTGGAAGCATATATGTATATTACAGATATAAAATGGCTCAGAAAAAAATAGTGGACTTTGATATTTCACTACAGAGCATGCATTCCAAATTCATGCAAGAGATATTCAGGCATTCCAATAAATTGCTTGTAAAAGCAGAGTTAGTAAAAGAATACAATCTGTGAACTCATTTAGCGAGGCAAAATTAGGGGCATGTCTCATCCTATAATTTTACCAGACTTGTACTGCTTTAATGGGAGAAAATATACTTCCTATGTTTCTTGCAATGTCATTACTTTAGGGGAAAATATTTAAAAGCGAGGAAGGTTGTTAAGATGCTGTTAGCCATGAAGCTCAGAAATGATATAGTCCAATAAATGGCAACAGACAGTTTACCCCCTGCCTAGTCTCTAGACCAAATTTGCCTTGATATGTCTGCACACACACACAGGTGCACAGACCTGCACGTGCAAACACGTCTACACTTCCGTTACTCAGTGCTCTGGTCCCATCCTTTCTCCGTGTCTTGATTTCCTTTGGTGGTTTCTTTTTTGCCCCTTCTTTCCCTTTCCTGCCAGCTCTGTCTGTTATGAGAAATTCCTGTCTCTCCCACTTTACATTCTGATGAGGCTGCATTCCTCCCCACATGCTTCTCCTGGAGGAGAATTGGACCATAACTCATTGTGGAGTCACTGGTGATTGCCTCCAAATTGGCCAAGGGGGATACAGGCAGATTTGAGAAATAAAAGGCCTTTCTTTGCCACAGCCCAAGAGGAGGTGCTGCACATATATGTGGCCTGATAATAAGGGCAGCGACTTTCCAGAGAACACACAATACAAGTGCCAGTGATTTCAGTCCTGTCTCCCATCTGCACATATTTAATGCAAAAAGCCTTTCAAGTTTTTTTTTTCCAGACTGGACAGTCATGTATCAGCAAGCATTTAATGGAGTCAGAGACAAAAATGAAGCAAAAGAGAAGATGCTGAGGCTGAAGCGACCGGTCACCTACCTGGCCAGCCTTGCTTGTGGTGTCTCCTTGATGGGCTGTGATCCCAGACTCTTAGTTCACATCAATTCTCCTCCCCTCTGCCAACCAGGGTTTTTATTTTTTTTATCCAGGTAGAAGTCACATACTGTTTTAACTATATTTAACTGTACAGTTCAGTGGCACTAAGCCGCTCTCACCCTCCTGCTCCACCTCTCGAATTTTTCACCTTCCTAAACCGAAACTGTTCCCGCTAAACACTAACGCCCCCTCCCCACTCTGCACCCTCAAAACCTCCAGCCCCGGGTACATCTACCAGTGTGCTTTCTGACTATGAATCAGGCTATTCTAGATACCTCATATAAGTGGAATCAAACAGTATTTTCCTGCACCTAATGTATATTTGAATGCATTTTTAAGGATTAGCATTGAGATACATACACCGCTATGTATAAACTGGCTCCCCTGATAGCTCAGTTGTAAAAGAATCTGCCTGCAATCAGGAGACCCCGGTTTGATTTCTGGGTTGGGAAGATCCTCTGGAGAAGGGATAGGCTACCCACTCCACTATTCTTGGGCTTCCCTGGTGGCTCAGCTGGGAAAGTATCCACCTGCAGTGCGGAAGAAGGGAAAGGCTACCCACTCCAGTATTCTGGCCTGGAGAATACCATGGACTGTACAGCCCATGGGGTCATAAAGAGTCAGACACCACTGAG
The DNA here is from genome assembly GCF_014754425.2 of Oryx dammah. Lineage (NCBI taxonomy): Eukaryota > Metazoa > Chordata > Mammalia > Artiodactyla > Bovidae > Oryx > Oryx dammah. The sequence goes on from NW_024070198.1 coordinate 45,303,936, forward strand.
TGACTTTCACTTTCACATGTGTAAAATAGATAGCTAATGAGAACCTACTGTTACAGCAGAGGAGAAACAAAAGAAGGTACTGTCAGTTTACATCAATGTTTGAGTGTTGTTCTCTCATCATCCAACTATATCTTTTGATTTGTTTGCAGGGAAATTTCGTGGCCTGTATGACAGCTATTCTACGACAAATGGAAGACTATCATTATGCCCATTTGATCAAGACTTTTGGGAAGATGAGGACCGATGTGGTGGTGAGTGTGACTCTTACTTTTCATATAACCTTGTTCTGAGCTCAGCCTTTTAGACAAAATGCTGATATCAATATTTCCATTTTCAGTTTGATTTTAGACTTGCCTCCACTTGACTTCAGAATCCCAGAGATGGTCTAGGTAAAAGTGTGTTTGTAAGAAGATAAGGGTCCTATTTAAAATGGATAACAGGGACCTACTGTAACTCTACATGGAACTCTGCTCAATATTAACAGTGTGGCAGCCTGGATGGGAGGGGAGTTTGGAGAATGGATAACATGTGTATTAGTTCATTTCAGTTCAGTCGCTCAGTCGTGTCTGACTCTTTGCGATCCCATGAATTGCAGCACGCCAGGCCTCCTTGTCCATCACCATCTCCCGGAGTTCACTGAAACTCATGTCCATCAAGTCAGTGATGCCATCCAGCCATCTCATCCTCTGTCGTCCCCTTCTCCTCCTGCCCCGAATCCCTCCCAGCATCAGGGTCTTTTCCAATGAGTCAACTCTTTGCATGAGGTGGCCAAAGTACTAGAGTTTCAGCTTTAGCGTCATTCTTTCCAAAGAACACCCAGGACTGATCTTCTTTAGAATGGACTGGTTAGGTCTCCTTGCAGTCCCTGGGACTCTCAAGAGTGTTATCCAACACCACACTTCAAAAGCATCAATTCTTCGGTGCTAAGCTTTCTTCACAGTCCAATTCTCACATCCATACATGACTACTGGAAAAACCATAGCCTTGACTAGACGGACATTTGTTGGCAAAGTAATGTCTCTGCTTTTGAATATGCTATCTAGGTTGGTCATAAGTTTCCTTCCAAGGAGTAAGCGTCTTTTAATTTCATGGCTGCAGTCACCATCTGCAGTGAGTTTGGAGCCCAAAAATATAAAGTCTGACACCGTTTCTCCATCTATTTCCCATGAAGTGATGGGACCGGATGCCATGATCTTCGTTTTCTGAATGTTGAGCTTTAAGCCAGCTTTTTCACTCTCCTCTTTCCCTTTCATCAAGAGGCTTTTTAGTTCCTCTTCACTTTCTGCCATTAAGGGTGGTGTCATCTGTATAACACATGTATATATATGGCTGAATCCCTTCTGAAACTATCGCAACATTGTTGATCAGCTGTACCCCAATCCAACACACAAGGTTTGAAATTAAAAAGAGAGAGGGAGAGAAGAGAAGCTTCCTGAGATAGGCTCACTCCTTGTACTGACCTGGAGAGTGATCCAGGATGTCAGCCCAGAAAAATCCTGTTTTTGTTCTTCCCTCTCCCATGCTTTGGGGTCATGGTAAATTTGGAGTCGTTACCACGGAGAGCTACCATAAGCTCCTGTTTATTTATCGATTGACACTCAATAGCAGAAGCCAAGGAGAATTTTCAGCCTTAAATTGTGCTCCGTTATTAATTAACTTTCATCATGGAGGCTCATTAGCATTTCTGGAAATAATTCTCTAGTCATCTTCAGTGACACTGTGATACAGCTTAATTAGGAGAAGTACAATAGAGAGGAACGTATCCGTAGAGGCACCGTCCTTGACAAGCTGACATCACAGGGCCATATGGCAGATGTCCTCTGCGAAGCCACCGCCAGTGTGTCTGCAGAGTTGCCAAGTAGATATACACCCTCCACTCCCGTGTCTCGGTGCACCGATTCCATTTCTGAGGCCCCCCAGATTCCTACAAACCACAGGAAGCTCTACTAGTGTTTCCAAAACAACGTTGATTACACTTGACGTCAGTCTTATTAAGGGATGGTCAGAAGACAAGGCATTTAAGACTTTTTTCAAAGGATGATTTCTAAATTAAAAAAAGCTACCTCACTCATCACTGCTATTATATATGCTTATGTGTATGCACACGTATATTTAAGTTTGTATTTATCCAGTACTTTGGCCACCTCATGCGAAGAGTTGATGTATTGGAAAAGACCCTGATGCTGGGAAGGATTGAGGGCGGGAGGAGAAGGGGACAGAGGATGAGATGGCTGGATGGCATGACTGACTAGATGGGCATGAGTTTGGGTAGACTTCAGGGGTTGGTGATGGACAGGGAGGCCTGGTGTGCTGTGATTCACGGCGTCACAAAGAGTTGGACACGACTGAGCGACTGGACTGAACTGATGTAATATTTAATAATATAATAGATAGTAATAAATACATAGATTTAAATTTCTAAAGATACACAAATGGATTTATACCTTAAAATCATAGCAATTTTCCTTCAATCAAAGTCAAGGGGGACTTGCCTGTGGTCCAGTGGTTAAGTGTTCGCCTTCCAATGCAGGGGGTGTGGGTTTGATCCCTAGTCGGGAAGCTAAGGTCCCACATGCCTCATGGCCAATAAAATCAAAACACAAAATAGAAGCAATATTGTTACAGATTCAAAAAAGACTTTAAAAATGATCCACATCAGAAAAAAAATCTTACAAAGGAGTCAAGGAACAAGAATGTGTATGTGATGGTGTGTCTATATGTTTAGCTTTTGTGTAATATTAACCAGCAGTTCAATGTAGGACGATTCTCAGGCATTAATATGTTTAGTTTTTGTGTAATATGAAGGAGCAGTATCATATAGGACTCTTCTCACGCGTGTAACATGTCACATGTGATATTATCCTGGGATTCTTCAGCAGGCATGTCATAGTGAAGTCCAATTTGCCTTGTGAAACATTTCATGCCTCCTGTTTGATCATCAGAAGGATCAATTCAGTTCAGTTCAGTCGCTCAGTCATATCCGACTATTGCAACCCCATGGACTGCATCACGCCAGACCTCCTTGTCCATCACCAACTCCCAGAGTTTACTCAAACTCATGTCCATCAAGTTGGTGATGCCATCCAACCATCTCATCCTCTGTCATCCCCTTCTCCTCCCGCCTTCAATCTTTAACCAGCATCAGGGTCTTTTTAGATGAGTCAGTTCTTCGCATCATGTTCCCAAAGTATTGGAGTTTCAGCTTCAACATCAGTCCTTCCAATGAACACCCAGGACTGATTTCCTTTAGGATGGACTGGTTGGATCTCCTTGCAATCCAAGGGACTCTCAAGAGTCTTCTCCAACACCACAGTTCAAAAGCATCAGTTCTTCAGTGCTCAGATTTCTTTATAGTCCAACTCTCACATCCATACATGACTACTGGAAAAACTATAGCCTTGACTAGACAGACCTTTGTTGGCAAAGTAATGTTTCTGCTTTATAATATGCTGTCTAGTTTGGTCATAACTTTCCTTCCATTTAATTTCTTGGCTGCAGTCACCATCTGCAGTGATTTTGGAGCCCCCCCCAAAATAAAGTCAGCCACTGTTTCCACTGTTTCCCCTTCTATTTGCCATGAAGTGATGGGACCAGATGCCATGATCTTAGTTTTCTGAATGTTGAGCTTTAAGCCAGTTGTAGCAAAATCTATATGAGCAATTTCCTAGACAATGGTTCAGGCTGAAGGATAAACATTTTTAGAATGAGAAGCGTTACCCATGCTGAAAACTCAGGGCTCCAGTAAATCATTTGTCCTTTACAGATTAGTCACGTGATCAACATCATATGATTCATGCAAACTGTTAAAAATATTTAATCCAGATTATTCAAGTGTGCTGTGGATAGGAAAGCTTCAGAATACCATGAAAACGTGATTTTACAAAATGGTGTTTTAAAATGACTGTAACATCCTGAATTCCAAGCATGTACCCGCTCTCCTTGCAGGAAGCAGATCTTCAGATACTTGTTATGTTTTGTGGCCCTGATTTCCCAAGGGAGTTTGTTTCTGTAGATGCAGTGGTTCAGAGCATCAGTTATTTGCGAACAATTTGATTTCCATTATGAAATGGCATTTGTGGTTTGGATATCATGAATTCATACTGCAAGGGTTTTAAACCCTTTTTATTGTTGTTAATCTATCAGAACCTTCGTAAAATGGGTTCCTATCTGTTAACTATCTGTAGAGAGGATTTGATTATTTTTCTACTTGGACAACTGCTCACAAAAATGAAAGATATTTTGTGTTAAATAATTGGAAGTTAATCAGTAATGCCATGTACAAAGAGCCTCAACTCTTTTCTCAAGACTACTTCCTTGTTAAAAGTGCTACCTTAGGTTTTTAAATTTAGCCCTTTTTTTTTGGATGAATGAGTCATTCTCAAACAGAATTGCAGTTATGATCAACACCAAAGTCACCAGCCTCAGAACTTTACTTTTATGGCCTCTCAGATGACCCCTTGGACCCCCAGACCGTGAGAGGATGGAACACAGTATGAAATGGAAAGACTAAGCCAGGAAAGAAAGAGGATGGACATTTCAGCTCAAAATTGTCATAATAGAAATCATCCCTTTAGGATGGGCAGCCATGAATGGTCTTTAAGTTCTTCTTCTGCATTGGAGATGCTGGCCTGAAGATGTGGCTGCTAGCTGTCCTGGGTTCAAGTCACAGAGTCAGGACCACAAGTGGAGGACTTGCTCAGCATCCATTGTAAGATTGAGGTGATGAGGAGTACTCTGGACCTTCCAGGGCAGATTGTTCTCATGACATGTGTCCCAAATTCCCACTACGTGGCCCTAAGGGAATGTCTGTGGAGTGGCTGAGTGAGTAAGGACCTATCCATGAACGTGCAGGTAGAAGTGATGCTTGTCGGTTACAGGTTGAGTGAATCCAGGAGACAAGACAGGGAGGGTTCAGAGACCAGGCTACAGGGCCCTTCTCATCCCCGAGGAGGACCCAGGGGCAGCTGCAGTCTGCCACGCACTTCTCCTCCTTCCTGTGGCCTTTCCCAGTCCTGTCCGCTTGTGGGTGACCTAGGGAAGCCTGGCCAGGTAGCCCTCTGAGATCTCAGGGCCCTCTTCCTGAAATGCCTCCTGTCTCCATCTATCCAGCCTCTTCTGAGAACCCCTCCTGATGTCTGCCTTTGTCTCACCTGGCAGGTATTGCCTGTTGCCCCTTCTTTGTTTCTTGTCTGGCCCCATCAACCACCAGCCTGTGTCGGTGTGGTCCGGGGTGACTTCTCAACTGATGGAAAGCGGTGATGATGCTCACAGGGATTATGAAAGCGAGAATGTTTGCTGTGTGGGTGTCATTGCCTAGGAAGCCTTCTGCGCTTGGCCAGGCCTGGCCTAAAGGCCCTGAGTTCCATGTGAAAATAGCCACCAAAGGGTGATTTGCAAGCCCGTGTAGAGACTGTCATGAGTGGGCAGAGGAGCCTGGCGCTGGGCATCTGTTTCTTTATCCCTCTGACCATTCCTCAGAGATGAAATCTACTGAAGACTTTCTACCCTGGATGCTGAGTCCAAGGGTGCAGAATCCTTTTACAGTGAGTTCACTCACAAGCTCCTTAGTGCAGAGCAACTGTGTGAAGAAGGTGGAGGTAATGGGAGCAGCCGAGCGGGCACGTCTGCTCTGAGTCCCCAGTGTAGTGGAGAGTATCACAGTTCACCCGGGAGTCTGCCAGGCACCCCACGTTATCCATGCTCCAAAAGAATGATCATTGTAAATCAGCCACACTGGACTGAGGCAGGTGGACGGGAAGGCTTTTTAAAAAACAAAATTAAGAAATATTTTTGCCTTTATATTTGGCTGTGTTGATGCTTCACTGTGGCACATGAGATCAGTTGTTGCAAGCTTAGTAATTAATGGCGATGCATGGACTTACTTGCCCCTCAGTATGTGGTGTCTTTGCTCCTCGAACCCACATCCCTTGCATTGGAAGGCAGATTCTTAACCGCTGGACCACCAGGGAAGTCCTAAGGAAGGCTTTAAAAAAAAATTATTTATGTGTCTGTGTCGGATCTTAGCTCCCAGGGTTTTCCTTTGTAGCCCAAGGACTCTCTAGTTATGCTGCCCAGGCTCAGTAGCTGACGCTCGTGGGCTTAATTCCTCCCCAGCACGTGGGATCGTAGTTCCCTGGACAGATTGAATCCATGTGTCCTGCATTGCATGGTCCAGTCCCCTTCCTACTGGACCACTAGGGAAGCCCCCAGGAAGGGTTGTTTTGCAAAAGAGAGGATTGTGGAATGTGTAGGAAGAGAAGAAGGAGTCCTGTAGGTGGGAGAGAAAGAAGGTGGTGGGCCTGGAGAGGCACTGGGGTTTCAAACTGCACAAGGCCCCAGAGGTCATGCTAAGCGGCTTTGTGTCTTTATGTTTCTCTCATCTCTGTTTCTGTGCCATTCAGTTCAGTTCAGTTCAGTCTCTCAGTCGTGTTCAACTCTGCAACCCCATGGACTGCAGCACGCCAGTCTTCTCTGTCCATCACCAGCTCCTGGATTTTGCTCAAACTCACGTCTATTGAGTCGGTGATGCCATCCAACCATCTCATCCTCTGTCGTCCCCTTCTCCTTCTGCTCTCAGTCTTTCCCAGCATCAGGGGCTTTTCCAGTGAGTCAGCTCTTCCACCAGGTGACCAGAGTATTAAGAGTTTCAGCTTCAGCATCAGTTCTTCCAATGAGTATTCAGGGCTGATTTCCTTTAGGATTGACTGGTTTGATCTCCTTGCAGTCCAAGGGATTCTCAAGAGTCTTCTCCAACACCATAGTTCAAAAGCATTCTTTGGTGCCCAGCTTTCTTTATGGTCCAACTCTCACATCCATACATGACTATAGGAAAAACGATAGCTTTGACTAGATGGAACTTTGTCAGCAAAGTAATGTCTCTGCTTTTTAATATATTGTCTAGGTTGCTCATAGCTTCTCTTCCAAGGAGCAAGCATCTTTTAATTTCATGGCTGCAATCACTATCTGCAGTGATTTTGGAGCCCAAGAAAGTAAAGTCTATCACTGTTTCCATTGCTTCCCCATCTATTTGCCATGAAGTAATGGGATCAGATGCCATGATCTTCATTTTTTGAATGTTGAGTTTTAAGTTTTTTCACTCTTCTCTTCACTTTCATCAAGAGGCTCTTTAGTTCCTTTTCACTTTCTGCCATGAGGGTGGTGTCATCTGCGTGTCTGAGGTTATTGATATTTCTCCAGCCAGTACTGATTCCAGCTGTGCTTCATCCAGCCCAGCATTTCACAGGATGTATTCTGCATATTGTTAAATAGCAGGGTGACAGTGTACAGCCTTGACACACTCCTTTCCCAATTTGGAACCAGTCTGTTGTTCCATATCTGTCTCTAACTGTTGCTTCTTGACCTGCATACAGGTTTCTCAGGAGGCAGGTCAGGTGGTCTGGTATTCCCATCTCCTTAAGAATTTTCTACAGTTTGTGTGATCCACACAGTCAAAGGCTTTAGAATAGTCAATGAAGCAGAAGTAGATGTTTTCCTAGAACTCTCTTGCGTTTTCTATGATCCACCAGATGTTGCCAATTTAATCTCTGGTTCCTCTGCCTTTTCTAGCTTGAACATCTGGAAGTTCTCTCTTCAGGTACTGTTGAAGCCTAGCTTGGAGAATTTTGAGCATGACTTTGCTAGCATGTGAGATGAGTGCGATTGTGCAGGAGTTGGAACATTTTTTGGCATTGCCTTTCTTTGGGATTGGAATGAAAACTGACCTTTCCATTCTGTCGCCACTGCTGAGTTTGCCAAATTTGCTGGCATATTGAGTGCAGCACTTTCATAGCATCATATTTTAGGATTTGAAATAACTCAGCTGGAATTCCATCACCTCCACTAGCTTTTTTATAGTGACGCTTCCTAAGACCCATTTTACTTAACACTCCAGGACATCTGGCTCTAGGTGAGGGATCATACCATTGTTGTGATCTGGGTCATTAAGATCTTTTTGTATAGTTCTTCTGTGTATTCTTGCCACCTCTTCTTAATATCATCTGTTTCTGTTAGATCCATACAATCTCTGTCCTTTATTGAGCCCATCTTTGCATGAAATGTTCCCTTGGTATCTCTAATTTTCTTGAAGAGATCTCTAGTCTTTCCCATTCTATTGTTTTCCTCTATTTCTTTGCATTGATCACTTAGGAGGACTTTCTTACCTCTCCTTGCTATTCTTTGGAACTCTGCATTCAGATGAGCATATCTATCCTTTTCTCCTTTGCCTTTTGCTTCTCTTCTTTTCTCAGATCTTTGTAAAGCCTCTTCAGATAACACTTTGCTTTTTGCATTTCTTTTTCTTGAGGATGGTTTTGATTATGGCCTCCTGTGCAGGGTTACAAACCTCCATCTGTGTCATTGATTTACTATTTTTCCACTAATTATTTTAAAGCATATATTATTTTTGAGCAAATTTTATTTTGAGAGGATTGTAGAGTCAGACGTAGCTGTAAAAAATAATACAGAGCATCTTCGTATGCTTTGCTCAGTTTCTCCCCATGGTAGCGTCTTGCAGATCTATGAAAGAGTATCAAAATCAGAATGTTGATGGTGATACAGTCCACTAATCTCATATTGAGTGTCCCCATTTAGCTTGCAAGCTTTCTTCCTTTTATCATTAAAAATGTCAAGCATACAGAAAAGCTGAAAGGATAGTACAATGAAAACCATTATTCCTATCATTTGAAGTTATCAGTTGCAAGCATTCTGCCATATTGGCCTCTACTATCTATCTCTAGTGGGCTTCCCTGGTTGCTGAGATGGTAAAGAACCCACCTGCAATGTGGAGAGTCCCAGGTTCAATCCCTGCGTCAGGAAGATTACCTGGAGAAGGGAACGGCAACCCACTTCAGTATTCTTGCTTGGAGAATTCCATGGACAGAGGAGTCAGGTGGGCAACAGTCCATGGGGTTGCGATGAGTCAGACAGGACTGAGCTACTGGACTAACACTTAGTTACTTATGTATCTCTAGGTATCTTTTTCTGTGAACATGTAGCCCAGTCCTGTCAGAATGTGAGAAGCATGTGAGCGGTTCAGCAGGCAGCTCTCAAGGGTGCAGACAACGTCCAGTGGCTTCGTTGTTCTTCCGGAACGTTGCTGCCCTCTCTCCACACCATCGACATTCACATTCTCCCTCAGTTCTCCCCAGTGTCTGCTGTCTTTCATTACAGGCTTTCTCCAAGCTGCATCTAGTCCAGATTCACTCATTGTATTTGCTTATTTTTCATTAATCTCTTTTTTTTTCTAAAATAAGTTGATCGCCTTGTTTTTCCTTCCCTTTCGTGGCATCGCTTTTTAAAATTCAGTTTCATTTTTATTTATTTTCTGCTTTTGAACAGATAGAGCCATTAGCTTTGCAGACTTCACCTGCACCATCCCCCCGCTTCTGCCCGCCCCCATTCTGTAATTTTTGATTGCTGCTTTGTGTGCAGATTTGTTTCTTCAAATTCATATGTCCTACAAACTGGGCATCACCTACTTGATGGACATGAGTTTGAGTGAACTCCGGGAGTTGGTGATGGACAAGGAGGCCTGGCGTGCTGTAATTCATGGGGTCGCAGAGAGTCGGACACGACTGAGCGACTGAACTGAGCTGAACTGCCTGACAAACTGGAAAGTGAAGATGTTAGTCACTCAGTCATGTCCTACTCTTCTTGAGCCCGTGGACTATAGCCCACCAGGCTCCTCTGTCCGTGGAATTCTCTAGGCAAGAATACTGAATTGGGTAGCCCTTCCCTTCTCCAGGGGATTGTCCCAACCTAGGGATTAAAGCCAAGTCTCCCACATTGCAGGTGACCTCTTTACCATCTGAGCCAACAAGGAGGCCCTCCACAAACTGGAAGCTTTATCTAAAATCCAAGTTCACCTTTTGGCAAGCAGAAGAGAAGCTGTGGTTAAGCATGCCCTGTTATGTCTGTTGGGAGGCTAGGAATTCCAGGCTGACCACTACTGATGATAATGGGTTTGATCACTTGGTTAAAAGGGAATAACTTCTGGATCTCTCTGTTGTGAAGATACATGGCCCTTAAAGGTCATCATGGAAACTTTGGGTAATACATTGGTGTCCACAGTAAATTGGCAGAAGTCTTATCCTCTAGCAGTTTCATCAGTTAACATCTATTGATGATCCTCGTCTGAAACAGTTATTTCTTTGACTTAAGAGAAGGGTGTCTTCCTTCTTCTGAGAATTAAGACTCTTTGACTTTTACCTAAGAACATTTGGAAGCCACTGAGGACATAGGTTCAATGGAAGACTGAGGAAGTGTTGGTGCCTTGATCAGATTTGAAGAGGCCACTCTGAATGAAGTGTGGGGATCAAGATGGACTAGAATGGTGATAGGCAGATGGGCTAACCTTTCCCTCCGGGAGTCCTGGTGAAAAATGATGTCCAATTATCCAGGTGGGTGGGGCCAGAGATGGACAGAAGCAGATGGTTTTATAACAAGAAGACTTTGCCTATGGACTGCATTGATGGCTCTTATTAGAGCTGTTCCCTTGTTATATGGAACATCCTGTGTACTATCTAACTAAAAATGCAGCAGGAATGGATTGATATAAAATGATGACCATTTCACAAAATGTGTGTTAAATCCTCCAACTCCTCTTGTCAACTTGGAGATGGCCATTGTAATAGCCTGCTCAGCCTCATCAGCCATTTCGGTAAATGCAGTGGTGGGGACCACCGCCATGGCTGGTAATTTATGCAGACCAACAGGGAAAGCCTTGAAAAACCTCATCTCCCACAATCTGCAGCATTTTGTTTGATCAGCAAAGTACCAACATTTAATAGCTGAGCCATACTAATGAAGTATGGGACTGTGTTTCCTAGAGGAAAAAAAAAAAAAGGAGTTGGTATGGGAAAATATGCTTCTCTTCCAGAATAATAAAAACCAGACCCTGTATCTCAATTATTAGGCTTTGAGGAGTAATCAGCAAGAAAGCCAGCAATTTCATGCAAATAGAGATGTGACTAAATTATGGCACTCAGCCTGCAAAGGGGGCAACCTGGTCATTAAAATGGGAAACTCTTGACAAAGTGGGGACTTAAGTAGTGAAATATGAATTTCAGGAATTAAACTGGGAATAGAAAAGTGTTCCTTGTGTGAGGGGTCATCGAGAACACGTCTTACTCGCAAGCCCTGCTGGTTGGGGCTCCTGGGGGCAGCGTTGGGAGGACACAGGACTCACTTTCCCCTCTTGACTCTGCCTTCTATCCTAACCTCTCGGCACTGGAGGCCTCTGTTGTAACAAGTGTGATCTCGGTGGCTCCTGGAGTTTTTATTCATGGGAGGGGCTCCACAAGGCCCTCCCGCAGCAGAAATGACTTGCTGTAACTCTGTAAGCTGGCCATTGTTGGTAAGGTGGCAGAGAAGGTGTCTTTGATCCTTGGCTTATTCCTACCATCAAATGGAACTTGTGTCTTTTTGCAAGAAGGTTTTGTGTAGAACTCTGTGCTGGGAATTGTTTTCTGGGCTGCTTAAATTCTGCTCACCTCCTCGGTCTTCACAGCCATTGCACTTAATTATGAATCAGTAGATGAAATAAATGGGAAACATCCATTCATTTGCTCATCTATGACCGTGGCCTCATTTTCCTAATGTGACTTCTCAGTCGCTTGTCCCCTTTCCACCAGATCTCGAGGGAGCAAGTGCCCTCTGTTACTGGGGTGTGCACTCTTAGGACACCCGCTTGTTTTGTTCAGGTGAGCTCAGAATAAGCTCGGAACTGTCAGATTCAAGAAAATCTCCTAATTCTGACAGCACAGAGTGGACCCACTAGGAGCAGGGAACCCTCTCCCAATGCCAGAAGCAGTCTAATCAGTATGGAAGCAGGGTCAGGTTGCAGGATGCCGCTCTGAAATGCAGGGGACCATCTAGGAGACAAGAGCTATCACTCAGTAGCTTATGGAGTTGATGATGCCACGTAAGAGACTTTGGCAACTTGACTATGTGTTCGATTGGTTTATAGAGTGCTGACTAGGTGCAGATGGTCAGGAGTTCCTGTCTGCACCTTTCATTTGTTAAATTATATAAGAAAAAGGGAAGGATAATAATACTGCAAGTTGAATTTGATGGGCCCTGTTTATAATTAAAATGTAGGTAAATATGGCCTTCCCTGATACCTCAGTTGGTAAAGAATCCGCCTGCAATGCTGAAGACCTTGGCTCGTCCCCTGGGTTGGAGCAATCCCCTGGAGAAGGGAAAGGCTACCCACTCCAGTATTCTGGCCTGGAGAATGCCATGGACTGTATAGTCCATGGGGTTGCAAAGAGTCGGACACGACCGAGCCACTTCCACTTACTCACAGTAAATATAAGACGTAGTTACAGCCTGCATATTATAGTTGATTGAAAGTATTTCCTTAAGCAGAAAGAGTGTGAATATATGTGACTTTCAGGGGGTTTATTCCTTGTATCTCTTAGAGAGACATGACCAGAGGCTTTCTTTTAGTATATCCTTAAAAAAGTTCTCCAGGACATGAGGTGCTCAGGTACACAGAAAGGCAGAAGGTGTCATACGCAGCTCTGTGAAATACATCTTCATTACTTTGTGCTATGTTTTCATTCAGCTAAAAAAGGAGTAATAATAATAAGGTCATTTATAAATTTATAATGCAGTTATTCTGGGGGTGGAGGTGGGCATTGCTTTTCACCTTTTTTTTGGTGGGCTGTTTGAACGTTCTGCTTTTATTTCAGGATTTCCTGATGGAGACATTCATCATGTTTAAGAACCTCATTGGGAAGAATGTCTACCCGTTCGACTGGGTGATTATGAACATGGTGCAGAATAAGTGAGTATGGGGGTGGGGGTGGGGCTGTCCTGGAGGAGGTGCCCGGCTCACGGCTGGTGGCAACGGAGGTGTTGCCTGGGTACCACAGGGTGGCCCCGCTTCTGCGATGCAAGTGGTTCTTTGGAAAAATGGGCTTGGAGATTGAGTGCCTTTCTTATGTCAGCGCAGGGCTCTGGGGTTGAGAACTTGGGCTCTGCACACCCCAGAAAACGAACATGACTGTGATCCATCCTTCACTCTGCCTTTGTCCGGGGCTTCTGTTTGCCATCCAGTTTTAACCATATGTGTTTATTAGCCAAAGCCATTCTCAGTTCTATGGGAGGCTTTTGAAGAGTGTTTGCATTTCACATATTTCAACTTAAAAAAATCATGAGCATTTCCATTATACTTATTAAATATTAAGCATGTGCTGTCTTCATCATTTCCCTGTGAGGGCTGTTGGTTAATTTTCTAGCACGTGGGTTTTATAATTTCTGTAAGTGCCATCAAAGACCATGGGGTTCTCCATCACATGTGGTTTCTAGAAGGAATGTCTATTGATTTCTTTTTGCCCCTTCCTTCTTACTGAGAGTGTTATGGAGATGACTGTCGGTTTATAGTCAGTGCAGTGGTAAGAAGTAAGACAGGAGAGCTTGTGGACCCTTGACCCAGGTACAATGTTGACAATAACATTTTGCAAAGCTGCAACACTAAACTGCAACCAGGGAACAGACATTGATACAATGTAGCCATCTTATTCAGGTTTTCCCAGCTTGACTTATGTGCTTTAGTGCTTGTGTTTTCTCTCTTACAAATTTTTTTCATGTGGTGCATGTTCTCAAATCCACCCCTATGGTAAGGACACATTTCTTTCACCATGAGCATCCCTCTGGAACTCATTTAAGTTGTTGTATCAATGGTTTGTTCCTTTCCGTTGCTGCGTGGTGGTCCACAGTGTGGATGTACCACAGATGGTTTAACCTTTTTTTTTTTTTTTTAACCACTCAAGGACGTCTAGTCTATTCTCAGTCTGGGGCTATTACAGATTAGATCTATTACAAATAGATCTGTTATGAACATCCCTGTACAGGTTTTTGCGTGGACTTAAGTCTTCATTTCTCTGGCACAAATGTCCCAGGGATGTAAATACTGTGCTTATGCGAATTTACTTCAGTCGTGTCAGACTCTGTGCAACCCCATGGACTGTAGCTCACCGTCCAGGGACTCTCCAGGCACGAATACTGGAGTGAGTAGCCATTCCCTTCTCCAGGGGATCTTCACGACCCTGGATCGAACCCGCATCTCTTGCATCTCCTGCCTTGGCAGGCAGGTCCTTTACACTATAAATGCTGATTGCGTGGTAATTGCATGTCTAGTTTTATCAGGAACTGCCAGACTCTGGCTGCATTGTTCTCCATCCGCATTAGCCCTGGAAGAGATGTCCGTCTTGTCTGCCTCCTTACCTGCATTTGCTGTTGTTGACGTTTTTATTCTGGCCCTTCTGGCAGATGTGTACCATGTCTCACTGTGGTTTTCATTTGCATTTTCCCTGATAACTTTGCCTCTTTTTGATGATTTTGTCCACCCCACGAGCAGATTTGTAGCGGCAAGGATCTTTTCCTCTGCCTTTTCTGGGTGATGCTACAATACTTTCTAGAATGAGCATGCTTATAGTTCAGTCCTGTCCAACTCTTTGCGACCTCATGGACTGTAGCCCACCAGGCTCCTCTGTCCGTAGGATTTTTCAGGCAAGAATGCAGGAGTGGGTTTCTATTTCCTCCTCCAAGGGATCTTCCTGACCCAGGGATTGAACTCATGTCTCCTGCATTGGCAGGCAGATTCTTTACCTGCTGAACCACCAGGGAAGTCCCACTTTCTGGGACAACAGGGATGAAATGGGTCCTGGGAACCAGCAGCTGCTGTTCTAAGCAGGCCTCTGCTAGGGCTGAGCCTCAGTGAGTGTCGTCCCTCTGAAGTCATCTGTTGCTGTGGCTGAAACCTCCTTTGGTGCATCTGAAGACACCAGAGAAGTGGGGAGGCACAGGAGCTGCATCCCACAGCTGCAGAGATAAGGGCGGCCTGCGGCTCAGAGCAGGGGTCCTGGCCTCGGCTTCCTGGGTTTCCACCTACTGCCTTTTGGGATCTGCATTGTTACCCAGAGCGGGAGGAACTTAAAGCACGAGGCTTCTCTTCCTTTTTCTCTGTTGGGATTAACTTTTTTGAGTGACGGCTTAGCATGAGGCTCGAGAGCTGCAGTTTTCATGTCTTTAGTGGTCTATCTTCCACATAAAACAAACACAGTGACAAACAGAACCCACTGTCTTGGATGCACACGAAAACCTGGGTTCTCCTTACTCTGTTGGATGAAAACGACAGTCCTGTCTTTCCCATCTAGCAGTGAAATAAGTAGGGGCCTCTGTGTTTAGGGGCTTCCCAGGTGGCGCTAGTGGTAAAGAACCCACCTGCCAACGCAGGAGACATAAGAGACTCGGGTTCAATCCCTGGGTGGGGAAGGTCCCCTGGAGGAGGGCATGGCAACCCACTCCGGTGTTCTTGTCTGGAGAATCCCATGGACAGAGAAGCCCAGTGGCCTACAGTCCATAGAACGCACAGGCTCGGACATGAGTGAAGCCACTTAGCGCACACGGTGCACACTCTGCATTTAACCAGGCCTGGGAGATATGCCTGCCACAGCAGTAGTGAGGCCACAGAGCTAAAGGCAGCTCTGGCGCCGTCAGGGGGCAGTGGGTGTGCACCAGTTGCACGTGGACTTGGCTTGCCCTATGTCCCCTGCAGAGCGGCCGTGTCCCGACACCCATAGGGTCACAAGTAGTCGGACACGACCAAAGTGACTTAGCACACACACCCCTTAAGTATGCCTTTGCTTTTAATCCTATAGACTCTGAAACACAACTTTTCTGTAAGATTTACTACTTAACCTGAATGACTTTTAAACATAGAAGTCAAGGAGTTCCTACTAAGCTTTTTGGTGCCATTAAACGTCTGTGTGTGTTCCAGAGGATCACATCCATTCCTGAGCTCTGTGGAGTCCTACTGTGGACTTTTAGGACAGAATATCATCATAAAATAATTTCCTGTAGAAATTACATAGATACCATAAAGCATTGTTTCTGTGTCATTATCTATTTGCCCCTTTTCATTCCTGTAATAAGGAGTTCATGATCTGAAGATTTATTGGAAGGACTGATGCTGAAGCTCCAATACTTTGGCCACCTGATGAGAAAAGCCTGCTCTTTGGAAAAGACACTGATGCTGGGAAAGGTTGATGGCAAGAGGAAAAGGGGGCGGCAGAGGATGAGATGATTAGATAGCATCACTGACTCAGTGGACATGCGTTTGAGGAAACTCCGAGAGACAGTGAAGGACAGGGAAGCCTGGCATGCTGCAGGCCCTGAGGCTGCAGAGTCAGACACGACTTCGTGACTAAACAACAAATTCCTTTAACATAAGAGCTTGTTATCTTACATGTTGCCAGACTTGCCTGCTCCTCTCTTCCTAGCAGGCATCACAGACTTCCTTGCCTCCTTGGGATAAACAGTGATTCCCAGCAGCTTCCGGAGTCTGTATTTAAGTTTTAACAGCACAGCTGGACATGCAGCTTTACCACCTACGGCTCAGAAACTGACAGAAGCAGCCTCCATGGTCCCTTAAATATTCGTGTGCTTGTTCAGCTTTGCCTCTGCAAATAGGACTGTTCTTCAGTCCATGGGGCTTGTAAAATGTAATTAAAAACAGTGTCCATTAGTTTTGGGGCCACAGCTTGTAAATCAAGAATCAAGTTTATAGTTTATAATGAATATCCCAAAGGACAGTAGTCACTCAACATCAAGTGACTGGTGATAGCCTGACATTATAACTCTGCTCTAGGATATACGGGAGCCAGATGGTGAGATGACATTTAAGATGAGCACAGTTCAGATACAGTAGATGTGTGCTTGTGTGTTAGCATGCAGAAGTGCTAGTTAATCTGCCCAGAGGGAAGCAGACGCCAAGTTTTCATTTAAGATCTCAGGTGGTATTGGAAGCCTAGATCTTCACTGTTGGCATGTAAGTGCTGTCCGCCACTTTTGAACTTGGATCAGCTGGAATTCTCAGGTTTACACTTTGCGGAGTGTGTAGCCTGGTCTCATGGTGAAGAATTATGCTGTGGCTTTGTTAGAGTTCTCTCTGGTTGTTAACATGAATGCAGCCTCTTAGTTGCATTTCTGTGGATTTCTTTTGGTCTCAGAGCTTGACATCATCCCAGTGGTGTTTGTGGACTAATAATCCTGAGTAAATTGTTTGCCTTTTTTTTTTTTTTCCTTCTGGCTGTACTGCAGGGTCTTAGTTCCCCGACCAGGGATCGAACTCCATGCCTCTTGCAATGGAAGCACAGATTTTAGCCACTGTACCTGCCGGGAAAGTCCCCAGACTAGATTTCTAAGGCAGAGGAGTGACCTGGTTAGAAAATGAGTCTGTTGGTTTGACTGAGTTTCTTTTTCACCTTGAAGGAGCATTTGTTATCAACTGCTTTTATTTACCTGTGATAGGCATCTCTACTGTGTACCATGGGGTGAAAACAGGGGCAGGATTGGGTATAATTTTCAGATTTTTAGAATTAGACTTTCTTATTTATGTGGAAATAAAACCTTTCTTACATCTGTCCACCATTCAAACTTGCAGCAGACTTTTTAAAATTCAGCTACGTTGATTCAGCTTCTCCCCAGGTCCTCTTCTCTTAGGATGAAAAATAAATTGAACGATCACTTTTGCTTCCTCAGAAGTCTCATTGTTTGCAGCTGTGATTATCAGTGTTTTCCGGGGTCCTTCTCTGCTGGTGTAGGTTTTGTGTCTCATTCTTCTTGATTTTGTCCATGTTCAGCTGGGGCCTAAAGGAGCTTATGTTTATAATTTGTGATTTATTATCCTATGTACATTCATAAAGAACTTGGTATATTTTGCAAGTAAGGATTCATAGACTGTGGATATAAAATAGACCAGGTAAAATGATAGAGAAAATTGGAAACTTTTTAGAAGCCAAAATGCTTGAAGCTGCCTGGGAGATGAAGCACGAAGGAAAATATAATGGGTTGCAAAATTCTCACTGGGTGATAAAA
The DNA here is from genome assembly GCF_014754425.2 of Oryx dammah. Taxonomy (NCBI): domain Eukaryota; kingdom Metazoa; phylum Chordata; class Mammalia; order Artiodactyla; family Bovidae; genus Oryx; species Oryx dammah. The sequence continues at coordinate 45,321,819 of NW_024070198.1, forward strand.
AAGATCCTTGCAATTTGTCAGGGAAGACTGGCAATTTATGGTGAAGATCCTTATGTATAACATATTGAGCAAGAGAATATCACCATAAAGGAATCAGTTGAGAACTCAAAATTGTGCCCACAGGAAATGGAGGGCATTGGTATTTCAGTTTTGATATGCCTGAGATGTTATGGGTCAGCACGCTGATCCTTAAGAGCAGTCGGTCATCATTGGACCTGTCCTAAAGCTTCTTGAATGTAGTGGATTTTCTGAGCGACCCAATTTAGTCTTGGCAAGTTGTTGACCATGCAAATACTGGAGACCAACCAATCAAAATTACTGTCTAGTTTGACTTTATCTGAAGTCAGGTCTTCATCTTAAATGTGTGCTTTCAAACACTGAAATATTGAAGCATGTCTGGTGGTCCAGGGGTTCGCCTTTCTAGTGCAAGGGGTGCCAGTTTGATCCCTGGTTGGGGAACTGAGTCCACGTGCCTTGGGGTCAAAAAGCCAAAGCATAAAACAGAAACAATATTGTAACAAACTCAATAAAGACTTTAAAAACAAAACACTGTAATTTCTTCCCAACTTGGAATTTATGACATCACGTTGCTGTTGATTGCACGTGTCTGGGTTCTACTTGTTTTGGGTTGTGGCGGCATGGAGGCAGGACACCCTAGCATGATGGGCGCACGGTCGGGCTCTAGATCACCTCTGATTGTGTTGGCTCATTTCTACTCCCCCTTCCCTCACCTGTGAGTCCAGCATTTTTGGACCAAGGAGTGTTTTGCTCAGCCCATCAGCACACTGCGTTATGTTTCCACCAACCCAATGTATGCAGTACAGATTCATACACTTAGAATCGCGTATGGCTCCTTTCATTGGGTCAATTTTCCACGTATGCTTTTTTATATAATCTTATTTGTTTATGGCTGTGCGTGGTCTTCGTTGCTGTGCGGGCGTTTCTCTGGCTGTGGTGAGGGGGGCTTCCCTTTGATCCGGTAAGTGGGCTGCCCACCATGGTGGCTTCTCTCCTTGTGGTGCACAGGCTCTGGGGGCCCGGGCTCAGTCGTCGCAACTCCTGCGTTCTAGCGCACAGGCTCAGCAGCTGTGGCGCACAGGCTTGGTTGCTCCGGGGCCTGCGGGATCGTTCCCAATCAGGATTGAACTCATCTCTGCCTCACTGGCAGACGGACTCTTTACCACTGAGCCACCAAAGAAGCCCTCCATACCTGTTCGTGTAGTCTAGCTATTTACCTCCTCGAAAACACGCGTCGTGTGCAGACGTGCTAAGTCATTTCAGACATGTCCGACTCTTTGTGACCCCATGGACTGTAGCCCGCCAGACTCCTCTGTCCATGGGATTCTCCAGGCAAGAATCCTGGAGTGGGTTGCCATGCCCTCCTCCAGGGGAGCTTCCCAACCCTGGGGTTGAGTGCACATCTATCTCTTAAATCTCCTGCATTGCCAGGCGGGTTCTTTTCCACTGGTGCCTTTTGGGATACCTGGTCCTCTCCCAGAAAATTGGCCTAAAGCAGAGATGTTTTGCAGCTCAGATCCCAGTTTGCAGGCACTGAGACCCAGGCCTGCATCTGGAGCTGGGCTCACCTGGACTGTGGCTGAGCACCTTTCTGGCCGGTCTCACCGAGAAGCACATAAGCTCTTTTTCCGGGGCAGAGGTGGCCGTGGTGACGCACCAGGCTTTAAGGACAACTCTTGACTTGGGTCTGGGAATGGTGCTCTGCGTCCCCCAGGAGGAAGAGGTGCCCACGTGCAGGGTGCTTTGGAGTTCTGTTTATCCTTCATGACATTTTCATAAATTATTTTATTATTTTCCATATAGTTATTCCCTGGCATGCCTGCTTTTGCTTACTAATTAAACTTGGCCTAAAATTAAAACAGATAATTCCAGCTTTTACCTGGTTGTTGATAACCAATTAATTGCACACAGCATAGATATTTTATACCAGCTTTTCAAACTGCCTCTTTATTTAATCCTGAGATGAAAAATCAGAGTACTCTCCAAGGACTGGCAGTGATGAAGCACTCTTAGCCAGGACTCTTATTCAGGGAAGCTTGCGTTAGAGAAAGTTTTAAAAGGGCAAAATCAGTGTGAGGATTCTCTGAGACGGCGCACACCTTGCCGTGAGCTCTTGGCTGGTGTCGACAAGGCCGCCCTGCAGACACTTAATGCTGGAGGATGCACTTCACTTTAGCAGGAATGAAGCCAAATACCCTCTTTATCTGATGCCTTAGACTGCTCTCCGTGCAAAGCATAAAGCAGAAAGTGCTGTTGTTCAGTCCCTGAGTTGTGTCCAACTCTCTGTGACCCCATGGTCTGCAGCACGCCAGGCTTCTGTTCTCCACCATCTCCTGGAATTTGCTCAAATCCATGTCCACTGAGTCGTTGATGCCATCCAACCATCTCATCCTCTGCCGCCTACTTCTCCTCCTGCCTTCAGTCTTTCCCAGTATCAGGGTCTTTTCCAGTGAATTGGCTCTTCACATCAGGTGGCCCAAGTACTGGAGCTTCAGCTTCAGCATCAGTCCTTCCAATAAATATTCAGAACTGATTTCCTTTAAGATTGACTGGTTTGATCTCCTTGCAGTCCAAGGGACTCTCAAGAGTCTTCTTCAGCACCACAATTTGAAAGCATCTATTCTCCAGTGCTCAGCCTTCTTTATGGTCCAGCTCTCATGGAGGAAATACATGTTATTAAGGTCGCATCCCAAATCTTTCCATCCTCAGTTTTTACCTCCGATGTTCCTGGGACTTAGAAGAAAGGCTGCATGCAATGCGAGACCCTCTAGGGTCACCCTTTTAAGTCTGGGATGTGTGCAGGGGAAAACCCATGGGAACTGAATGCTTGTCGTTGGCCAAAAACATCGTGTTAGATATCAGTTTGTGGTTCTCAGCCAGGGGCGATTTTGCCCCCTAGAGGATGTTTGACAACAATTTTGTTATCACAGTGGGGACTGTTGACACCTTGTGGGTAGAATCCAGTGATGCTGCTAAACATAGTTCCATGTACATTAGAGTCACCTACTGCAAAGAATCGTCCCCAGCAAAAGTCCGTTTTATCCTCATTTTATGGATGAACAAACTGAGTCTCAGCAATGTTAAGTAACTAATAGAAATACGTGATCCATTTCAGTGACCCTCTTTTTATTTCTACGTCTCTCAGCCATTCCCCTGTGTCATGACCCCAGTGAAGACAGGAGTCGTTAACATAAACAATAGCAGCTGTCTGCTAATGTTGCCAGGGCTGAGCTTTCCTGTATGGGGTGAAGATTGAAGGCAGTTTTCCCAGAGATGCCCTACGAGATGCTCCAGCTTCGTAGCAGATCCCTGTGGGCGTGGCCCACGTGATGAGGAGAATAAGGCGGGTTTTGGAATCACGCTGATAAGAACGTAGATCCCAGGGCTGTCCTCCCTGGTGCCTGGCACATAGGTGTAAAATATTAGTGAGGCCTCTTAGGGGGGAGTTGCCGTTTTTGTTTTAGATTCCACATACGTATCAGATCATCCAGTGTTTGTTTTTCTCCATCTGACTTACTCCACTTAGCATAATGCCCTCAAGGTCCATCCACGTTGTCACAAATGGCAGGATTTCCTTCTATCTCATGGCTGAGTGACATTCTTTTGTAATATGCACCACATCTTCTTTATCCTCGCATCCTTGAACCTCGTTTCAGGGATGTGTGTTGCAGTCATTTTTGTCTTAGTGTCTTCCCCACCCCCCCGCCCCCACCCAACTGAATAGTAGCTTTTGTTGGTTGACGTTAAATTTTTTTGTCTGATAACATTTCTTAAAAATTCTTTGAGGTGTCTTCACTGGTGGTCCAGTGGTTAAGCATCCTCCTTCCAATGCAGGGGACACAGGTTCAATCCCTGGTCGGGGAACTAAGATCCCACCTGCCGCAGGGCCACAACTAGAAAAGCCTGCCCACTGCAGCCAAAGAGTCAGCACAGCCACCAAAATGAATGAAGAAGTAAAATTTTAAAATCTCTGAGGATTCTTACAGAAAGAAACTCAGTGGCCGTCCTGCTGGTCAGTTGGTTGTAACAAGCATGGTGACTGTACAGATATAGTGTATATGGAAGCTCCAGGAAATGCAGTTTTTGACATGAAATCATCTTGAAGATTGAACATGGAATGACATCATTATGTGTCAAGCTCCTCTTCTTTTCTAGACACAAGATCGGAAATAAAGTTGAGTAATATTTTGTCTCCATCTTCAGCTTGACAGTGGAATACTTTTAAAAAAATCACATATGTGGGACATTGGTAGGTCTATAAAGAAATGATAATGTAGTTAATATAATCTCCCCATCGACTCGAAATGTTTGGACTGTGACAGCTTCTCTACATTTTTGTTTGTATAACATGTTTTCATGGAATCGTGTGCATTTGTGCAGGACTCTTGGATGCTATGCTGGGGAAATTACTTATCTCAGAGAAGCTGAGTTCAGTGTTGCTGTCCAACACACAATCGGTGCTGAAGGAACAGTGACTAACTGCCTGACTGAAAAGAATGAATGTCAATAGGAAATGTTATTACAAGGTCAGCTGATAAAACACAGGACGTGCTCCATAGTGGTTCTTTTCTAGGAATGAAACGCAGTTACCCTTGTTATTTTTAGGTCCACAAATAAATAAGTAAATAACTCCAGATGCAGGTATGCAATAAACAAATGAAGCCTCTTATTCTTTTGAGGCTCTATTGGCTAGTGAATTTCCTTAATTGAAATTTGTTCTCAGTGTATCATAACACTGCACGGGAGACCTGTGTCTGTACTGAGCCAGCCACTGACTGCAGGTCAGGCAGCTGCAGGGGGTTGCTTGTTGTCTGCTGGAGCTTGCTGTTTCTTCTTAACCTTTCCAGCGAGACTTCAGAGGAGGGTTTTTACTTAATACAGTACCTGTCAAATTCCCAGAGCTGCAAGAAAATTGAAAATACAAATTATATTGTAAAGTGAAATATTTTGTGTGATTCTACAGTGCGGTTGATTTGGGAAGAGAATGAACTCTGACAGCCCTGCTCTTTTCAGTTCAGTGGGTTCTAACGGTTCCAAAACAAAAGCCCCCGCACCCCATAGCATCTTTCCCCATTGCTGTATCAGAGACGCCCTGCTCCCTGCTCAAGACCCAGTGGCCGCTGACTCCATGTCTCGGGTACAGAGGATCTTAGAAGGAATAGAAAACACTACATGTTAAAATTTGTGAATTTAATATTATTTACCATCCCCGGAGGACTCCAGCCATCTGATCAACGGGTAGCTTTTTAGCACTTGGCGCTTTCTCACTATTCAATCCATTTTTCATAGGCAGAAATGATCTTTCCCCCGTTTTTTTCTGACCTGTGGCCACCGCATCCCTAACGTGGGGCTGCTTGGGATGCAGAGGTTTGGAAGTGGTTAGGTGGCCCCCTCCTCTCTTTTCCTGTGATGATACACAGCAGCCTGTACTCTCTCTTGATTCATTGTGTTCAGGGGAAAACACGTAGTGAGGTTTCGTGCAAGAGCCAGAAAATCTGAAGTTCTCTGGTTGAATTCCTCACCTGCAATGTGGTGGGTAGGTTGTATGTGTTGAAAGCATTGGTGGGGGGAGGTTTGTAGGGCTTGGCTCCTTTGATGAAGGCTGAACCCTCCGTGGGCCTCCCTGACTGCTCAGCTGGTCAAAGCTGCCAGGGCAGGAGACTCAGAAGGCGTGGGCTCAATCCCTGGGTCAGGAAGGTCCCCTGGAGGAGGAAAGGGCAACCCACTCCAATATTCTTGCCTGGAAAATTCCATGGACAAAGGAGCCTAGTGGGCTGCAGTACATGGAGTGTCAAAGAGTCAGACACCACTGAGAGACTGAGCGCGCAGGCAGGAACCGTCGCTACCTCCCATGGTGCCTTCACCGCAGGGGCCTTTCTACCCCTTTGTCCTGCACACCTTTTTCATGATTCCTCCTCTGTCCTGGCTGTGCAGGGCTAGGCAGTGGGGAGGCAGGGGACAGCTTCGCCCTCCCTCAGAAGCTCCCCCTTCCCTGCCACGCAGGAGCTGGCTGCCTTTCTGATTTCCCCAACATCCCCGGGATTGAGGGTCAGGAGTCTGATTGGCTTATTCAGGCTGAATGTTATTGCTCCACGAAAGCAAACGGCCACCTCATTCCCATCTGATCCTGCAATGTACTGTGTGCAGGCTGTTTGCTGATTAGCCATTAACCTGCAGACGATTTGGAAATGGAATGTGTGAAGCCAGCCGCGTGCTGGAGAGGTTTCTTTATTTTTGATATTAGACCCACAAATTAAGCTTGATTAGAGGAGATGGAGTAATCCCCTTTTGTGAAACTCTTTTGGAGGTAACCATGGTTTGCCCGTTGTGGTTTATGGGGGCCTGGCATTTCTGACCTGTGTTTGTCAAGTGATTGGGTGTTCTCTCCTGCAGCTAAGCTCCCCAATATCCAGTGCATTATGAAGTCAGTCTCTCATGCCGAGAAAAAGGGGAGAGAAGGCGAATGTCCTGCTTATTATGGATAGTCTGCCTATATGGTGAATTTGAATGGTTTCTTTTATAGTACAACACTCGAAAACAAATAGGTATGAATATATGTGTTATATACATAAACAAATATATGTATGCTCACAAATATATGTGTGTGCGTGTGTGTGTTAGTCACTTAGTTGTGTCCAACTCTTTTCAACCCATGTATTGTAGCCCATGGAATTCTCTAGGCAAGATTATTGAAGTGGGTAGCCATTCCCTTCTCCAGGAATCTTTCCGACATGGGGATCAAACCCAGGTCTCCTGCATTGAAGGCAGATTCTTTACTGTCTGAGCCACCAGGTACCCAGTCAACTGAGGGGCAGTATGGATGTCACCCTCCTTGGGCTCTGATCTGAAAGGGAACTCCTGCTTTCTCCAGGGGAAGCCCATGTTTCCCTGATGTTAATTTCTAAAGAGGTTTCTTATTGCTGTCCTTAGGAGTGAGGCTGCAGTTGCTTTTGTTTCTCATCACCGAACATGTTCTCCATGTCACGTGCTAAAGCTGGCACAAGCCTTCTGTCTGTGTCACTCTCCATCGCCGGTGAAAGGTTTGAAAGGGAAGTCAAAGTGAAGTTGCTCGGCTGTGTCCAACTCTTTGTGACCCCATGGACTGCAGCCCGCCAGGCTCACCCGTCCATGGGATTCTCCAGGCAAGAGTACTGGTGTGGGTTGCCATTTCCTTCTCCAGGGGATCTTCCCGACCCAGGGATTAAACCCAGGTTTCCTGCATCATGAGCAGACGCTTTACCGTCTGAGCCACCAGGGATTTCGAAAAGATAGAAAAGTGAATTCCAGTTCTGTCATGTTGTTGCCAGGGTCACTAGGGTCATGTCAGGTAAGAGATCCCTTTGCAGACGAAGTATAATGACTGTAGAGTTAGACAGACCCTGGTTCACACACACCCCTGCCTGTCAGATGGAGCCTGAGGCTGGTGGTTTGCTTTCCCTGGTCCTTTGTAGACTAACAGTCTCCGGGAAGGGTTCATGATGGTGTGCCAGTAACCAACCAAGAATCGCCCAGTGCCAGAGGGTGTGTCCGCGTGATGAGTATGATTGGATGGTCATCACAATGCTTTGGGAGCTTGGAGATCCAGCAGCTACGATGGCTCAGGCCCCCTCTCTCTCCCCTGTTGGGTAGGGCAGCAGGCAAGCTGTCTGCATCGGGCTCTCTGCCATGCATCCCGCTCAGTGGATGGAGATGAATCACCGTGGGGACTGCAGGAGGCAGGGTTTTGTGACTCAGTGTGTCCTGTCCTGAGAGAGCCCTGACCCTACCCTGCTGGGTGGCTGGGATAACCTCGCACGTGAAGTTCAGTGCACACCCACCCACTTCCCCGACCTCAGAGGGGAATCAGCCTTCCCATGGTCTAGACTCTGCTCCTGGCATCCAGGGCAAGGGGGTCATCCATCCCTGCTCTGTGTCTCCTCTGTGTCCTTAAGGAATCAGTTCCTCCGTTCTCTGATTCCTTGAGGTGTGTGGGCTTCCTGTGGAATGAAGCCCAAAGCTCTTTGGGCCTGGCAGTCTCAGTGCCCTTAAACCTGAGTTCTCTGCCACCCCAGACAACGGAAGTTGCAAAGATGCTAAGCTCCCGCCCTCTGAAGAGAGTTTGCAGTCTGTGTTGCAAGCCTGGGGCTTGTCACTGGGCAACACTCTGTCTTCCTGCTCAATCTGTGCAGCTTTGAAAAGAAAATTGCCCTCGGGGTTGACTCCTGTTTACCCTTTAGAGATCTGTGAGGTGTTGGATCCACAAACCTCTCTTGGAGAAAAGTGACAGGGTCTCCTGGGGCCACACAAGGGCTCCTTAGCAGAGGAGCTGTGATCGTCCACATCAAAGTGCTGAGGTCCAGTACACACCCACACTTTGAGTGAGTGTGCCCAGGGTCCCAGCCTGGTGAGCCTGCCAGGGCTGGTGGCCAGGGTGGCTCTCAGAGCTCTGGGCTTGAGGAAGAGGAATCTGGTAGCCTCATAACAGCCTACGGTCAGCTACATGCTGGTCTGACCATGAAGGATCACTGGCCGTGATTGCGACGACCAAGTTAGAGGCTGATTTCCTAGCGATTGCCTTGAGGTTAGTGAAAATTCTTGAGTTCAGATTCAAGGGGAGCTATTTCTATTTGACGGGATTTCAGATTTGTTCTCTGAGAGACAGTTCAAGATCACATACTCCCAGGGCTAGGGACCGCCCGAGGCGGGAGTGAGGCTTGGGAACCAAGGACAGGTTCTGCATCCACGCTCACAAGGCATCCCTGAGATGAAAGGAGCATGAGCAAGCACCACGCTGTCCTTTCCTTCCTTTGTGAATCTGCTGCTCCCAAGAGGGAACAGTTTACTTCCACTCTTGACTGTGTACGGATGCTTTGGGAGCACATGGCAGCTTGCTGCACCCCCGTGGGCAGTAGAGACCACCTTCACATCCTTTTATGAGACAACGTGCACATGACTGGGTCTGGTTTAGACAAAGGGGATCCTATTCTGCCTCGCTGCTGCATGGCACTCTATTCCAGTGCTTATTTCTTTCAAGTGATTGCCTTTGAATTCCAGGTTCATCGTCTTGAAATACCCATCTCAGCTTCAAAGCTGAGCTATTCAAGAACAGGTCCTCTCCCACCTTCAGCCCAACCCCCCTAGCTCAGAGCTGCACGCAAATTTGGGATTTAAAGAAATATGATTTGATGGACGTGGAGATGAAGGGACGGATGTCTAAGGATGCCTCTGGTCTTCTGGAAGTCCTCGACAAAGGGATGAAAATAGAACAGAGCTTTCAAGTTTGATGTTTCCCAGACTTTACAGTTTGGCAATCTGTATTTGCAAAAAGGATGCCTTCTGTAAGCGACCTGAGCCATCTTTATTTTTCATCCCATGAACGATGGGCATCAGGTCGCCCTCCTCCTGACCTGTGTCCCTTCTTCCTCACTATTGCTCGTCTCTCTCACCCCAGTTCTGCCTGCATATTCTTGACATCCCTCGCGGTCTTACACCAGTACTTGCTGAGGTCCCAGCTCTCATTGCCGTCATCCCTCCCCTGGCTGCCCACATGGCATTTTCCTTCTCATTTTGACGGTCTCCTCCATCGGAGGCATGGATGGACGTCTGTCCTAGTGAACGCTGCGGCTCCTCCCCGCGATGGGCCTGCTCCAGGAGGTGGAGCCAGGAGGCATGGATGATCCCCAAGGCTGTGCAGGGCCTGACCCAAGGCTCAGGCTGCAGCTTCAAGCCTGAGTTCCTTCACATAGAAACTGCACCGTCTAGTGGTTAAGAATCCAGCTTTCAGTGCTCAGGACATGGGTTCAGTCTCTGGTAAGGACCTGACATCCCACATGCTGCGGGGCCAGTGAGCCCAGGCACCACAGCTCCTGAGCCTATGCGCTTTAGAGCCCGTGAGCTGCAGCAAGAGAAGCCCCCCACGCTGCAGCCAGAGAAAGCCTGTGTGCCGCACTGAAGACCAGCACAGCCAAAATAACAATCAATTCAAAAGCCAAACAGAAAACAGCCTTGGATGACTTCATTAATTCATGGAGTTGCAACTTCCTCATTCCAGAACTGGACACAATATTGACTTGCCAGGAGCATTCCAGAATATACTGTAAAGCCAAGGACAGGCCTGCAATAGAAACACACAATCTTTTAATACACATGCAGAATGCTAAGTCACTTCAGTCTTGTCTGACTCTTTTCCATCCTATGGACTGTAGTCCGCCAGGCTCCTCTGTGCATGGGATTCTCCAGGCAGAATACTGGAGCGGGTTGCCGTGCCCTCCTCCAGGGGGTCCTCCTGACCCAGGGATCGAATCCAGGTCTCTTATGTCTCCTGCACTGGGAGGTGGGTTCCTTACCTCTAGCACCACCTGGGAAGCCCATCTTTCAATATAAGGAAAAACAAGAAGCAAAGCCAGGAAATAGGGGAAGAACTGAGTGCCTCTAGGAAGGAAGACTTTTCTAAAAAGTGCACTGTTCCCACTGAGATAAGGAGAAAGATGCAGCAAAGAGACGGAAGATGGAGTTTTATCCTAACTACATGTGGACATCTTTAACCCAGCATGAAATGTCGGATTTTCTCGATCCTGTAAAAGCATGAGAACGTTTCACGTGGCTTTGATTGTGGGGTGTGTGTCTGCTTGCCCATGTGTCAGTGCAGAGGCATTGATCGTTTGCTGTGGGATGGGCATTGTTCTGGCTCTGGGGACACACGATGAGCGAGGCAGAGTTGATTCAGTCTCCAAGAGCTGAACGCGTGTCAGGCATCGCAGTTCAAGGGCATCTGGGGTCCAGAGCTTTGGGGAGAGATAGGCAGGAAGCAAAGGGTCAAACACATGAATACAGCTAAATCTCCCCATGAGAAAAGCTTCAGACCGTCTCCAATTGAGAAACTTTCTACAAAATATTTGACAAGTGCTCCTGTCAAGGTCATCAAGAATCAAGAAAAGTCTGGGAAACTGTCACAGCCAAGAGGGACCCAGAGAGATAGGCAGAGACTATAAATAATGTCGTACCCTGGCTGGGAACCCGGAGGCAGTAAATGGACATGGGGAGAAGGATAGTGAAATTTGAATCACATGAAGTCTAGTGGAAAACAGTGACCCAGGCCTTCCCTGGTGGCTCAGTGGTAAAGAATCCGCCTGCCAGTGGAGGAGTCGTGGGTTCCATCCCTGGTCCGGGAAGATCCCATGTGCTGCGGAGCAACTCAGCTCTCCCACCCTCCTCTGGGGTGGGTATGGATGCAGGAGAGGAGGAGCAGGAAAAAGGCTGGTCGTGCTGTCCTGTCAGAGATTTAATTTGAGATGGAAAGATGCTGGAAACGTTAAATCAGACAAATGGCATCACTGACGTTTGTTTTTACGAGGCTGTCTGGGTTGCTTTGCTGAAAGTAGAGAAAGAGGGAGCTGGGCCAATTGGAGGGCCCATTAGGTGCCTCTGGAAAAATCTGGGCAAGAGATGCTGTGACCCAGGCTCAGATGGTCTCCGGAGAGAGAAAGAGGGATGGGGGTTTCGGACGTGATTTGGAGACGGGGTCCAGTGTGCCTGTGGTGAACTGTGTGTCAGGAGGGAAGGAAAGTGGAGAATCAAGGAAAGTCTTAGATGTTTGGCTTGAACCAAAATGGATAGGTGGGAATCTTAACGAGCTGGAAAATCAGGTTTGGGCAGAGCTCTGTTTTGGCTCCTTCAGTGTTTCTCAGCCTTTTCCCCCCATGATCACCCTCTAAGGAGAAGGATTAAATTAGATTTAAGTTTAATTAAGAAGAGACATTAAGTGCTAAGGAGGAGGATGGGACCTGCATGGAGGGCCAAGGGCCAGCATAATGTCTAAAATGTTCTACATCCGTCCCGAGAACCAATTTTCACCCCCAAGGAGAGACAGTGCCCCGTGGAGAATGCATGGCCTGGTTAGTAATGAGATATCTGGGAGGTGGCCAGAGAGAGAAGTTGCAATTAGGGGTCAAAACGCAGGCTGGAACTCCCAAGGAAGCGTTGGTTCTGAGATACAGCGGGGTGGCCCCAGGCGTTCATAGGATAAAATCAAGGCCACCAGGGGGGCGAGTGTGGCTGCAGAAGAGACGCAGACCAGGCTGCAGCCGCAGGACACTCATGCATGGAGGGGGGATTAGCAGTGGGAGGGATGGCATTAAAGCAGAGAACCCAGCAGCGGGAAAGCGAGGTTGAATTCTGATGAGAGGATGTGTAAGGTCACAGAGATGTGACCGGAGCCGTCGGCCACGCAGGGACCACTGTTGCTGCTGACCGGAGCAGTATCCCCGTAATTGCCAAGGAGGACACCAGCTTGTAGGGGGCAGGGGGCGGGGTCATGGAGAGTGTGGACCTGCTGACCAGGCACCTCTGTCAGGGTGCAGTGAGACACTGCCGTCTGGGGGAAACGGTGATGCCAGCTGGCTTGGATGTAGTGTTTGTTGTTGACACAGGAATCATCCGGTGGAGAGAGAAACAGGTAAGGGGTGGCTCTGGGCTTGGTGCAGGAAGTCAGTAAGAGCTGTGGGGTACAGGGTACGGGGGTTGTTGGAAGGGCAGGGGCTGGCCTTTAATAGGAGCCAGACACAGATTCACTGTAACAAGAGAGAGGACGGACCGAATTCAAATGTCAAGAGACATAGACGTGACGGTTGGACGATGAGAAAATTTCAGCATGGTTTTTTTCTCACTAAAAAATAAAACAAGATTATCAGAAGGGATTTTCAGAAGAGTGGTCACAGTGCACCTGTATCTATGTGCTGTCCATGTGAAGCTTTCCCCTCTAGCCCTTTATCCTGCTAATCCACACTCACGGGTGCAGACGGACGACTCCTTGTGGTCCACGCCGCCCTCTTACGTAAAGCCCAGGAGAGGCCTCACAAGCAGATGAGCCTAACACGATACACTGCTTTAAATAACTCATGTAAAATCACCCTTCTGTGAACATTTCTAGATGGATCTTGTCTTTTAAGCTTCAGCAAACCCTATTAGCCATCAAAACCCTCTAGTTTCTCAAAATAGCCCTCTCCCAGCTTCCTCCCGCATCTTTGCATCATGGCTGCGTGGTCCCTGGAGAGGCTGGGACAGGGTGTCGGCTGTGCCAGTAGGGACCAGAGCCCCCTGGAGAGGACTTGTTCCAGGACCCCTTCCCTTTGGCAACTGTTCTGCACTCAAGGGCTTTCTGATGTCTGCCTTTGAGCATCTGTATGTTTCGTCTTCTCTCTTTGAAGACTGTGATCTTGTGTTATCCCTCTCCCCACCTCCCCCCGCCCCCCAGGTGCTAAGGATGAAGAAACAGGGACCCAGGATGCACTCTGGTGCAGTGGACATTTCAGGTCCCAGTGGTGATGCTCCCCAGGCTGGAGGCTTGTCATCCTTTCTCTGTTTTGTTTAGAGGCACAGAGTATACAGCCCTGCTTGGCACTTCCTGATCAGTCCCAGGGGCAGCAAGAATTTTGAGAAGCACATTCTTCCTGCATCATCCCAGTTGCTCTTGAGTCTCCGTGATGCCATTGCATTTTTCCACTGCTCAGTTGCAGAATGTATGGAGGCATTTTAGAAATCACATGCTGAGTGTTATGGGCCTTTTCCTGTTGCCGACTTCACCTTCCTAGCCCCTCAGTCATGTGAGATGTGTGTTTCGGCTGCTGGCAAGCAGCAGGTCAGTGTGCATGGAGTCCAGAGAGCTAATGGCCTCGATGCTTCTCACTGATGGTGTCTGTATAGACGTGTCTCCTCCTTCTGGTCCAGCTGGAAATGCCAATGCTGGCTGGGGCAGCTCTGATGAAAAGGCTCCCATCTCAGCTGCCTTGATGATAAGAGTCAGGAGTGGACCTCAGTTGGAACATAATCCCCTTCCCTTTTAGAAAAGAAGGTTAATCTGGAAATATCTAGAAGTATTTGCCATGTTTTTTAACTTTGTTGACATTAAGATGCTGTGCTTAGTCACTCAGTCGTGTCCGACTCTTGGCAACCTCACGGACTGCAGCCCACCAGGCTCCTCTGTCCATGGGGATTCTCCAGGCAAGAATACTGCCCTTCTCCAGGGAATCTTCCCAACCCAGGGATCAAACCCAGGTCTTCTGCATTGCAGGTGGATTCTTTACTGTCTGAGCCACCAGGGAAGCCTACTTTAAGATAGGTCTACTGATTAACACTTCACATTGTCTCTCTGGCATGAAGCATCTTCAATAAGTGAGTTTTCATACCCTTAAAAGTGAAAAATCCAAGACCAGAGGCACAGTGATTTGAATTCTCCTGGATTTCCAAGGTTCTCTCACACCCATCTGATTTGACAGCTGTTTTTAAAGCGAATCAGCTGTCTAGTCCTTTCAAAGTTTTGACTTCATTGTCACATAGAAGTCAGCTTTCTTTTCACAGTCACAGTTTTCTCATTTCGTATAAATTTTAAGTAATTCAAGCAGTTGTGATAGCAGGTTTTGTGAATATAAACCAGGTAGGGAACACACGCACCTGGGTATACAAAGCCGACGTGTGTGTGTGTGTGCTTTGTTCTTAGCTGTAGCGGTGTACACGGTCACAGTGCAGGAGAGCTGCTTAATGTGACCTGTAGCAGCACTGCTGTGTAGGCTGCTGCTGCTGCTAAGTCACTTCAGTCATGTCCGACTCTGTGCGACCCCATAGACGGCAGCCCACCAGGCTCCCCCGTCCCTGGGATACTCCAGGCAAGAACACTGGAGTGGGTTGCCATTTCCTTCTCCAGTGCATGAAAGTGAAAAGGGAAAGAGAAGTCGCTCAGTCGTGTCCGACTTAGCGACCCCATGGACTGCAGCCTACCAGGCTCCTCTGTCCATGGGATTTTCCAGGCAAGAGTAGTGGAGTGGGGTGCCATTGCTGTGTAGGTTAGAGAGGGGCAAATCTCTATTAAAGTGAAAACTAAGAGGCTTGCCTGGTGGTTCAGTGATTAAGACTTTGCTTTCCAATGCATGGGCTGCAGGTTCAATCCCTGGTGAGGGAATTCCAATCCCGGATGCCTCATGGCCAAAAAAGCAGAATGTAAAACAGAAGCAATATTGTAATAAAATTCAAGAAGGACTTTAAAAACAGTCCACATAAAAAAAAAATCTTTAAAAAAGTGAAAATCACGCTCTCCTCAGTTGGTATAGGGTGTAAAGGATTGTGTGTCTAGGTGTTTCCTAAGTCTGAGTACATTAGGAGAAAGAGCCCTAACGAAATAGTGATGGTCCTTCCCCAAAAGAGACATCGTCCAACTTTGAGCACAGTGCTGGCAATTACATGATCACTGGCCTTTACCATTTCTGATTACCTCTTTTCCAGTATCTCAAAGGGGACAGGTAAGCACTCAGATCTTTAGAAAATGAGGCTAAATTTTATTATATTCTGAGAGGAAAATAGTAAATAAAGCAGGACTGGATTCAACGGACCCGAAGTTTTTGTGATCTCGCTTTTCTCCTACATGTCTCTTATCTGGTCTCGGGGAAGATCGCGTGAGGTTTAGGGAGTACCAGGAAGGTAAGTTCAAAAAATTGTGAAAGAAGGTTGATTTAACTTAAAAAGTGTATGTTCTTTCCTAACCCTGAGTACTGAACCTGCTCACATGGTAAAGCACCGCTGATCATGTGGTAACAGAGGAGTTTTCGTGGTACCTGGTCACGTGCAAACCAATCGCGTGGTAAAGCGTCACCCAGACTGCGTGACTAGCAGGGGAGCGGGCAGGGCAGGGAGAGGCAGAGAGAGGAGAGGAGAAAATGTTTCTTTGTTTCCCTTTCAAAGGATGTGTTTCTTGTCAAAATGTAATCACTGGTGTCAGCAAACTGATGAGATGCTCTGAGCATTGTTTACCAAATAAAAAGTTTCCTTCTGTATGACAAGCAAGAGATCAGATCAAGTGGTTAGATCTGCTGCTTACAAGACGATGGGAGCAAAAATAATTACATAATGGGATGCTTAAGGTGTGAACCAGGTGACACCCACATGAGAGCCACCTCTCAATGTCCCCAGCCCATCTGCTAGGTGCCCTGAACACCTGGGTTCCTGAAAAGCATTTGATGAGCCTCCTGTTCCTGCTTTATAGTTAACTAGTGCTTTTCCAATACAGTGTCCTCTACAAAGGGGTATAAATCAGTATAGTTGACTTTTTCCACAATAAAATACCACTCATGATGCTTTGAAATAACTTCAAAAGCCCCAACTGTAATCTTAGACTTGTAAGTGTATTGTACAGGAATTACCATCCAGGATAAGAAAGATCATAGCAAAAGCATTTTATTTATCAAGCCTTTAGTCGAGGCCTCACTTTCCTCGTGTCCTTGGCATTCCTCTCAGTAGCCACAGAAGGCCATCATATGGTCCTTACTTTGCAGGTGAGAGAGCTGAAGTTGATACTGATTTTAGCCGTTCACGCCAGGTTAGATGGCTAACAAGTCAGAGGGGACCAGATTCAGGCCGAGGTTTGCCCGACACCACAGTTCACTTTCTAATTGTTTAATTTCCTGTGATATTGTTCACAGCCTTTGTACCTTCTTTACCCTTTGGGGTGTGAGTGAGAGAAAGGCATGAGATTATCCAGTAATGTAACTGCTTGCATAAACATTTTTTTTCCCTTATTGTTTTGATAGAGAACTTCCAGCCCCATTGTTAGTGAACTAAATGTTTGGGGTGTTAAAAAAATTTCCCATGACCCTTGTTAGACATTGGACTTCCCTTGTGGCTCAGGAGACCTAGGTTGGATCCCTGGGTTGGGAAGATCCTCTGGAGAAGGGAATGGCTACCCACTCCAGTATTCTGGCCTGGAGAATTCCATGGACTGTATGTACAGTCCGTGGGGTCGCAAAGAGTCGAACATGACTGAGTGACACTCACTTTCACTTGTTAGAGATTGTATGGCAGACTTTATTCAGGCCCATGCTAATGGATGTAGGGACCACCACAGTGGGCTTTTTCAGTGGCGGAGAGAAATTGGGTTCGACTTGCTCTAAACACAACAAGAAAAAGTAGGCCCTTTTAGCAGAGGTATAAAGTGGGATCAGTGGACGTAAAATCACTGGAAAGAAACATCAGCTGTAAGGGACGATTCTGGACTACCCTGGTGGCTCAGTGGTAAAGAACCGCCTGTCACTGCAGGAGAGATGAGTTCAATCCCTGGGGTCAGAAAGAGCCCCTGAGAAGAGGCTGGCTACCCACTCTAGTATCCTTGCCTGGGAAATCCCATGGACAGAGAAGCCTGGGGGGTACTGTTCATGGGACTGCAAAAGAGTCAGACACAACTGAGCAACTAAACAACAACAAAGGGGAGACCCTGCCTGAACTGACTGCACAGGTTTCTTGTTGAAGGCAGACTGGGGTGATCCGCTGTGGAGGGTGTGGGGGCAGTTCTTGCTGAAACTGGAAAATGCTGAGATGCATATGGAAGCCCACAGGTCAGGGCTTAGTCGAGAAGAGAGTTCAGAAGAGCCTGAATCTGGTCAAGGAGAAGATCTTTGTTGGGGGCAGAACTGTGGCTGGAATTCAAGTCAAGAAATATGCCAGGGCTCACTACAGAGCCTTTTTGCAATGCGCTTTGGAAGCCAGCACAGAAAGAAGGAAGGTCCTGTCAGCCTGATGCCCTTTCTCCAGACTGCAGCTGTGTTAGGAGAGCGGCTCACGTGCTTATACTTGAGAGCATGGCCGCCCCGGAAGGACCATCACACGCGAAGTTGTGTATTTCACTCCATCCTCTCTGATTCATCATATCAGGGGCTTTTCCATAGTATCTCCGTATCAGTGGAGTTGTGGAGAACCGTGACCTGAATACTGAGTTCAGACGTCATACTCTGAGAGCACGTTATGTTTGTGGTTTAAAGCATTTATTTTTTATGTTGTACTTTTATAAAAGTGAGAAGCTTTTGTGCTTTGAGTAAAATGCTCTGCTCTGGCAGTGAAGCTCTGTTTTTTTTGTTGTTGTTGTTGTTTTTTAAGAGGATTTTTTTTTCTTCTAAAAACACAGAGAAAAATACCACACATTTCACACAGCATCGTCGCCACCCTTTCCCATCACCTTGCAGTCAGACAGCTTTCAGGCACTTGTAAAAACTGAAGGCTCAGATACTGGGGATTCACTCAGCCTTGACAACTCCTGGGGACAAAGTTGGCAGTTTGTTCACCGTTCTTGCAGACACTTAGTCTCTTGCCAGGCACTTCGACATCAGAGAATTCAGGGCATAGATTAGTGACTGCAGAGGCAAATTCATCTGCAGGTAAGTAAGTGAGTAGCTTACAGTACTAATGCAGAATGCCCTGGTTTTTCAGCATCTACTGAGAGGCTTAATATGGCCATTGATAATCTGTATTGGTTTGAAATGAAAGATAGGTTTGTCTTTTTTCCCCTCCCTTTTGTTCACTCCACACTAGGGAAATTCAGGAATATTTTCAGCTTTTCCATTTATAAAATAGTCCAGAGGAAATGAAGATCAGGTCAGCCCCACGGTCCGTTATTTTATTCCTTGGGTTGGTGAGGCGCTGGCACTGTTTAGTTTAGCCAGTTACTTCGCTGGAATTTACAGTAAGGCCTTACTTTAATGTAATTCCATCGAGGGAGTGTTTGTTTTAAATAACTTCCCTGGCTTCCTTGTTTGGTTTTTGCTGGAGATTCTGTCTCTGTGTTCCCAGTGTGGAGCCCCCCTGGGCTTTGCTGCACAGAAACAGTTTTATTTTTAAATTGAAAAGTGGATTTGTTTAATGTCCTTCAAGGAGCAGATTCATAGAGCTGCAGCTTTCCTGAGAGGCGTTGCCAAAGTCATAATTGGTAGAAAGTTACCAAGAAAGGGGGATTAGCTTGTTGATCCATGTCACAACAAACCGTCATGGTCTCAGGTAGTTTTGTGGCTTGTTTGAGAGAATAATACAGAATTTAGAGTGCGTGAGCCCCTGGGTAGTGACAAAGACTGCCTTTGTTAGGAGAATTTGCTGCTGGACAGCTCTGGACCCTGCAGGAGCCACATAAAAGGACAGATATTCCAGAAGGGCTCAGGGAGCACGTGTCTCATTACACGCCGGGGATCAGCGCTGTCCCTGGGAACAGGTGGCAGGTGCTACACGGACGTGTGACATCCTTGACAGGTGCCCAGCTGGGATGGGGTTCCTCCTGACTCGGCCCCACTGGCATTGCTGGGGAGGAGACCCAGAGGGCCTGAGGGAGTCCGAGGCCTGCAGAAGACTCCCGGGGCCAGCCCTGGCTCATGCAGCCTCATCTCGAGAATCGGATACCTCTTTGAACAGGATGCTTTGACATCCAAATGGACCAAGTTGATTCAGATGAGCAGATGTTGCCTTACCCTCAAGGGGCCCTGGCCCCACCCCTGATACTAGAGTGACAGGGATGAAGACCCTGACTGCCCAACAGGCAGAGGTGGTGTGCCGCGTCCAGGAAGAGGCTGGGGAAGACGTTACAGCTCCCAGCTCAGCTGGCCCTCACCCTTCCCCACACTTACCTCCTTCTGTCTGGGAAGTCTAGGGCGAATGTGTAAACTACCAAGGCTAAACTGTTGGGACGGGGAAGAAATGGTCTCAGGATGGAGGTGCATACCGTGTACTATGGGGTCCATCAAGGTTCCTCTCATAGGGGCTCAGGAAAATCCCTGAGCAGAGGGATCTGGGAACTGGGATATACGGGGAGAGCAGGATTCCGCCAGGAAGCAGGGGAGGATTCCTGTGGCTTGAGGGAATGCAGCCCTGTAGGGCCTGGGTCAGGGGATCTGTGGGTGACCCCGGATGGCCCAGCAAGGGGCCTGCAGGGTTCAGCAGGATGGGGCCTTGGAGAGGTGTGCTCAGGCCGCATCACAGGAGTCCTGGATGACAAGCTCGGGTCCTGAGGTCAGCTGATTAGCACCCTAAATTTCCTCTGCACCCTCGTTCTTCCCTTGCCACCCCACCAAACACACATTCCCAGCTCCTGCAGAGAAAAGAGACACTTTTGACTGCGGCAGGAGAAGGTTCTCCCTGTGCCTAGCGAAACAGGCAAGGCTTGTCTTGTTGGTCCCAATGTACGAAGGTCTATAATGGGCGTGGTCCTCAGTAGGAGCTCACAGATTATCCTGCAGCACATAGTAGGGATAGCATGAATGTCTGCTTTTCTTTTCTTTTTTTTTTTTCCTTCCTGCCCCTGGGAGATATGTCTATGTATTTATACACCTATTCTATTCTAGGAGGTTCTGGTACAAGGTTTATGGGGGCACTGAGCAAAAAGGTTCCTTTCATACAAATTACATGCCAGTTGCATCCTCAGTGGAGATGTTTTCCCTTCCTCTGAGTCTCCTGCTTGGGGCAAGGTGAGCTGACTCTTTGGCTCAGCTGAGTTAGTCTCCAGTCAGCTAACTTCTTAATCAGCTTAACCCTTTTCTGCACCTATGAGCTCTTATTCTATCATGACATTCACCCCAGCCTCCCAAAACGTCAGGAAAGACTCATTTGTTTTGGTGGTTACAAGATTTTTACTCAGCAAAGACAGTGTTATCTTGAGAGTTGGTTAGAGTACGTGAAGTTTTACGTGGATAAATAAGCATGATTCATGTTTTGATGTGGTTAAACCTTCTTTTTATTTTATTTTAGGGGGCAGGGGAGGTTTACAGGTTTCTTTGAGGAACCAAAAACTTACGCCACGTGCGAGGAGGAAACAGTCAATTGCTGCTGCACAGCAGTGTCAGTCTTAGGAGTTAGAGTCAGTCCCTCTTTAAGTGACTTTTTAATTTGACCCACATTATTGTGGTTTAATGCCTATTCAATAAAATTCACCCATTTAAAGTGGGTAGATGGTTTTCAAAGCCTACTTGCTTCTAAGATCCTATTGGAAGAATAAGTGGAGATGTTTGGTGTTTGCAATCCGGAGAAACATCCTTGTTAGCTGTGATCCGGATTCCTTTGCATGGCAAAATCCCACATGCCTGCAAAGACTGCTGTTACTTCATCTTTCAGTGGCGACGTCGTGTTCCTCAGGATGCCAGACACATAGAGACAGAGGTCTTCTGAACGGCTCCAAGCTTCTGTGCCTTCGAGTTTAGTACAGATGACCTCGGGGCCTTTTCCCTCTGCTGGTTGTTTTTTTTTTTCCTTTTTCTGAAGGACAGGACAAAGGCACAGGCGGTGTGACTGGCATGGGGCTCCCGTGAACCTGAGGTGCGCAGGCCGCCTTCCCCTCTTGGGGCTGGGCAAGGAAGCACGCGTCAGCTGGATTCTGGTGGACTTGGGCTCAGAATCCTTGAGGCTTCAGCCACCACCGGATAGTGGTCTACCCAGGAACAGTGGTCGGAATTCTGCTGCAGAGATTGAAACAGAAAATGGGAAAGTCCTAAGATGGCAGAGGAGTAGGGCAGGGAGACCACTTTCACCCACAGTTTCATCAAAAGATCATTTGAATGCTGAGCAGCTTCCACAAAACAGCTTCTGCACGCTGGCAGAGGACGCCAGGTACCCAGAAGGGCAGCCCATTCTCTTCGAAAGGAGGTAGGACAAAATATAAAAGACAAAAAGAGAAACAAAAGAGTTAGGGATGGAGAGCCATCTGGGGAAGGAAGTCATGAAGGAGGGGAAGTTTCCACACACCAGGAAAGCCTCTCACCGGCGGGTCTGTGGGGAGTTTTGGAATCTCAGAGGGCAACATAACCGGGAGGGGGAAAAAAAAAAACAAACGTGTAGGCCTAGGGAGGCCACTGAGGGGACGACAGCAGCCCTCCCTCTCAGTTCCGCTCTGTGTCTCCAGCCAGCTCTCCGTCCCGCCACCCCCGTCTCTCGCATCTGGTTGCTGTTCCATCGCTGAGTCCTATCTGACTCTCTGCGACCCCATGCACTGCAGCACGCCAGGCTTGCCCGTGCGTCACTGTCTCTCCCCCTCTATCCTCATCATTCCTTTCTTTGCTTCTTCAGCAGCAACAACATTCCCTTGGCTATATATCCTTCTCCTCTCAGCTTGTTCCAACATCACCCGGTGTCCTGAGAGCAGGCTCTGTTCGGGTGACAGTCATTTGTTCTTTTTCAGTGGCAGACTTCAGAAGAAGGAAAAGAAAAAAAAAAGGGTTCTGCAGATGGGTGTCTGCCAGAGGGGGCCCGGGTAACGGGTTTACCAACTTCTTCCCTACCCTTTTTCCTCCTATCAGGTGAGAACAGATAAATATGAAAAGTTCTCCACCCAAGGGCCTCGTGTCCTGTGAGTTGAAAACGTGCTGGAAGCGCAGTGCTTCTGTGGGTCATGTCTGGCTAAGACAAGAGCCTTGCTGGGGCTGTGCTGGGCTAGGGTGCCCTTGGCCTAGCTCTGCAAAATGCCCTGAACGCCAGTTGCGAGTTCTGCTCGTGGAGCCCTGCACTGGGGTTTTGCCCTGCTGCACAGAATGATGAATCATTGGTTTTCTTTGCCCAGCTGTGCTTTCACAGCCCTGCTCTTGGTTGGAGCTGCTGGGTTCCTTGTCTGCCACGGGCAGTCACTATTGGAAGGAGCAGGTCAGAGTGTGGATGGAAGGAGGAGACATGCAGTCAAGCAAACCAGTGAGATCCGAGCAAAGCCCAGCACAGGGGCCAAGCCCCATTCTGTGGTCTTGACCTGATTTCTCACCGTGGAGGTTATAGAAGTCTCCAGAAGGCAAGCTGCCTGCTCCCAACCTCCCAGGGCGCAGGAGAATTGCAGTGTTTGCTTTCAGTATGTTATATTCAGTAATTATTCAAGGAATGAAGCCATCCTATATCTACCCTGAGAGGAGTAAGAAAAGTACACATAATTCTCTTGTCTCATTGGGTTCAGGCAGATCATTTTACATGTATATTTTACTTTCTTATGCGTGCGTGCGAAGTCACTTCAATCGTGTCCAACTCTTTGTGACTCTGTGGACTTGAGCCCACCAGGCTCCTCTGTCCATGGCGACTCCCCAGGCGAGAATACTAGAGTGGGTTGCCATGCCCTCCTCCGGGCATCATCCCAACCCATCGAACCCACACCTCTTATGTCTCCTGCACTGGTGGGAGGGTTCTTTACCACTGGTGCCACCTGGGAAGCGCATCCCTGGCATAAGCATCATCTGTGTACTACAGTTTTTACTTGCTGGTGTATCACAGACAGGTTTCCATGTCACTACAGAATTGTCATCACCAGCATTCTTATTGGCTGAGTTAATCTACCTGGTGTCTTGCCAGGAGGTTCTCTCGCTTCTCGTACTTAGGTTGCTCTCGAGTTTTTTCTGTTATGGATAACATTGTGATGGGCGTCTTCATGCATATGGCCTCTGCATTTTGGATTACTTCCTAGGACACATTCCCAGAAATGGGATTACTGGCATTTGATACATAGTATTGAATTACTTTCCAAAAGGGTTTTTACCAATTTTATTGCACGCCTGCCAGTGTTTAGTATTATCTTAAAAAAAAAAAAAAGTTTTGTTAATTGGCAATAAGTGGCCATATTTTGTTTACATTTCCGCTCTTTCAGTTATCTGCAAGAGAAAATAGTTTGCATTCATTTTCTAACTGTAGTTTTTGTTCTGCAAACTGTTCATATCCTTTGCCTAGTTATTTATTGAGGTTTAATGTTTTTTGTTAAGAATTTTATTAGCGTTTTTGGATGGTTATTATGTTAACCTACTTGATATTTCTACAGCTGGTTTTCCTATGTTGTTGTTTGCTACCTCATTTGATTTTTTTTTAATTTGCTTTTGTTATTTTATATCCAAATTTTTTAGCTCATCAAGTCTCTCCATCTTTTTCTTTATGGCATTCTCTATTTTCAAATTCCATATTCCGTTCTAGGCTTTATTTATTTACTGTTTTTGGTTGCCCTGGTCTCATTTCTGCACAAGGGCTTCCTCTAGTTGCCGCTAGTGGCGCCTGCTCTCTGTTGCAGAGAGTGAGCTTCTCACTGTCAAGCTTCTCCTGTTGTGGAGCCCAGGCTCGAGGCTCTCAGGCTTCAGGAGTTCTGACACATGGACTTGGTTGCTCCCCAACACATGGAATCTTCCCAGACCAGGGATCGAACCTGTGTCCCCTGCATTGACAGGTGGATTCTTATCCACTGCACCATCAGAGAAATCCTAGGTTTCATTTTTATTTTATTATGTTATACTTAAGATTTTAGTTTTGTCTGAATTTGACTTTTTGAGCTGAAAGTTTCTGAATTGATTTTTAAATTGCAGCTAGTTATTACATCATTTGTTAAATAAACCTGTTTAATTTAAAAGTGAATCTTTCCATCAAACGTTTTCTAGGCAATCTGTTGCTTCTATGACATAATCTTTTATTCTTGGGTCAGGACCACATTGTCGCCATTGTTACTGCTTGTGGTATGTTTTACTATCAACCAGTTCTCTCTTATCACTCTTCCTCTGATCCTTCTTTAGTATTCTAATTTATTATTCTACCAAGTGAAGTTTCAAATCATTTTGTTAAATCTCCTATCAAAAATAATAGTTTTCAAGTTCTGATTGGACTTGCATTAGATCTGAGTGTTAAGCAGGCACATTTTATGGTGCTGAATTTTAAGCATAATATATTTGTTTCTTAATTTCATGAAAGAAATCCATGTTTATTATGGAAGATATTGGAAGATAAAAAATGAAGTGGCTCATGACCCGCAAATGACCTTGCTGACCTTGATGCCATAGAGACCCTCTGGGGTACGCCTTCCTGAAAGGTGGGGTCTGGCTGCTCACCACCCAGAAGCCAATGAACAGTCTGGGTTGGTGGAGAGGAGAGTTTGCTTTATTTCAGACGCTGGCAGCTGTGCGGAGGTGGGGGGCGGGCAGACATCTGTCCAAAGGCCGACCCCCTTCTGACAAGCAGGGGGTAAGCGCTTTTACAGACTGAGGGAGGGGCTACATGCAGAAACAGCACCGTCAGCTCTGACCGTCATCTTCAAGCTGGCCGTCGGTGGTCTGACCAGCATCACAGATAACAGTTAATCTTCAGTTCCAGGGGTGTTGTATTTCCATTTCTTTGAGCCACTTCTCAGGGTTGTGGCAGCTTACGTCTCAGCTACAGTCTGGTCATCGTGCGGTTAACCTCTCTATCTGGTGCAGGTTTCAGAATCTGTAAGACTGCTCAGAGAATGTGGCTCAGAATATCATCTCTAGCCTTGACGAGGACCTGCAGGCCCCTGACTGGGCTTAACGGCTCTATTATTGTTCGTTTCCTTTGTTTCTGCTTAAACTTACTCTCTGACTTCTCTCATGAAGCTTGTGCTTTGGCTAAAGTTTTCCAGAGATAAAAGCCAGGCAGAGGACGGTGGGGAGGGCTCAGCAGACCCCACTGTCTTTCATAAGCACACATCCCCCCCTTTCCTGGCAATGGGTGGGGGGTGGCCTCACAGCTCAGCCTCCAGCTTGGAGGTCAGAGACGGACTCCACGCTGTGGACTCCAGGTGCCGTCTGTCCCAGTGCAGGGGACCAGCCCAGGCAAGCAGGAGTGCAGGTGCATCAGCTGAAGGTATAGTCAGACCTCCGAGGTCACGCTGTCCTCTGATAGCGGAGGTCTCATCAGCTGCTGCTAGGTGGGGTGGCAGTGACTTGGGGGATCGAGGACGCCATTAAGACCGGAGAACACTCTTCGCATCCCTGCCACAGTGCCTGACAATATGCTCTCTGTGCCAATGCAGCTTTTAGAACAAGGAATTACCTGAAAGACCTCACTCTGAACTTAGCAGAGCTGTCTAAGCGGACTGATTATTCAATGAGCTGATGTGATAGACTCGGGCTCCCGTGAGCCTGGGGCGGCGCCTCCCTCCCGCAGCATCCTGCGGAAGCCAGAGCAGCCATTCTCCTGTGGTCCATGCACACATTCCCGGTGCCCTTCACTGGCGGGCTTTCCAGCTGGCTCGGCCCCCAGCATGCCAGCTGCTGCCCTTCTCTCTGCCTTTCCACTTTCCCTGCCTTCCCTCCTGGTCACTTCCGGTGCAGGCCTCCACCTTCTTTCCTTTCAGTAATGATTAAATCATGAGCTTCATGTATCCCTTACTTTCCATCTGGGATTCTTTCTTTCTTTTTTTTCCTGCTTGAGGAATACCTGGGTCGGCTGGTTTTGAATTCTCTCTTTACCATGCAATGTCTTTGTTTTTACTTCATTTTTGAAACGTATTTTAGGAAAAGAAATTTAAGCTGGTAGTGACTTCTTTCTGTTTGAAAAAAATATTTTCATGAAGACAATTATTCCACTATCTTTAGGCTTTTATTTATTCTACAGAGTCCTATTATTTGTCTGAAGGTGATATGTCTTCTTCTCCAATGGGATTTCAATGCCAATGTATTTTGCTTTTTTAACTTTTTATTATGGAAGCTTTTTATACATATATGGAAAATTAGAGAAGTATAGTGTCCCTGTTATAACCACCATTCAGCATTAACTGTTACAAACCATCGCTAGGCTGGTTCTAGGTATCACCTGAACTTTTTCTCTCTTACCATTATTTGGAGCAAATTCCAGGCATTATATCAGTTCATACATAAATATTTTAGTTGTCCCTCTTAAAATAAGAGTTTTTAAAATACCACCAATTTATTATATCAGTTCAGTTCAGTTCCATCTCTCAGTCATGTCCAACTCCTCGTGACCCCAAGGACTGCAGCCTGCCAGGTCTCCATGTCCATCACCAACTCCCGAAGCTTGTTCAAACTCATGTCCATCGAGTCAGTGACTCCATCCAACCATTTTATCCTCTGTCGTCCCCTTCTCCTCCTGCCTTCAGTCTTTTCCAGGATCAGGGTCTTTTCCAATGAGTCAGCTCTTTGCATGAGGTGGCCAAAGTATTGGTGTTTCAGCTTCAGCATCAGTCCTTCCATTGAATATTCAGGACTGATTTCCTTCAGGATTGACTGGTTGGATCTCCTTGAAGTCCAAGGGACTTTCAAGAGTCTTCTCTAACACCCCAGTTCAAAAGCGTCAATTCTTTGGTGCTCAGCTTTCTATATAGTCCAACTCTCACATCCATACATGACTACTGGAAAAATAGCTTTGGCTAGATGGACCTTTAGTGGCGAAGTAATGTCTATGCTTTTGAATATGCTGTCTAGGTATATATGGTCATAGCTTTTCTTCCAAGGAGCAAGCATCTTTTAATTTCATAGCTGCATTCACCATCTGCAGTGATTTTGGAGTCCCCCCAAAATAAAGTCTGTCACTGTTTCCACTGTTTCCCCATCTATTTCCCATGAAATGATGGGACCAGATGCCATGATCCTAGTTTTCTGAATGTTGAGTTTTAAGCCAACTTTTTCACTCTCCTCTTTCACTTTCACCAAGAGGTTCTTTAGTTCTTCACTATCTACCAGAAGGATGGTGTCATCTGCCTATCTGAGGTTATTGATATTTCTCCCAGCAATCTTGATTCGAGCTTGTGCTTCATCCAGCCCAGCAGTTTGCATGATATACTCTGCATAGAAGTTAAATAAGCAGGGTGACCATATGCAGCCTTGACGTGCTCCTTTCCTGATTTGGAGCCAGTCTGTTGTTCCATGTCCAGTTTTAACACATGATTTCCGGCCTGCATTCCATGCCACTTGGCTTGCACCTCAAGATGCCGTCTGTTCCTCTGTGCGCTATCTTCTAAGGCTTGTAATAAACAGCACATGTTCACGGTGTTAACAAGAGGGCTGGCGGTCGGGGGGCGGTGAGGACGAGGATTTCTCTGGGCTACCCCCGGGCCGCCTCTGTTCCTGCATGGTGTTCTCACCAACCCTTGGCTGCGGCAGGTCCTGGGCCCGGCGCTACTCCGGAGCGAGGCTCTGTGTCTTGACAAGTACGGAGTGGCCACCGATCCTTGGAGGGTCTGTGTGTCCAAGCGCCTGTGGGTCTTTTTCATCCACTGGCCGAAGCTGACTCACCGTTGGCCTCTGGCAACCTTTCTAGCAGACCACTCTGACTCTGGACAGTTCTCATTATGTGCATTTCCAATAAGACCCTTCCTGGCCTCTCCGATTTTTTTTTTTCCTTCTCGTTTTAAACCCTTTGTAAATGTTTGCTAGGGCCTCCACGTCTGTCCAAAATGGGATCTTTCCAGACCCTGTGGGTTCTGTCAACCCTGTGTGCCAGCCCCGGGGAAGGAGGTTGCAGGTCCTCCCTGGACACAGAGGGACTTGGCCACTCTCCACGGGTTGGGACACCCACTGGGGTTGATGTCCACTGACCTCCTGGCTTCAGAGTTCCCTTACTCTCTCTCTTAGATTCTGGAGTGTGAAATAGTGCTTCTGGGCCTGTGTGTGTCTTTACAGGAGAGATGGGCCCCCGATGTTTGTCACAGGGCCTTGGGGTCACTTGCCCCGAATAACACTGTGCCAGGGACCAGTGGGCACAGCCCCATTCCCAGCACTGTGGAGAAAAGGACCTTCTTAACTGACAAACCCCAGAGGTGGTGTTCCTGCCTGTGAAGCCCTTCTTTTCACAGGCATCGTTGCATGCATCTTTGAATACCTTTTTCTTTTCTCTAACTGAAGTATAGTTGGTTTACAATGTTGTGTTAATTTCATGTGTTCAGCAAAGTGATTCGGTTGGTTTTGCATATATTTGTTGTTGTTGTTCAGTCGGTAAATTGTGTCTGACTCTGCGACCCCATGGACCACGGCACACCAGGCTATGCCGACTTCCACTATCTCGTGGAGTTTGCTCAAACTCGTGTCCATTGAGTTGGTGATGCTGTCCAACCATCTTATCCTTTGTCGTCCCCTTCTCCTCCCACCTTCAGTCTTTCCCAGCATCAGGGTCTTTTCTGATGAGTCAAGCTTTTCCCATCAGGTGGCGAGAGTATTGGAGCTTCAGCTTCAGCATCAGTCCTTCCAGTGAATATTCAGGGTTGGTTTCCTTTAGGATATATATTTACATTTATATTCTTTTTCAGATTCTTTTCCATTAGAGGTTATTACAAGATATTGATTATGGTTCCCTGGTCTATCCAGTAGGTCTGTATACAGTATACTGATGTGTATCTATTAATCCCAAACCTCCCGCTTTGGTAACCATGGTTGCTTTCGTTGTCTTTGTGTCTGTTTCTGTTTTGTAAATAAGTTCTTTGGATGCTCTTTCCTTCCTGTTGACTGCTGAAAGCTGCAGCCTGCCCACTTGTCAGGCCGTCGACCACATTAATTCAGGAAGAAATAAAAGCAGTTCTCACGGCTCAGTGGCAGCAATGCGCTTTACGCGTTGCTCTGGCCGAGGAAACCTGCCGATGATGTGAAGTGACTCTGGACCCCCTGAGAGCTGATATTGGCAGACAGATTTCATGCCCTGTCTCCTGGCCACCCATTTGCTTCCCCACAGTTGTTAGGGACATTAGAAACAGGGCCAGGAGAGTCCCCACTTGACAGGTTCAATTTGTAACGTGAAAGGCTCTGAGAGTTAAAGAACATCCAAATGCCCAGCAGGGCCCTGCCTGACCGGACGGCCAGGAACTCAGCAGGATGCGGAGAAGAGGTGGCAGGGTGTTAGAGGTGGGGGTGTCCCGACATCCCACTGGGGTGCCTTCCGTGTGGCACTGCCGGGTGGTACGGAGAGGAGGTGGCAAGGTGTTAGAGGCGGGGGTGTCCTGACATCCCACTAGGGCGCCCTCCGTGTGGCACTGCCGGGTGGTACTGGGGTCTGGAAGCTTCACAGACATGGGGCTCCCCCTGCTCTGGATCTTCAGAAGAACCCTAGACTTGGCGGAGTGGTCTTCCTGGAGACGTGGAGTCCTGCTGGCTGGCATTTCATGTTGTCTCCGAGGGAAGAGAGACAAAGGCCCCACTCTGCGGAGCAAGCCCTCCGTGGCAGCCTTCAGGCAGCTGTGTCTCTCCCGTCCCTGCAGCTCAAGTCCTGCAGGAACGCTGCCACTTGGCCTGGGCTCTGCAGGGCCAGCACCGCGTCACCAGCATCCTCCTTGGGTACATCCCGCCCAGACTGCCTTCATGGTCTGTTCTCGGGGACAGCCAAGGTGGATATGACACGTGTCCTTGACCAAGGCACACCCCTCCCCTCCCCTCCTGTCCCCGTTGCCCTCATGGGCAGGTCAGACCCTTCCACCTGCTGGGCGAGTCTGGGAGGGGTGGGTGTGGGGCTGTGGTGTGGTGGGGACGGGGGCACTTGTCTGCCCAGTGAGCCACATGGTCAGCCCCTCTGAACCTGTTCAGTGGCTTCTGTGACCAGATCACCCTTAGATATAGCACAGGATCTAGCATGTAGGTGGCACCCAGTAGATACTTGTGGAATAGCATCACAAGATGAAAAGAAAGCAGCAAAGATGAGAGGTCTCTTCAGTTTTGATGAATTCCTGGGTTCCACCCCTGGTGTGGTGATACACGCTTTCCAACCATCTGGTCTGCCCGCCGCATTCCTGTTCATGGAGCGTCTCAGCTTCTCAGGGAAGCTCTGGGGACCGCGTGGTGGATGCGCAGTGCTTGCTCACCTTCCCTCGGCCTCCATGGCAGGTGTGGGTGCCTGCTCCCGCAGCCCACCTGTCCCCCAACTCAAATTATGTCACCTCTCCTGCCCCCATTCTCATGATCCTTTGGGTGGACCTTGCCTGCTTATTTTAAGGCCTCTCACAAGTAGACTTGGATTTAGAACACATTTTATGTACAAGTTGAACCTTTTCTTCAGAGACCTGTATTTTTCCCATTTGATGAAATGAAGGCCTCCTTTAATGTGAATTTTCTTATTTTTAAATCATGATGACAGAACCGCCATGGGAAGTCTTTGGGGCCAGAGGGGAGCCCCTTTAGTAAGCATAGCCCAGGGCTGCTGCTGAGGCTCCAGATTCCTACCTCACCTCTAGATCACCCATTTGGGTAACAGAATATATTACATTGTCTTCATTCTTAAAAACAGTTTTAGAGGTGTAATTGAGGTCTTGACAATGTGAAAAACTTAAAGTCAGATTTTGATATTTAAATCTCCCCATGGGACACTGATAACTGTGCTTTTTCAGTTCAGTTCAGTCGCTCAGTCGTGTCCGAATCTGTGCTTTTAGGTGAAGTTAAATACAGGAAGGTTCTATCTTGGGTAGACAAACTCTCGCTTTCTTAGAGCATGCTGTGTTGTTTGGGGCAAGTTTCTTAACATCTCCGGAATTTCTCTTCCTTATCTATGAAATGAATGAGTGTTATTGTTGATGTATGATTTTTGAGGTCTCTTTTCACTCAAAGAGTCCGCCTTTGTGCTTAATCGATGTGGGATTTCCTCTCTTGTTCGGTCACTGAGTCATGTCCGATTCTTGGTGACGCCATGGATTGCAGCACTCCAGGCTTCCCTGTCGTTCACTGTCTCCCAGAGTTTGCTCAAACTTCTGTCCATTGAGTCGGTGATGCTATTTAGCCATCTCATCCTCCCTACACCTGCCTGATCACATGGCGGGTGGCACCGGATTCCATTAACGAAACAGAGGTTCCAATTGGTTTTCACGAAGATTCTTACAAAACACCGAACTATCACAGTTCCTCATGAGAGAAGGCAGAAGAAAAAGGTGAGGGACCTGGAGCGAGCCCCTCCCCTGGGCAGAGCAGGTGGCAGCTGCCTCTCCTGGGCAGTCTCATGTTCCTCTTGGGGCCCAGCAAGGCCCCTATCCATCCCATGTCAGTGCCCAACATTTGACTAGTTGTGGTGTAATTGGCAACACAGGATTATCCAGCAGTTGAGTTTGCCTTTCTCTCTTTGCCCATCTGCCAAGCAAGCACACCAGAAACCTGCCATCGCCTCTCAACGTGCCCCCCCAAGGGGAGGTGGAGTCTTCCCTTCCCCTGCGTGACCTTGATCTCAGCCCACGCTCACCGCGGCTGGAACATGGCTGCTGCAGAGTGTGTTCTCTGCTCATCTCCCTCACTGCTGAGCTTCTGCAAACCTTGGTTCCCAGGAAAGGCTGGCCTATGCACAGCCAACTTCAGGACCAGGTGTTGAGGATGAAGAGAGTGAAGTTGGCAGTGGTGGCCTTTGTGTGACGTCCTTATGAGGAAGGAACATGTGTATGGCAAGGCAGGGTGCTATCATTCTAGATAGATGTGGGGTTGTCGGGGAAGAAGGTCACTGTAACTTTAACTTGGGAAGTGCTTTTCAGGTGGCGCTGCCTGCCAGTGCAGGAGGCATAAGAGATGTGGGTTCAATCCCTGGGTCGGGAAGATCCTCTGGAGAAGGGCATGGCAACACTCCAGTATTCTTGCCTGGAGAATCCCGTGGACAGAGGAGCCTGGCAGGCTACCGTCCATGCGGTTGCAAAGAGTCAGACACGACTGAAGGGACTGAGCATGCATGTACGCACGCGTGGTTTGAGACGCCTACAGGTAGGATGCCCTGACCAGTAGGATCATGCAAGTGTAGCCCTGGAGCCGAGAAGTAAGTCGTAGGTTATCCTGGTGGAAGACAGCGAGGCAATAGGTCATGAGAATAATGAACCCTGATTCAGGACCAGGGGTGTGGTTAGATGTGGGGCACACTGTCTTGAGGAGAGAGGAAGGGGCCACTGAGCAGGGAAGGAAAAGGAAGAGAAGGACCAGCCTGTGTAACTGATGCTGAAGAAGGAAGCCTCAGATGGGGTGTGTTCTCATCGAGTTCTTCTAATTAAACAGAATGATGTTTCTCAGAGAAAGGAAGCACCTCTCCATCATGTTATATCACTTTTATAGTAAGAAACGTTAGTGACTCTGTAGTAAGCATCTTGGAATACTGGAAACCCAACTCTTCTACAATTAGCTTAAGAAACCTTTGCAGTGATGGTCAGTTCCATGAGACAGGAGGAGGCAGAAAGCATTTTTAGAAGAAAGTGATGACAGTTCTGAGCATCCTTTTCCAGCAAGATTCCTATTCCACCATCATGACCTGTTGAGATGCCTTCTCTGCTTCCTGATCTGAAGATTATTAATTTCAAGGTTTTGTTTATTTTATCTTGAGGGGAGACAAAAACTACTTAATTATCTCACCAAACATCATATTGGAAAAGTAATTATTCCCACCTTGTCTGATAACCTATCTGTAAGGGAAATAGTCCATTAAGTGTGAATCAGTGTGAATTTAAAAACTGTTATTCAGATCACATTTATGCCTAGTTACGAACACCATCATTTTAGTCTTTGCTTATGTATACTTAATGACACCATGTTCTGTGACCTTAAAACCTAATAGCCATACAAATAATACCTGCATGATAATTAGTATCAAAAAGCACAGGTCAGCTAATAAAATGTTTCAGAGATGAAATCCCTTTGTTTAAGGTTAGTTTAAGACTGTGACTAATTAGACAGTGCATTCCCTCTTTTGAAATTATCTAGTGTTAATTGTAGCTGAGGGTAAATTTGCTTGCATTTTCAATAAATCATTCATTAACTAAAATGAAATCTGTTCATTAAATTATCTCTCATGGTTGAGTTAATTGGGAGTTTTCCTTTCCTTTTAAATTTCCTGGCGTATCCTTCAGCTCTCCTTGAGTGAGCCAAGCAATTGCTTTGACCATTGTCAACCCGAAAGCATTTCCCCTCAGCGTTCCTCTCCTCCCCAACTGGGCCATCAATTGTCTCACACCCGAGATTGCCTCCTACCCCGGGGAGCATGGAAGCTGATGATCTGCTCAGAGCTGGGCTCTGTTCAATCTGATGAAGATGCGTAAAAGCCGCTATTGGTTGATTTCAAGAGGAACACCTCACAGACTTCTCTGGGTTGATAGCGCAAGATCCAGAGCCTGCAGCGAACAGAGCATTACTTTGGAACTCATTTGGGCACATTTGTCAGCAATTTCCTGCCTTTTGTGGCCTGGGGAAGGAACACGAAGCCCTACTCGTGAGAGATGAGAAAATGGACCAGACGGTGACAAAAGTCTGATGATTGCTTCACTCGTAAAGTTTCATAAAGTTTCACTCACGAAGCATCGCATGATGCCGAGGAGCTTGGGGGAGGTCGTGTGCAGCCTGCCTTGGCACCTCTTGGGGTGAATTATGTCCCTGAGATGGTACCTTGACTTCCTGTCCCTTGGGACCTGTGAATATAACATCATTTGGAAATAGTATCTTTGAAGATGCATCAAGATAACACGTCATACTGGAGTAGGGTGAGTTTGTGAATTATTGGAAATAGCATCTTTGAAGACGTGATCGAGTTCAAATGTCACACTGGAGTAGGGGGTGGCCCTCATCCTGTGACAGGTGTCCTTCTGAGAAGCGAAAACAGGCCTAGACGCCAGCTCACGGGGCGAGGATGTGGCAGTGAAGATAGCGGTTGGAGTGGAGTGTCTCCCAGGGAGGCCAGGTCACCACACGTTAAGACACAGGCATGCAGTAGAGTCTCCCAGGCTGGCTTCTTAGGGAGCGTGGCCCTCTGACGCCCTCTCCTTGGATTTCTGGCCTCCAGGGGTGTGACAGGTTAAACTTCTGCTGTTTCAGGCCAGCCCTTTGTGGTCGTTTGTTACCACAGTCCTAGGACACCTAGGCCGTCACCTTAGCCATTCTAAGTTGAGTTTCAGTGTGACCTCCTGGTTCCACTGTGGCCACTTTGGAAGGTCACCATGCTGTGGTCAAGGGTGGACGGGACTTGCTGAGTTCCACTGAGTTCTTGTAGCACGTACAAGTCTCCACTGGTGAGCACAAACCTTGCACCCCACCCCACGTCCTCCTGCCTTTCCGGTGATGTGGTTTCAAAATAGAACAGTATCTGTGCAGTGTTACTTCTCCCAGTTTTCATGTCTTTCCTTGGCGCGTCCTTGCCTTTGGAAGCGGACTTGGTTTCTGCAAAGCCAGCTCTCCCTCACCCCCCATGCACACACATTAAGTGTGATTCAAGCAGAGCGGCCAGCAGGACCACAGAAGGGAAGGTAAGCAGTGTCCCCAGTGGGCTCAGCAAGTTCTGGTCTTTTCTCTCGGGTACATTCCACAGGCTGGTGGCAGCGTCAGGCTTGAGCTGGCAGCAGTGCCCAGTGGCAGATGGGGGTGGGCGGCAGTCAAGGAGTGTGGGTCCCCACCTGGGCTCCTGGGAGTTGCCAGGTGGAGATCACGATGTGGAGGGAGACGTTGAACTGGAAGACCTCCCTCCCATCTCTGTCCCACTCTGCCCTCCTCCCCACCACCTACCCCTCCTTCCTGGGGCTTTTTCTGATCATTCTGATTCTTTCCTGAGCTCCTCAGAAAAAGTCAAACAGGAAAAGAGCCCCCGAGAAGCTGGGTATAGATAGAGACAGCCAGAGTAGCAAAGGTCAGTATATTCTAGAATGAAGGACCCAGGGACCATAGGAGGGTCTTAAGCAAATAGGTAGACCACATCCACCTGGGATTGCCCTCCAGGAAAATTTTGTCAGGTCACAGAACAGAAGCAGGCAGTCCAGTGTTTTGAAGTTTGTTTCTTAGTCCCCTCCAATCTGTGATCCTGATTGGAAAAGACCCTGATGCTGGGAAAGATTGAAGGCAGGAAGAGAAGGGGATGACAGAGGATGAGATGGTTGGATGGCATCACCCACTCGATGGACATGAGTCTGACACAGCTCCGGGAGTTGGTGATGGACAGGGAGGCCTGGCGTGCTGCAGTCCACAGGGTTGCAAAGAGTTGGACATGACTGAGCGACTGAACTGAACTGAATCTGTGGCAATTTCCCCACCTTCCTTGTTTTTCATGGCCTTCAGTTGATGAGTAGCGGTCAGTCCTGTCTTATCCTTTGGGTTAGCCTGGGATTTTCTCAGGATTAGTTTGAGGTTGTGCATCTTTGGCAAGAAGAGTGCAGAAGCGATGGTGTATCCTCATGGTGTTTTATCAGGGCCTACACCATGTCCACAAGTCTCATTACTGGTTAACCTTGGTCACTTGGTCAAGGCTGTGCCTGTTGGGTTTCTCTGCTGTGAAGTTATAAGGTTCCCCTTTGTAATTAATGGGTATCTTGGGGGTGATACTTTGGGGAAAAAAGAAAAAAGAAAAGGGCCGCCCCTCCGTGTTAGGGCATGAAGTTCACAGTCGTGCTGGTGTCGGGGATTATGGTCCAGTGTAGGGCTGCCCCTCCACGTTAGGGCATGAAGTTCACAGTCGTGCTGATGTCGGGGATTGTGGTCCAGTGTGTTCTCCTTTTCTTATGTGGGCTCTGGGACTCCTTGTATATCTGCCTTTGCATTCTTTCTGGTTTTTTACTTGGGGAAACCTCTGGACTGTACCCTGGTCACCTGAGATGGCTATGCCAGGCCTTTTCCTTCCTCCTCTCCAGCTCCAACCCCCACCCCCAACCCCGTGCTCCCCCCGCACCACCTGACATTCTTTGCTTTATGTTTTTGATAGAGGTGGTTCTTAGAGAAGGAGATGGCAACCCACTCCAGTGTTCTTGCCTGGAGAATCCCGTGGACAGAGGAGCCTGGTGGGCTGCTGTCCATAGGGTCACACAGAGTCAGACACAACTGAAGTGACTTAGCATGCATGTATGCATTGGAGAAGGAAATGGCAACCCTCTCCAGTATTCTTGCCTGAAGAATCCTAGGGACAGAGGAACCTGGTGGGCTGCCATCTATGGGTCACATGGAGTCAGACACGACTGCAGCAACTTAACAGCAGCAGCAGAGATTGTTCTATCAGAGCTTCTTCCTGGCCATTTTGAAG
Organism: Oryx dammah; assembly: GCF_014754425.2. Lineage (NCBI taxonomy): Eukaryota > Metazoa > Chordata > Mammalia > Artiodactyla > Bovidae > Oryx > Oryx dammah. The sequence goes on from NW_024070198.1 coordinate 45,358,284, forward strand.
CTGATGGCAGACCCTTCAGATCTGCCAAGCAGCCAAGCTGATGTGAGAGCCAGTTGCACCCCTCCTTGCAGTCCGCAGAATGGACCCCAGCTTTTCCTAACCTTCTAGCCTCATTCAAACACTGGAGCTGAGAGGTTAGGATCACACCTCCCTTGGGAAGAGCAGCCAAGGTTTCTGTCTTCAACACGCATCTGTGTGATTGAGTCTCCAGGATCAACACAGAGGAGTGTTTTGGAAGCTTTTTCCAGTTGAGAGGCTCACATCCATTTCTTAGCGCACGCCGGGCCCAGCTTGCAAAGCACTTGGATGCAGGGATTGAAGTGAAGGTTTTATCTAGATATGCAGGTTAATGGTTGAGTTTCTCTGAGCCTGTTTTACACCAATGTGATTCAACAAGGGCTTTGAAAAGTAGATTTTGCTTCCTTTAAAAGCATCTAGCATGTGTATTGACCCTAATAAAATGACCCAAATATTTCATTAATTTAGAGAACATGAGTTTGTCAAACTAACTTTGACGCGAATACTGTACTAAGGGCTTTTTTTTTTTTTTTTCTTTTTGTCGAGGGATGGGTAGGAGGAATGATGAGTGTTTGCCAAACAGCTTCCCTTTCATTGTGTGGACTAATAATTTCTCAATACTGTGCTCCCCTGTGAACATGTAACATCCAGGTTTCAGTATTTGAAAAAAAAAATTGAATGTTGTGGGCCCGGGTTTCTATCAAGTCAGCTACTTAAGGGTTCATGAAGGCATGCTGCCACCACCAGGCCTCTGAGTTTTCCTTTGAGGATGGTCTCAGACACCTGCTTCCTTCTGGTGACCCTGCAGGGTAGTACGGCAGGTCTCGGAACCCAGGGAACCTTCTGCCTATGGTGAGAATCGTGAATGCTTGTCCAAGTCCCTTGCTGGCCCAACTGTTTCCGCAGCCTGTGTTTCTCAGCCTGTCTGCCCTGGAGGAATTCAAGCCAGCCGTGGCCCACCTGAAATCCCAAGTGCCTGCCCTCCACACGCACCTGTGAGGCAGGCAGGCAGGTGGGTGAGGGAGGTGCTGAGCTCACCCCTGTGTTTAGGCATCACTGGACAGACATAGTGGGCCCTGAGCTGGAGGCGGGCACCAAAGGGCATTTCCTGTGGTGCTGGCGCTCCTCTCCCAGGGAATCCTGGGGCTTTTTAAAAAGAAAATAATTATCTGCCTATCTCTGAATCAAAGCTGCAGCTGTTTCCATAGTTAGAGACCTTTTGAGGATGACAGGGATACCTCGCCCAGCATCCATTCTCACCTGTTGCTGTATCAAAAGTCTAAGCCATTATGTTTAAGAAGTGGAATACCCAGGGCCACAATCTAGCCTGGCTTTTTAACTTTACTGCTCCATTAAAGGCTTGGTGCTTGATTGGATAATCTGTAAGTGTACCGTCTTAGACCTCAGTGTAGTTCGTACCTGAAGGAGGTAGGGGTGTGGGTCTTCAAACAGACGGAAAAGAAACATTTCCAAATAAGTCTCATCCTGTCAGCTTCCAAGTGGGATATCAGCTCTGCGTGCAGTGAAAACGCAGGTGTGAGGTCATTAGAAAAGCTGCCTTTTTCTTTAAATGTTGTTGTTTAGTCGCTAAGTTGTCTTATGTGACACTGTAGACTGTGACCCACCAGGCTCCTGTGTCCGGGGGATTTCCCAGGCAAGAATAATGGCGTGGGTTGTCATTTCCTTCTTCAGCAGATCTTCCCAACCCAGGGATCGACGTCTCCTGCAGGTGAATTCTTTACTGCTGAGCCACTGGGGAATTTCTTTAAATAGTAGTGTGATATTAACATTTTTTTATCATAAAGTTGCTCGATGAAATATTGTGTTTAAGTTTGCAATAAAATACAAAAACACTTTGCATTGTTAAGATAATCATGGCGACACTTGTTGAAATGGTGAGGAAGCCTCCGTTCAGAGCTGCTGTGGTAGGTGTCTTGTAATAGGAGAGACAAGCTTGTAGTAGGGAGAGACCAGGCTCCACTCCAAACACAAAAAGAACAGGTGGGGATTTAAGCCAAGGAGTGGTTTGGTAGAGTGAGTGCGTGAAGGATTACTAAGAGGATAAAAGGGTTGGGGAATTCCTTTTTTTTTTTTTCTCACCAAGAATTTTATTGAGTAGTAGATTCATTGGTTTGTTCCAATACCTTTTGCCATTTTTCAGACAACTTCATAATTTCATCCTCCCAAAACTTTTTATCATTTTGAACAAAGAACTGTTCTAGGTGCCTTTTACAGTCTTCCAGGGAATTGAAATTTTTCCTATAAAGAGAATTTTGTAAAGACCGAAATAAATGGACGTCTGACGTTGCAATGTCTGGTGAATATGGTGGATGAATCAGAACTTCCCAGCTAAGCTGTAGCAGTTTTTGCCCAGTCATCAGAGAAGTGTGTGGTCTTGTGTTATTCTGATGGAAGCTTATGGGAAAGTCTTGCTAGAGCAACTTACCAGGATTCCTGCTCAAGGCAGGCCAGCGTCTCGTGTCTGTCCCTTGATACAGACGATACAGACAGGTAATTGAATCTAGGATCCCCTGTGGATACTAAAACCCAAGGATACTCACGTACCTTATATAAAATGATGTTTTGATCCGCGCTTGTTTGAATCCATGGATGAGGAACTTGTGGATATAGAGGACTGATTGGGCATAGAAAGTGAGGGGTGAAGGCTTTGACTAGACGTTGAGGAGGAGGGATTCTGTCTGACCTGACTTGCCACAACCAGGCTGTTTAAGGCTGCAACAACAGAAACTAAAGTCAAAGCCTGATCAAGAAGAGGGCTGAGAGGAGCCTGACTCAAGTTTTGTCAAAGAGAGAGTCTTTGTCAACACTTCACTTCATCTTATTACCCAACAGGTACTAACTTCTTCTGGGTCAGGTACTGGGATTTCTTTTTTTTTTTTTTAAGTGGAGAATGAGAGAGTGTTATGCAATCACAGCACATGAGATGCCCATGGATGGAGCAGGTACAAAACACAGTGTCTGTTTATCAACTGGAAGGACTGAAGGACTGATCTGGGCCAGCCTGGCACTGGGGGAGTTCAGGGGAGAAGCTATTTGGGGGTTGTTCTTACAAGAGTGTTAACAGGATAAGAGTGTTTGAGAGTGGAGGGGCCTGGGAGTGAAGGAACTGCATGTGCAAAGCAGTGCAAATAACACAAGAGCATTCTTGCCTCTCAGGATGTGGAGTTCCACGTGGCTCAAGGGGCACAGAGGGACAGGAGTTAAAACTGTTATCAAATGATTTTTTTTTTAAATGCTATTCTGTGAGCTAGTACCCTAAGAGGGCTTCTCTGTGCCTTTACCTGGCTCAGTGGTAAATAATCTGTGTGCCAGTGCAGGAGATTTAGGTCTAATCACTGGGTCAGGAAGATCCCCTGGAGAAGGAAGTGGCAACACACTCCAGCATCCTTGCCTGGGAAATCCCATGGCCAGAGGAGCCTGGAGGGCTATAGGCTATGGAGTCGCAAAGAGTCAGGCACAACTTAGTGAGTAAACAACAACAAAGTACACTGCTGCTGCTGCTGCTAAGTCGCTTCAGTCGTGTCCGACTCTGCGCGACCCCAAGGACGGCAGCCCACCAGGCTCCCCTGTCCCTGGGATTCTCCAGGCAAGAACACTGGTGTGGGTCGCCATTGCCTTCTCCGACAAAGTACACTAGTAACTTGTTATTCTGCTCTCTGGGATGTGAGATTATCTTCGGGGACCTTCATGTGCTTCAGAAAATAATTTTCTCTTTTATGATGCGCAAAATTCAAGTGTATTTTTGCCTTTTCAGGAGTCATACCAAAGAGGAAAATGTCAGCTCTTTTCCTGAAGTTTTTTTTATGCACTTGTGACTTCCAGTTAAATGTTAAGGTCTTCCAGAGTAGAAGGTATCTTCTGCAGTGTGGTTAAACCAGAAGTGAGGTGATTAATTGAAAAAGTGGAGCTATTCTTTTGATTATCACACTTCTTAATTATTTTGTTTTTACATTGAACACAGAGATTTACCTTTTTCACGTTTTTTCCCCTTGATCTTTTTATGTAGAGCAAAAGGAGAAGGGGCGGCAGAGAATGAGATGGTTAGATGACATCACCAACTCAATGGACATGAACTTGAGCAAACTCGGGGAGAAGGTGAAGGACAGGGGAGCCTGGCAGGCTACAGTCCATGGGGTTGCAAAGAGTCAGACAAGACTAAGTGACTGAACAACAACAAAATGTAGAGTCAGCGAATGAGGGTCCTCTGATCCACTTTTGTAATGCAAAGTCCATCAGTTCTGTCTCAGATTTCTTAAAGTAGAGTTAGGCGAGTTTCAGAGAAGGCAATGGCACCCCACTCCAGTACTCTTGCCTGGAAAATCCCATGGACAGAGGAGCCTGGTGGGCTGCGGTCCATGCGGTCGCTAAGAGTCAGACACGACTGAGCGACTTCACTTTCCCTTTTCACTTTCATGCATTGGAGAAGGAAATGGCAACCCACTCCAGTGTTCTTGCCTGGAGAATCCCAGGGATGGGGGAGCCTGGTGGGCTGCTGTCTATGGGGTCACACAGAGTTGGACACAACTGAAGAGACTTAGCAGCAGCAGCAGCAGCAGGCGAGTTTCACATTTTCTAGTTTTTCCAGTTGTCTCACCCATGCCTAGTTTTGCAGACTTTTCTATGCTATTTACCTTTATAATATTTCTAAAGCATTCACTTTGGAGAAGGAAATGGCAATTTCCAGTATTCTTGCTTGGAGAATCCCATGGACAGGGGAGCCTGGCAGGCTGCTGTCCCTGAGGTCGTGGGAGTCGAACTTAGCGACTAAACCACCACCGCCTCCAAAGCGTTCAGTTTAGTCTTCAAAAGACAGTTCTTCCTTTTGGGCAGTCATAGTTTGTTGCTTCATATCTTATTTATTGCCCAGCTGACCAGGGGATTGTGTGCCCTGAGGAATGGTCAGCAGAGCCCAGGAGTCTAGAAAGAAGCCTGTTCCTGCAGTGGTCTTCATGACCTGGACACTGGTCCACATGCTTTATACCAAGGCTCTGCAGAGGGTGTATGTGACCTGGAGAGCTTGGTTTCCCCGAAAATGATTTCAGGGGCTTTCTCAGGTGCATGAGTGCCTAAACATGCCTAGCCCTGCGTAGGTCTCCAGGGGAATACCCTTGATGTGCATGGCCTGGCCCCGCCCTAAGGTCATGCAGTTTAGGACAGAGGATGGTAATCTGGTTCGGTTCAGTTCAGTTCAGTTGCTCAGTCGTGTCCGACTCTTTGCGACCCCATGAATCGCAGCACGCCAGGCCTCCCTGTCCATCATCAACTCCCAGAGTTCACTCAACTCATGTCCATCCAGTTGGTAAAACCCTGATGTATCCTCAGGGAGCTGAGGCACAAAGTAGCTGAACATGCTCTGCAACATCAAAAATGTATCCTCTAGAACACAATCTTATGTTAAGTTGGCCATCTATTTGCATTCAGAAAAGAATCCAGAGGGACTTCATTTAGGCTGTAAAATCAGATGTCCATTGTCTGAGCCATGTCTAAAATGAGGTAGGAGTTTATTGATTTGCTTCTTCTGGTTGGTTTCAGAGGTAGTGTTTTTCAGGCCAGGTTCTTTTCATATGCTCATTTCATAGACCAGGCCCCTGGCCTTTACTGGGTTGACTAGATGGCTTGAACCCAGGATTGTAGGATCTTTGTATCTAAATAAGGTAATCCAAGATTGAATGTTTTATGTGGTTAGCTCCAGTATATTTTAGATATATACCTGATTTTGAGTTGGATTGAAATTTGAAAACCTCAAACGTAGATTGTTAGAAACTGCTCTTCTTAGGGACAGGTCTCTATGTTTATTTTTTTGATCACATGAACTCTTGGTGTTATGTGCTGTTGCAGTGCCTCGGGCCCACATGATCAAGAGCAGTGAATGTGAGCAGTCATCTTAATACCTGGTTCATAGTCACATGTAGAAGCCAAAACTGAGGATTCATGGGAGAGCTTTGCAGCATTCAGGAGGTTGACTACCTAAAAATGTATTTGTGTTGTCACGAGTGAGAGTGTATTCTCTTTCACCTAGAAGTTTGTCCTGAGTTCAGCACTGGCCTACTTTTCTGACTTTGGCATTTTATGGTCTTAGGAATTTATCAGGGAAATACGTTTTGTTTATAATGACTACGTTACGAGAAGCTTGGATCACTGTTTAGGGGGCTTTTAAATTTATCTCTGTGTGTTAGGTTTTTAGCTATTATGAAATTAAACCAAAAGTAAAGCCGCGGGGGGACATTAAAATTGAAGTGTGAGAGTCAGAACGTCTTGATTTCCTAAAAAGAATTTTACAGTAATGTCTCTCTGGATAAGAATTAAGAAAAATATTTACATGTGTTATGTGTAAAGTGTAACCATTAAGTTAGCCATAATTGAAAAGATGCAATATACTGACAATAATTTGGGAAGCATTTTAGGATTAAAAGTAAGATCCATTTGTAAGAAAGTGTTTTCATTTTAGTTTTTAATGTTAATTTGATAACAAAATATAAAGTGGGTGGAAAGAGGTGAAAACAGCTCACTGAAATCATCCACATGAGATTGAAGGCCCTTCTTATTTTTCTGGCCTTTCATCAATTTGATTGACAGCTTTGTCACTTTATGAGAGACCGCTGAGAATCCTTCCTTCTTCTCCACACACTTTTGCAGAGAGGTCCTTTGCACCATGTGGCATGGAAACACAGTGCCACACTGTCATGTTCTGGCACTTTCCCTTTTCAGGATCTGCGCTTTCTCTGGGAGCTGTGACTCTTTCCTGTCCACCCCCATCTCCTCTGAAATGTTTTCGATCTCAACTGATCTCTAAACTGGACACCAAATCCTTAAAAGAAATCCCCCTGTCCGAGGCACTGTCTGTCCTAGTGAGCAGTTCCCAGCCTGCTGTCTGCATCCTTGCCTGATCCTGGAAGGGAGATGGGGTCGGGGGTTGACCCTTCACCAGCGTGGCCTGTACAGAAGTGGCAGCCAGCTACCTCTGCGGCCCTGGCTTCTCCCCCAGGGTGGCTCTGCTCTAAACTGAGTGCGCCTTCTGCTGCAGAGCTCCTGGCCCGCTTCTTGGGCCTTGCATGTAACCCCCTGCTTCCGCAACCTCCCTCTGAGTGTCTGAACATATCTCCAGACAAGGCCACCGTCTCTGGGACAGCGCCCTGTCCAGGTCTCTTCTTCCCCTTGCCTTGTAGGTGCAGCCTTCTCCTGGGAGCCCCTCATCTCAGCTTCCCCTAGAGGCTCTGTGTGGACAGGGTGGGCAGGTAGCCCTCTGTCTGGCTTGGTAATGGTGGACTGGCTCTGTTTAAGGCTGCATTTGGAACCAGGAGAAGGTTGGTGGGGACCTGGCTGGCATTGTTCTTTCTGCTTGGTGGTGGGCGGGCTGGCTCAGTTTCATAGAGTGAGTCTCAGACTATATTTCTGAATTCCATCCTGCTGGTTTCACGATTTGTGGAAATTCAGGAACCACTTGATTTGCCACGAGGCCGTCCCTGGTGCAGTGGCTGCCCCTGAGCTCACTCTTTCTCTTGCTGATCTCGAGCGCACCTGTCTGGGACACGGTCTGCATCCTGGGCGTCTGGCCAGCTGCCTCTCTGATATGTGACCCTGCATCCTGCTCTTCATTCCTGATGGAGGGGACCCGAGGTGTGAGACCCACTCTCTGATCTCAGTTACTGTGTAACCGGAAATGACACAGCTCTACGCATGTTTCTCTGTTCCCTTAACTGTTTCCAAGACTTACTGGGGTTCCTTTATGGAGGACCTTCTTCATTTTCAAGGTTAATGTTTGGAATCAATGAGATGACTCACAATGTTAAAAAATTCCCTGCACATCTTACGTTCAAGGTCAAGGGAATTCTGTATTTTTCTTCTTCTTTTTTTTTTTTTTCATTAGAGTTCTGGTGATAATCAACTCTGAGAGCTAGAACCTGGGATTTCCTGTGGATGGGGTATGTTGTAGCCCAGAAACCACTGCCCCTGGGAATTTACTCTGGGAAATGAAGGAAATGGTCTCAAGGTCTCTGCCAACCGCTGAGTGCCCAGTTAGCAGGAATGGCTGGGTAGCAAATAAGTAGTTCAGTCTTTCTTAAATATATAATTTTTAAAGAATTTTTTTCCTCTTTTTGGCCAGTCTGTGAGACATGTGGGATCTTTGTTCCCAGACCAAGGATCAAACCCATGGCCCCTGCATTGGAATCATAGAGTCTTAACCACTGGATCGCCAGGGAAGTCCAATCATTTAGCTTTATGGTTGCTTATTATGGATTTGTTGATAGGAAACAACTTTTCTGACTGTTTACATCATGGAAATTTGACAACTCATTTGTATTACTTAAACTCCGTATTTTATAAGTGTTGTCAAAACCAGAGAGTAATTTGTAACAGAAGCCGAGTATGTAGAAACTGTTCTCGGAAAAGTGTTCTCTAAAATTGCTTTGCTTGCAGCTATGGAGGTTGCCATAAAGAATGATGTCTCATATTGGATTTTCAAAGCCACAGGAGTGGTCACAGAGAAGGCAGGGGACAGCCCGATGATGTAAGACTATTTAATGCCTCGGCTGTCATGAAATAGAAGGAAATAAACTCTAGTGGGCTGCTAGAACACATTACTACAATCTCTTAATGCCCCAAACTAGGACACTGATTTATCTCCTGTTTTGTCTTATTAGATGACAATCAGGAGAAAAGAAAAAGGCCAACCAAAGCTGATGGCAGAAAATTAATCTGAAATGAGTGTGATGCAGGCAGACATGTGTTGTTCTTTTTTCTTTTCTGGCTGTGTAGCTTGTAGGATCTTAGTTTCCTGACCAGGGATTGACCCCACGCCCCCTGTAGTGGAGGAGGCTGAGTCCTAAGTACTGGACTACTGGACCGTCAGGGAGGTTCTTAAGTTCCCATTGAGTTTGGACCTTATATTCCTCCAGTGGATTTTTCTTTTTTCACACACATATATTTGGATATGATGAGATGTGAAGAAGAGTGGACCAGGGGGCCTTCTACCCCAGTCTTTCCCAAGCTTTTTTTGTGCACACAGATCTCCTGGAGAGGTTATCAAAATAAACCTTCAAATCCAGAAGATCTGGGAAAGAGCCTGGAGCTCTGCGTTTTCTAGTTAGTTCCCAGGTACTTCCGAGGCAGCTCTTCCAGGAGGCATACACGCTGAGGAGCAAGGTTCTCATCATCCTTGTTGACTGCAGGCAAATCACCACCAACTCGTGCTTTAGGGAGAGTGTTCTGCCCACGGCTGATGGGGAATGAGCCACCACCTGTTCCCCTGTTCTCTCTGGAGGAGAGGTTTCCCCCTGTCTCTCCCCTGAGGCTCATTCCCTTCTCGTTTCAACCCCAGAGAAGAGAAGGCAGGTGTCCCTACCTTTCAGGTGAGGGGTCCAGGATTTGCTAAAACTCCTTCAGTTCTTGTTTTCTTGCCATCTCTTCTCAGGCCTGAGTCAGCCTTGCTCCCTTCCTCAGGAGTCCTGGAGCTTGTTGTGATCAGTCTGTGAACCGTGGTCTTGATACTGGCCCCTGACGATCTCTCTGGGTATCCGAGTTGGCCTCCAATTCTGCAGCCAGCAATCCTCCGGGAATCTTCTTAATCTTTGCCCAGGGCTCCTGGCACCCAGAGAGATAAGGTTTTCCTCACCTTACAATATGAAAAGAGAACAATTAACTGGAGGTTTGTTCACTTAAAAGATTATCCAGTGCTGATCAGCGGTAATGGATTCTTGGTACAGCACCAAAAGGGCTGATATTAACAGGACGGTGTTTGGAACCCTTCCTGTGTCATAGGCATGCTGACTTTAAAAGATTTAATTGTGGCAAAAATATCCATAATATGAAATTTACCACCTTAAACTATTTAAGATACAGAATTCACTAGTATCAAGTATATTCATATGACTGTGAGAAATTTTTTTCATCTTGCAAAACTAAAATTCTGTACCCATTAAACACAAACTCTCCATTTTATCCCACCCACCTTCCTACTGTTTGAGTTTGAGTTCTCTTGATACTTCATATGAATAAAATGATACAGGGTTTGTCCTTTTGTGATTGGCTTGTTTCACTGAGCACACTGTCCTCAAGGATCACTCATGTTAAAGCAGATGAGGATTGCTTCCTTTCTGAGACTGAGAAATATCCCATTGTATGGATGGACCGCATTTTGCTTATCCCCTCAGCTGTTGATGGTCTTGTGTTTCCACTTTTGGCTCTTGTGGATAATGCTACTACAAATATGAGTGCGTAATTGTCTTTAGTTCTTTTATGTATATACCCAGAAGCATGATTGCTGGATCAGAGAATAATTCTATATTTTGTTTTTTTGAGGAACTTCCATATGATTTTCTGCAGTTCAGTTCAATTCAGTCACTCAGTCCTGTCCGACTCTTTGCAACCCCATGAATCGCAGCAGGCCAGGCCTCCCTGTCCATCACCAACTCCCGGAGTTCACTCAGACTCACGTCCATCGAGTCAGTGATGCCATCCAGCCATCTCATCCTCTGTCGTCCCCTTCTTCCCCTGCCCCCAATCCCTCCCAGCATCAGAGTCTTTTCCAATGAGTCAACTCTTCGCATGAGGTGGCCAAAGTGCTGGAGTTCAGCTTTAGCATCATTCCTTCCAAAGAAATCCCAGGGCTGATCGCCTTCAGAATGGACTGGTTGGATCTCCTTTCTGCAGTAGGTGACCCATTTTATGTTCCCACTATGGCAGACAAAGACTAATTTCTCCAGATTCTCAGCAACAATTCTTTTTCTTTCTTCATTCCTTTTTTTCTTTCTTCCTTTCTCTCTCTCTCTCTCCCTTCCTTCCTTCCTGATAATAGCCGTCCTAATGAATACGAGGTGTGTTTTGCTTCATTTTCACTGAAATACATTGGTTTCCGCTTCTGATTCTCACACAACTCCTCCATCTATCCTCATTCTATAGACAGGAGGTCTCAACGAGGAGCTGAGGTGCTTGTCAGGATGCTGGCAGAGAGAGTGACCCCAGGCCTCTTGCCCTTCCTGCTTTCTCTGTAACCTGCTGGCAGCCACACTCTCTGAAGTCCTCTAACATGTGGACTTGGAGACTTCAAAGGGGACTAGAAAGGCGGTAGGCTACTGACAGTGCAAGTTTGAGTTTTTTGAAGTCAACAAAATAGTCAATGATGTTTCCAGAATCCCCGTACATTATCAGAGACTTTGTTGGGGGGAATATTCCCTCCTCTTGTTCATTTCTAATTTTCGGATATTGTCGCGGGTTGGCTTGGAACCTCCCTTTGGAGCCGTATTGCCAAGTGCATTTTCTTGGGATGGATTTGCCCAAGGGCAGAGGGACCCGATCTAGAACTAGAACCCTGCTGTGTGATCACAAAGGCTCCCCTCTCACAGGGCCTCCCACCTGGCTCGGCTCTGAGTGTGTGCATGTTTGCATTTGAGCTGGGTCTCTGTGTGTGTGTTATTTTTGTATAGCCACTCTCTGATGTACAGAATTGATTTGTTCTCTTAAGAGGTTTTGTGTGGAACAGATTTTATGTGGTGTTTTTTAGAGCTTTGCACCCCTTCAGAGAAAATGACTTTTCATGCCCAGGAATACTGAAACTGGAAATATTCCTCTTGACTTGGAGCATCTCGCTCGCACCTGTTTTTACACTTTGGCTGATGAGCCTGCTCATGACATGAGATTCCTCCCGGGACCTGGGTTATCATAATGATGTCTATTTTTAGTGCATCTTGCAAACAAGGAAGGGCAGGCCATAGAAATGCTTTTCTTGGGAGGGGGTGGTATTTAGAGTCGGTTGGCATTGTGTGTTTGTGTGTGTTTAAGTATGATTTGGGAGATCATTTTTTTTTTTTTTTCTCAACTTGAAGCTGAGGGAAGGGAAAAGGAATAAGAAAGGCCAAGGTCACTTGGAAATGAACAATGATTCTACTGGGGTGTGTTCTGGATGAACCACAAAAAACTGCACCTGCTGATTTCTGAGATGAGCATCACGCTGGAGTTGGGGAGAGTCTGAACAACTCTAGCAGTTTCCATCGTAAGTGGGTTTCTTTATGCTGTAAGTTATTTTGCATGCTCTCTGGTGCTAGACCTGCTGCTTCTCTGAGTGATTTTGAATCTATGTGTATAGACAGGCAAAGCCACAAGCCTCTTGTCTCCGGTGTTAGGTTTCTGTTGAAAAACTAGGAATTACCATGTGAGCAAATTAGGAAGGGCCCCACGGGCTCAGGAAGTGGCTCCAAGGGAAGCTGGGGCCTGAGTCTCCCCAGATTCTTCTAGAAGGTGGCTGTGGGGGAAGGAGCCTTGTCTGGCTCACCTGGGTGTTCCCTGAGGGGGAGCCCTGGCCTGGCTCGCCCCGCCGAGGACCAGCACACGTGCTGCAGGGAGGCTTGGAGGAGCCCACACGGTGTGGTGCTTGATGTCCAGAAGGTGTGCTGGGCCTCCACTCTGTGTGCTGGGGATGCGGAGATGAAGTTCGGCTCTGGTCTCAAGGAGATGGGCAGATGGATGGGAGAATACACTGGTGGCAGTAAGGTGGCGACTATAACCCATGGGCAATGCCAGCAAAGCAGAGAACCCGGGAGCTGGTGCTAAGCCCGGGGTGCTTCCTGGTCTTGGGGTTGGACCAGGCAGCTCTTTCTTCCTTATGCCAAGCGTGCTGTCCAACAGGCACAGTTCAGAACTCTCCCCCTCTCCCAGGATCAAGGATGGGGTTTGGTGGCATCAAGTGTTGGCAAGAGGGAAGAGCACCACCAAACCCATACGGGCATCATAGCAACCACGTTCTGTGGACTGTTAAAAAGATATGCAAAGATCCCACAGGAATGAACCTGTTATGGGCTGAATTTTGTCTCTAACCGAATTCACGTGTTGAAGTCCTTACTCAAGGATCTCAGGATGTGACTGTATTGGAGACACGGCCTTTAAAGAGAGAATTAAGGTTAAAATGAGATCATTAAGGGAGAAGGAAATGGCAACCCACTACAGTACTCTTGCCTGGAAAATCCCATGGACGGAGGAGCCAGGTAGGCTACCAGTCCATGGGATCACAAAGAGTCGGACACGACTAAGCGACTTTACTTCGTTAATCCAATGTGACTAGTGTCCTTGTAAGAAGAGAGGATCAGAACAGAGACACTCACAGAGGGAGGACCTCGTGTGGGCACAGGGAGAAGGTGGCCGTCTGCAAGCCATGGACAGAGGCCTCACCAGAAACTAGCCCTGCCGCCACTGTGACCTTGGATTCCCGGCCTCCAGAACTGCGAGGAAGTACATTTCTGTTGTAAGCCTCCCAGTCTGTGATGTTTTACTTTTCTATGGCAAGCCTAGCAAGTGAATACCGAGCCCTATTTTCCGTGTTTTCTTTATCCCTTATAAGGGCAGCCCCTGAAGACACATCAGCTGAATTTCAAGGTTTTATGCATCCTCTCAGCCAACAAGCATTTGAATACTTACTTTTAGAATTTCAGAGGAAAGAGCTGTATGGACTCTTGATTTATTCACGACGAAAATTCTACAACGGTGGTGAAAAAATAGAAGGGAATATTAATTTTTTTTTGGAAGTCAGAAGTCATGTTTAGAAGATAGTATAAAAAGCCATGCATATTCTGTCTTGCTTTTATCTGGATTCATTTTGAACAGAGCATTAAAAACAAAAAGCACTGCTGCTGCTTTTTCGCATCTTAAAATGCTGTGTTGGGACTGTTATTTCTGTGATTTCTTGGGTGTGTTTTTTCAGACCATGGGTTATTTTAGCAAAGACATATGACTTGAACCCAAAAGGACAGTGTTGACAAGACAACAACTGAGTGTGAGTCTATGAAAAACAGTGTTTTCCTGCAGAAAAAAACAGACGCCAAGGATGGGGCAACCACAGACTAGGGCCCAAGACAGGGATCCCCCGCCTTCCCCAAGCAGCTGCCAGCTCTGGGGCTGCCCCACTTCCCGACCCCAGCCCACCCCCAAGGCGTGTGCAGGCATCTGTGCAGGTGAACTTGGAAATAGCCACCCCCATAGAAAACAAAGACCACCCCCCAATCCTGAGGTCATAAAAAATGTCAGCATGGAATAAAGAAACTTCCCCCTAAATGATCAAACATTTCACCCCAAACCTGGTTCCCCAAGCTGCCGTGTGCTCAAATGAGCTGCTGTATCTGTATATGCACCTGTATCATTTTCCTGAATTATTGCCCCCAATTTGACAGACCTTAGTAAAGCTATTTTTACACTTTGCTGACAGTTTTTCTGGGCCCACACTATGCATTTCAGCCATTTCCATCTTAACTCTGTGACCTCATTAGGGGTGTATTTTTGTATAAGCCTGTGGGCCCGGGTGCAATGACACGCGCTCTGTTCTGATTCCAGGATCCCGAGTTGCCCTGCTCTTTCAGCTCATCCTGTGCATCAGAGTTTGATTAGACCTAGAGAAAGGCTGAATCCACTATAGCTTAACAAAACAGCATTAAAACAGTGTTGCTGTTGTTGTTTTCCTCAAACTTGATATATAATACGGAATCATTTGCTTTGTTGAAATGGTACAGATTTTTCTATCTTCTTTTGCCTGACCTGTTCATACAGGTAATTCTCAAACGTCTAACTCAGAGCCCAGGGGTCTTACTGCTCATGCAGACCACTGCAGCTCTGATCACCTAAATTAATTTCTAATCACAAAAGTCACAGTCAGCTGGTGAGAACACACACCATGTCCAATGTCCAGAGTTAGGCACTCTGGATTCTAGTTCCAGTTTATTCAGTGGTAACACTGGGAAGGGGCTTCCTGGCAGGTGCTAGTGGTAAGGAACCTGCCTGCCAGTGCAGGAGATGTAAGCAACACGGATTCGATCCCTGGGTTGGGAAGATCCCCTGGAGGAGGACATGGCAACCCCCTCCAGTATTCTTGCCTGGAGAATCTCTTAGACAGGAGAGCCTGGCGGGCTGTAGTCCATAGGGTCACAAAGAGTTGGACACGACTGAAATGACTTAGCATACACACATGCAGCATAGAGAAGGTCGTTCTCTGAAAGCTTAGCTTGGGCTGCAGCATCCTGGGTTGGCAGTTCAAGACAGTGACAAGTCTCGGAGCCATCTCATGGGGTTCGGGTAGTTGAGATAGTGAACACCTTACAACATTCACGCTTTCAAACTTCTGAGCACGTCTGTGTGTTCTGTGCGTGCCACTAATGCTTGTGCCCTTCCTGTGTTCCTGACGGTCACCTGAGTTCTTACTCGGACAGCTCGGGGTGTTTGAGCCCCTGGCAGCTGTTGTCCTGTGAGATACAGTGTGGTCCCTACGAGGGCAACTTGCTGCTGCTCTAGCACCTGTAGGCTCTCCCTTAGCTATGCTAAAGGACCAGGAAGTTGGTGGCCTTTGGGTCATGATCAGCCTCTATTCTAAAGGCAGGTGGGGTGTCTGTTGTGCAGCTCACAGCCTATCTGGGGTACAGTCTGTGCCCAGCAGTTAGTAACCTTCTCTTGTCTCATCTTAATGTGGAGATGTATATGGGGAGTCAAATGGATCCTGCAATTTAGCAACTTCAGCCTCATTTGAATTTGAAATGAAAAGGAAGCTTGGGGGTCATTTTTGGGGCAGCCTTGGTGCATTCTTTCTCCATTCAAGTGTTTATTGAGTGCCTACTAAGGTTGCATAGAGTGCTTGATGCTGGGGGTACATGTGAGCAAAGGCGAGTGTGGAGCTTGCTGTCAGGGAGCTGAGAGTCCACAGGAAAATGCTGGGCTGGGCTTGGCTTAGACCACCAAACAAGTGAGTGTCTAATGATAGACAGGATCGGGCACTCTGATGGAGAAGCTCATGGTTCTATAAGAGCAGGTTATGAGCATTCAGTGGGCCTGGGAAGGCTGGGAGCTGAGTAACTGGAAGGAATTGACCAGGTGGGTCCAGGCAGGAGAGGCACCCTCTAGGGGATGGGAACAGCATGTGCAAAGGCCCTGTGCATGGGAGGCACTGAAAGGTCCATGGGGCCCAGGCTCATCCTGCAAGTTCACATGTCCCACAGTGTGCTAGGGCCCCGAGGACACCTTTGATAAGCACTTGCCCTCCCTAACCCTCTTCCAGCAGGAATGAAGCTCACTGCGTGTTGGCCTCGACGTTGGCATCATTCTGTAAGGTCGTGACTGTTGGTCTAGGTTTGTGCCAGGCTCTGCTGTAGACATGAGGGATCTAACACCTAATAGGAGGGATCAAGCCCCTGCTTTTGTGGGGTTTGCCTTCTCTTTGATGGGGGCTGAGCCGTTAATCCAGCAAATATACAACTAGATTATATAACATCAGCAACTAATAAGTGCTGTGAAAAAAATAAATGAATATGATGAGGGACTAGGGGGCACCTAGAGGGCTGTGTTACTCCTGGCAGGGGGTCTGGGAAAACTTCTGGGGAGGGTGGGAATGGGCCATCCCTGGATCAGAGCCAGAATACCAAGGTTTTCCCTCTCTACGTGCTCCTACCTGCTTCTTCCCACCACACCGAACCGAACCTTCCCAAGGACAATGAAGGGGAAGACAAGAAAGCTAAGAATTCAAAAAGAGATAAACCCAGCAGAGATCACCAAAATCACAGGGTGCGAACAGTGATCGCATCAGTAAGAAAATTGTTTCCAGCCCTGATTGGCTTTCCCTTTAAATAGGACATTCAGACGCAGCTTCACCGTAAAATTGATTTATTGTGTGGAAATAATTTCCGTAGCAGGGGAACTAATTTGATTGTGTAGCATAAAGAAAATGTATGTGGGACAATGGGGAAGAATTGAGCCAAAATGAATCCAATATATTTTAATCTCTGCAATACAGATTATATTTTCAATTAAGAAGCTTAACTTGTGAGTGTTCAGCCAGCGGGGGCTTCCCGGGGCCCTTTCCGCATGTGTTTATGAGTAATAAGTCACTTAGCATTAGGAAGGTGGGTGATCATTAGCCTGCGATTACCCAGTGGCCTCCTGTTAACATCAAAGTAAATGCCTGCTATGGCCCTGGCTGTGGCCGAGTTCAGGTGGTGGAAAGTGGAGAGATGCGGAAAATGGAGCCGTTGTGTTGGTGAGTGCCATTGACCAGACGCCATGTGTCAAGGCACCCAAAGTGGCTCAGTGGTAGAGAATCTCCCTGCCAGTGCCGGAGACACAAGAGACACGAGTTCAATCCCTGGGTCAGGAAGATCCCCTGGAGGAGGAAATGGCAATCTGCTCCAGTATTCTTACCTGGAAAATTCCATGAACAGAGGAGCCTGGTGGGCTATAATTCATGGGATTCCAAAGAGTCTGACATGACTGAGTGTGCATACACAGACTCAGATAGAACAAGAAAATCCTGAATTCTACCTCCTCCCGTCCATCATGGTCATGTGAGAAGGTGGCCTCTCACATGACCTGCCAGGCCTTTTGGAAGCAGAGCTCAGCATGACTACATGTGTCTGTGTTGTTTTATGAACTGTGTCTAAGGAGCGTGGGCTTTGAAGGAGGCAGAATTCAATCTTCACTCCACAGCTTGCTTCCTGCATGGAAGCCTCATGGACAAGGCGGATGCTGGCCCTAATGCAACATTGTAAATCAACTGTATTTCAATTTTAAAACAATTTAAGGAAAGAAAAAAAAAAGATGCTTGCCCTTATCTACTCATCTTGCATCTTTTCTTTTTTAAAGATTTTCTTTTGATGTGGACCGTTTTTAAAGTCTTTATTGTATTTGTTACAATTGTTTTCTGTTTTATGGTTGGCCTCTTTGGCCCCAAGGCATGTAGGATCTTAGCTGCCCTACCAGGGATTGAACCCGCATTGAACCTACACAGCCTGCATTGGAAAGTGAAGTCTTAACCCCTGGACTGCTAGGGAAGTCCCAGTTCTCGTTAATCTTAAATCACCCTGTGTGATGGAGCCCTGCTCCTTTTTATTTCACAGGCAGTGGACTCTGCCTGTGGGTTTCAGTAGGGCCCGGAGCACTTCTGCCCCTAGTCTCTGCTCACGATTCCTTCCCCTCTTCGTCACAGTGGCTGTCTGCAGAGGACAAGATTCTGGGGCCTAAGCTTGCAGACTCTCAAGCTCTGCTTCTCTCCCCTCCCTCTTTAGCACAGACAGAGATGATTAGGGTGAGAGCCTGGAAAAGATAAAAGGGTCATTTGAAAAAAAAAAACAGAAACAGAAGGAACCTGGCAGGGAAAGCAGAGACAGATGTGGAGTCTTTTTTTTTTTTCTTTTAATCTATTTCTAGCCTTTCCAGAAGGCTGGCTAGGCAGGCTGGGGCTGTGGACACACGGGCCCGTGTGGCCAGCAAGTGGCTGGGTAAGAACAGGACGTCCAGGGCTTGCTCCCTTGCGTGTGGCCATATGGCAAGGAGCGTGTCAGGGGTGATAGCATCAATTCCAACACCGTGGACCCGATGGAGGCCCAGAATGAGGTCAGGGCTGGGCAATGGGGCTGCCCCCTGGAGAGCAAGCTGAGAAGTGGGCCCAAGGCAGACGGGCTGAGCAGCAGGCCAGGGGAGGGCGATGAGCCCGAAGGCTGGAGGGGGAGCGATGGAGGAGCTGGAGCAGCAGTGGTGACTGGCGGCAGAGACCAGTTTAAAATGAGGCCTCCTGTTGCTCCTCTGCGCATTGGTCTGCTTCAGAAATATTCATGGAGCAGTCAGTACAGCTGGGGCTGCAAGGAGAGTCGGCCCAACCCACAGGGGCCGGCCCCGCCTCTGCCCACCCATCCTTTTCCCTCCCCTCCGCTCCTCTCTCCCCTCCAGGGTTCATCTTCCTCTCCCCAGAAAGGCTGCAGTTCCCTAGACTCTCTGCTTGGCCCCCTGCACGCCCTCCTCTCTCCTCCTTATTCTGAAATCTCTTTTTCATGTTCTCCATCCATTCCCAAGGATCTGTTTGTACCTGGACTCAGATCTGGTTTCAAAGGTAGATCCCACCTGTGACCTCACTGACAGCAGCGACCCAGAGCCAGAAGCCAACATCTCAGCGCCTCTAGCTCGCTGTCATTCCCGCGGAGCACGGTGCCTGTGCCCTCCTGGTGCGCTGGGCATGCACAGGCCTGGTCGCCTTAGAAACCTCCTGCTCCACCCACACCCCAGCTCCGTCCATCACCGCTCCCTGACCATCACAGTCCCATCCCATGGTAGTGCTCAGAGAATGGGGGTAATTGGAAAATCCACACAGACGTAAGTGTTTAAACCAGAAGATGAAGAATCACAAACCATGGGCGAGATCTGCTCGCCACCTTTTTGGGGGCAGGGGTCAATTTTATTTGTTTTTATGGCCTACAAAGAAAGGGAAGGATTGAAGGCAGGAGGAGAAGGGGATGACAGAGGATGAGATGATTGGATGGCATCACAGACCCAGTGGACATGAGTTTGGGTGAACTCCGGGAGTTGGTGATGAACAGGGAGGCCTGACATGCTGCAGTCCATGGGGTCGCAAAGAGTCAGACATGACTGAGCGACTGAACTGATGACCTACAAGCTATAAAATAGTTTTTACTTTTTTTTTTTTTTAAGCTAACACTTCTCTTGTGTTTAGTCTATGCTGGCCTGGAGCTGAACTGGGCAAGATTCTAAGCACTTTATAATTTTCTCTTCTTTTTTAAATGTATCTTGAATTGGAGGATAATTGTTTTACAATATTGTGTTGGCTTCTGCCATACAACAACGTGAATCAGGACTATGTATACACATGTCCCCTCCCTGTTGAACCTCTCCCCTACCCCCCCAACTCCATCCCACCACTCTAGGTTGTCACAGAGCCCTGGGTTGAGCTCCCTGTGTTACACAGCAACTTTTTAAGCTTTATTTTGTTATTTATTTGGCTGCCTGGGATCTTAGTTGTGGTGTGTGGCTTTAGTTGTCCCTCGGCACATAGGATTTTAGTTCCCTGACCAGGGATTGAACCTGTGTCGCCGACAATGCATGGCAGATTCTTACCACTGGACCACCACAGAAGCCCCGGACTTCACATTTTAAAAGGGCTGAAAACAAAAAGTCAAAATAGTACAACACCAATATTATATGAATCCTGAGCGTCCCAGTGTTCATAAATCAAGTTTTATCCGCACATAGCCACAAACAATCATTTGGTTTTTGCCCCAACAGTAGTCAATCAGTTACAACAGAGACCAGATGGCCAGCAAAGCCTAACTTACTTACTATCTGGTCTTTTATAGAAAATGTTTGCCACTCTCTGGAATAAACTCTCTGGTATGGAAAGTGAGGTCAACTTGTGTCTGAGAATAAGTCAGCACCTAGCAGGTCGGCTGCCCCCTCCTCCTGTTTTAATTTGATGTTTGTAGATTTTGTTCTGAACATCGTAAAGATGTTTTTCGTCTCAATGCAGAAAAGCAATTAGATGTGTCGCAGTTGTGGATTTGCGACGCTGCTTCACACAGCGGGCAAGTGGGGTGGCTCAGCCTGGAGGAGAGACACAGTGTTTCTCCTTGCTCGTGCCCTGGACTCTTCAAAAGGCTCCTCCTCTCTGAGGACCTTCCCTGGTTCCCTCCACCCTCGGCTGCCTTTTAGAGTATCCTGCCCATCCCCTGGGGCGGGGGCGTAGGGAGCAGAAGGCTGGGCAGAGATGGGGCCCTGGATGAGGGCTTCCCCCTGGGTCCTTCACAATCTGTGTCACAAGTTCTGGGTGCCCAGACGTCATCACCTCCATCAGAGCCCCAGGAATCTTAAGGATAATCCAGCCCGATATGGGCACGTATAGAGGGTGCGTTCAGTCACCCCCACGGTACAGCCTCCCACCTCCTCTCTCCGCCCCTCCTCCCTCGACTTGTCCATGCTCTCCTGTAAAGTGGAGAATGACGGCGTCTGCACCTGCTGCGCTGTAACCTGGAGTTCTCTGGCTCCCTCCAGTTTACCCCAGCCCCCACCAAGCGTTGCACCCCCAGCTGCACCCAGCACCAGACTGCGTGGCTGCTTCATGATGCGTGCAAACTAACGTTTCCTAGGAAAGCTGGAGACGTGACCTTCCCCACCTCTAGGCAGGTTTGATGTGGTTCTCAAGGCTCTACCCCAGCGTGCATTCTTGCTCCATGCCTCTCAGGACATCCCCTGCCGTCAGGGCTGCCTCACCCTTGGATGCTTCTGGAACTTGAGCCAAGAGCATGGATTTCCTTTTAGCCAGTTGTAGAAAAGTTTTGAGAAAGACTGCGCTCTTTAAGACCCAGGTTCGATCCCTGGGTTGGGAAGATCCCCTGGAGAAGGAAATGGCAACCCACTCCAGTGTTCTTGCCTGGAGAATCCCGTGGACAGAGGAGCCTGGCGGGCTACAGTCCAGGGGGTCGCAAAGAGTCAGACACGCCTGAGCGACTCACACATGACATGACACGAGAAAAGGAAGGCAGGCTGTAGAAACTACAGTGTCCCTTGTGTGTCTTCTAAAAGTCAACGGTAAGTTCTGTATAGAGGGTGCCTCCGTGGTAAGGCCGGGCAGCTCCGCCCACCTGTGGGGTGCCTCCTGTGTGGGGGTGCCTCCATCCAGGCATCAGCCCCCACCTTCTCCACACCTGGGGCGGGGAGAAGGATGGGCAGTCACTTGGCTTCTCGGCTCCGCACCTCCTGTCCGGGGACCTGGGCTGATCTCATGGTTCCCACTGTGCTCTGTAGAGGGCATCGGAGGGTACAGATGCGTCCTGGCCCACCAGGCGCAGGTAAGAGCTGCTTGTCGGTGTCAGCTCCCTTGGCCCTGCATGGCACGAGCAAGCTCCCGCTTTTCTCCAGCTGTGCGCCTCGGTGTCTTCCCCGGTGTCCGGTGTTTCTCTCACTGCTGGCTGGTGTCTAGTCAACATGGAGTAATCCCCTGTGCATCTGAGTCTTGGGCCGTCGCCCCAGGGTGAGGGGCCAGAGCAGAGGTTAAAAGAACTGCTGCAGGGAGCATGCTGGTTCTTCTTTATTAAAATATACATGGATGTGAGTTTGAATTGAACTCCGGGAGATGGTGATGGACAGGGAGGCCTGGCGTGCTGCAATTCATGAGGTTGCAAAGAGTCGGACACGACTGAGCAACTGAACAGAACTGAACTGAACTGATATATATTTATTTGTTTTTATTTATTTATTTGGCTGCACTGGGTCTTAGCTGTAGCACACAGGATCTTTAGTTGGGGCACGTGGGATCTAGTTCCCCGACCTGGGATCGAACCTGGGCCCCCTGCATTGGGAGTGTGGAGTCTTAGCCACTGGATCCCCAGGCAAGTCCCTGATGCTGGTTGTTGGTTGTCGAGGAGGTGCCCGGGTCCTTCAGCTCTCCCCAGCTTCACTATGTGCTGTCACTGATTCAGGAGACAGAGACGTTCCCCAGGCCCACAGGAAGAAGTGTGTTGTAGGTAAGCATGGTGTGGGAAGATGAGTCTGCTTCTAACACCTTCAACCCCTAGACCCAAAATGACAGAGGTGGGCTGAGCAAAAATAACCCATCCAGATTCAGCTGATAACCTAGCACCCGGCACATCTCCTGGGATACAGGAAGCAGCCTTTGCTGTCATTCTTTGTCATCTCAGGCGGGGCATTAATTGGGCATTTGTTAACATAATGTGTCAATATTAGACTTCAGAAGCGACTAGAAAGTTGATTTCCTCAGGGGCAGCTGGAGAAGACAACTCTGCATGGCCCGCGCTGAAGTTCCAGGGCAGGACTGGGGACCCCTATGTGTCATCTCTCTGTGAGCATCCTCTCTAAGCCCGTTTTGCAGATATGGAAGCTGAAGTCCAGTCCCGAAGTCTATAAAGGGGCAACCAAGCTTTAGTCACTCAGTCGTCCATGGAATTCTCCAGGCAGGAATACTGGAGTGGGTTGACATTCCCTTCTCCAGGGGATCTTCCCAACCCAGGGATCGAACCTGGGTCTCCTGCATTGCAGGCAGATCCTCTGCTGTCTGAACCACCAAGGAAGCCCAAGCAGATAACCATGCCTTCCAAGCAAGCATCTGTAAGAGCGGGACCGAGCTGTATAGCTGGGAACCGACCAAAGGCAAGTTCTAGCTTCTTTTCTTATTTTTAATAGATACCATCAATTTTTCATCATTAAAATTGGATAAAACGTAGCTACTCAGTGCCAGGGTCCAGCCCCAATGGATCCAGGGTGATTCCAAGGGGAGACGGATAGGCGAGGAAAAACTTATTTATTTAGAAATATAAAAAGAGATTAGGAAGAAATAGTATAGTAGGAAAATTTAGTGGAGAAAAGATGCTGAATAACTTGGTTTACGTGGAGAACTAATAAAACTTCAGGACAAGAAGTTTGCACCATCTACGTTAGGCCACCAGCATCCTCTTGAATATCAGAGGGTGCCGCGCCTTGGACTCCCTCTCGCATAGAACTTAAAAAGCCAGGGCAAGTAAGTAGACATGGCGAGCCTCCACGCCCCAGATGGGAATTCAGCTAGAAAATAGAGTAAAGAGGAGACATGGGGGAAACCAGTCTTTCCAATGACTGGCCCCTCCTCTATTGTCCTTCAAGGCCTTTTATACTTTTGATTATACATAGAGATCAATGGGTAATACAAAGTTATGCAGTGTTAGCAGCCTAGACTCTTATCAAAATCAAGCTTTTCTCTCTGCATACCTAGTTGTATACACAAGTCTTAGGTGATTTACATCATCTTCCAGCCAAAAGGCCAATTAACATTTTATGCCCCTTTTCTGATAAGGGTTTGTCAACCAGAAGACTTATTTGTGTTATTCTTCCCAAAGTCTGGTGCCACTCTCAGAAAACACTAAATAAAGTTACATTCTCACATAGCAAAGATACAGCAATTTATAACAAGTAAAAGGAGTACAGTGATTTATGACAAAAGAAAAGTAATTAACTCAAAAGCCTAGTGTTGCTAACATCAAAACTACTATATACCTTTTTCCATATCCCGATTACATTGATTAGTATCCTCCCAGGTGCCTAAAAGATAAAGAATATGGAGTCCTGGCAGCAATCATTGAGTCAACAGTGAAATCCATCACCAATATGATTTTTAGCTCTTTAGAAAAGGCTCTGTATCTTTAAGATGCTTTAAGCTTTGTGCGTCTCATGGTTGAGGGGCTGTAAGCAATTCACAAGCTGTAAAAAGTCCGGGGAACCTGTTAGGCAAGTTAGAGAGCTATCAGAGGGGGTTTTAAGCCGAGACATTCTTTTGCAGGAGACTGAAGCCCTGAATTAACTTTTTCCAGAGAGTGTCAGAAGAGTGGAAAAGTATAATACAGTAAGGCAGGCAGATTCTTATTTTGGGGGTACATGCTCAGGAAGTACCAGGGGGAACCCTGAGGCTTGACTCGCCTTGCCCATCAGGCCTCTCCACATGACCTTGTCATAGGTGGGATCTCCCGTGCTGGCTCCCGGCAACTAAGCACGTCACTACCAAGTTTTAGTGAAAGAAAGCGTCAGGTCCAAGCCTTCCACACACTGATATTCATGAAGAAACACTTTTACCAACAATCAGGGCACACAGTCTGCTCTGAGACTTCAGGAAGCACCACTTGTCTGTCATTTCAGGGGTTGAGAGAATCATCTGGAGGCAAGATTCATACAAGCTTATAGTCACCGTCAGGAACCAGAGTCCTCCAAACCAGTGCCCTGAGACCAGAGCAGAAGCTCAAGGTTTGGGTCTCATGTCTCAGTACCGAGCACCTTGGAAGCAGGCACTGTATTCACACAGAAGCGGGCAGAGTCCTTACAGTATTGTAGCCCATCCACTTACCTTGCGTAGCCTCGAGGTCCACCAGGATAGGCCATTTCTATTCACTATTCATTAAGCAGGCACACATTTCACAAAAGAAAACTACTATGAATAATTATTATGCTCACGGGGTTTCCCAGGTGGCTCAGTGGTAACAGAATCTGCCTGCCAGTGGAGGAGACACAGGATACATGGGTTTGATCCATGGGTCGGGAAGATCCCCTGGAGGAGGCAGTGGTAACCTGCTCTAGCATTCTTGCCTGGAGAATCCCATGGACAGAGGAGCCTGGGGGGCTACAGTCCACGGGGCTGCAAAGAGTCGGGCCGACTGAGTGACTCGGCATGCGCATTATGCTAGAGTTTCTGCTGTTGGTCAAGGTGAGGCTTAGCCCATGCTGCTGTCTGGAATGGGTTTTCTGGTTAAAGGCAGATAACCACCCATCTACAGTAGCACTTGGAATATATCACTTCAACTAGCACTCTCTGTTGAAGTACTTGAGAATAATTTTCAGACCTCTGAACACTCACCATGAGCTTACTGTAGTCCAGCCACTGTTCTAGGCTCTGTCCACATTTTAGATCTTTGCACCTTTACCACGTAGCAGGTTGATACTCTCTTGTATCCATTTCATGGACAAGGAATCAGCTCAAGGTTCGCAGAGTCTGGATTTCATCTCAGTCCATTTATCCCTGGAGTCTCCGCTCTAACCCCTGTGCTCACCTACCTCCTGGCACCAACTGAGTCTTGACTCCTAGTCTTCCTATCTCACATCAAGGCTTTTGATGAGAAGGATGCTCAAGGTTGCTTGATGAGTATAGTTGATGGTATGGAGGTGATCACTGTTCTGTCCAAGAAAGAATAAACAATAAAAAGAATAAACAGATCAAATGGTCTTCGTGGTAAAAAGGTAAACAGATTTTAACTAGAAAGTAGCGAAGGATTAATTAGTTGACAGAGGGAATGGAGTGGAAATTGTTGTTAGAGATCAGAGAAGGTAATTATATCTTTTCTCCTTGAATATCATTTGTTTACATAACAGGCCATATTTTCAGCTTTGTGAGCTCTGTCTTCCTTGTTTGCAACTTGTAATTGAACGGGCCTGGCTCTTGGCCAGCAGAACTTTATTTACATACACAGGCAGAGGGGTGGACTTGACCCCTGAGCTATAGCTTGCTGCCCTCTGAGATTGGATATTGAACGATTTCATATTTCCTTGCTTAGGGTTATGACACAGGTGTGGGAAATTCCAGTCCCATACTTGATGCTCAGGGCCATGCTATTCTCGCCAGAAAGAAAACCTCATCTTTTTTAGGATAAACCAGAGGAATTATGTTAATATGAACAGCTGTTTAGGTGATTTTATGGACTAAAAATCATCATTCAGTTCTTGAGCTCTTGTGTTGTGGGTTGCTACCCTGAATCCAGGGGGTAAATGAGCTTGGAATCAGACAACATCCTGGGCTTAGAATAAGGTCGTGCCTGTTAATAGACAGGATTGCAGAGAAAGGAATCCTGAAAGAGCCACTTCCTTCTTGCAAGACCTGGTTCAGGTTGGTTTTCCGTGCTTTCGAGCTTCCAACCGCCCCTTCTCTAAGTTGAGTCTTTCTTCTTGTCACTAATACTCAGAACAGCAGGAGGGCCAACGAAGGAAAGAGTTTTAAGATGACTGTCTCCCCCCACCCCCTTCCTCTCTCTCTGGGGCTTACAGAAGAATAAAAGTGGAAGTGGGATCCAGAAAAACCAGTCTGGGGTCGAGGTCTGCGGTCCTCAGTGAGGGTCCTTGGGAAGCTCCTGCTGGAGTGCGGATAGGCGTCTGAACTGATACACAATCACCATGTGATTGCATTGCACCACCTGGAAAGGGGGGGTTTTTGAAAATATAATAATTAATTGATCTTAAGTTCGGGAGATTATCCGGGCAGGCCTCATGTCATCCCCGGAGCCTGGGAAAAGGAGAAGATTTTCTCTGGCTCATGGCAGAAGGAAGGGAGCATGTGAAGCATCAGAAGGACTTGATGGATTTGATGAGAAGGAATGCAGGTGGCCCATAAGATCAGAGAGGGGACCCCGACTGGCAGCAGGAAAGGGAGACCTCAGACCTACAATTGCAAAGAATTAGCTTCTGCCCGGATGAGCCTGGAAATCCAGAACCTCCATATCAGAACTCACCTTGGCCAACTCCTGGACCAAGGCCTGCTGAGACCTCAAACAGAAGACCCGACTTAGCCCACAGGGAGTTCTGACCCCTGGCACTGTGAGATAATGGCTGTTGAAGCCACTGCATCTGCAGTGATTTGTTCCACACCAGCACATACCCTTTGAAGAGGGCAGACCTCCCCAGGGCACGTGACCTTCATGTGATGCCCGCCCGGGTGGGAGCAGGGGCGAGCTGCAGCCCTGGGCTGATGCACTGCCCTGTGGCACTGTTAGCCTCAAAACCAGAAGGCGAACCTCACCAGGCCACCCTTTCCATCTTGGGAAGCTAGAAAGTTCCCTCCACTCAGCGTCAGTGATGGGGATTCTGAGCCCCAGTAAAATCAAAGAGCGAAATTACAGAATATTCTGCTTTTCTCTGAGCTTCAACACTAGCTGAGCTTTCATGAACACTGGTCTTCTGAACTCTCCTCTGCTCAGTGCATGCTAAAGAGATCCTTCAGAATCTCCTTGGACATAAATAGCAGAGAAGAGGGCAGAGGCCATCATCTTTTCTGTTTATATTAATTAACTAATCTTGGCTGTGCTGGTTCTTCATCGCTGCACGTGGGTGTTCTCTAGTTGCAGGGGCTACACTCTACTCGCCATACACGGGCTTCTCGTCGCGATGGCCTCTCTTGATGTGAAGGGAAGTCTCTAGGCGGGCAAGTAGCTGTGGCACGTGGGCTCAGTAGTTGTGATGCAAGGGCTTAGTTATTCCGCAGCCTGTGTGAGCTCAGTTCCCAGACCAGGGGTAGGACTGGCAGGCAGATTCTTAATCACTGGACCACCAGGGAAGCCCCATCTTTTGTATCTTTATCATACTCTAGATAACACCTGCCAGTTATTGAGTAGGTGGTAGGACCCAGGGGCTTCCCAGGTGGTGCCGTGGTAAAGAATCCACCTGCCAGTGCAGAAGACGTGGGTTCGATCCATGGGTTGTAAAGATCCCCGGAGAAAGGAGATGCCAACCATTCCAGTATACTTGCCTGGAAAAATCCCCTGGACAGAGGAGTCTGGCAGGCTACAGTTCACAGGGTTGCAAAGAGTCGGACATGACTATGCGCCTGAGCAGGCATGCACACAGTAAGACCCAGGTCATTTGCAAACACTGAGCCCTCTAAGTCCCCCATCCACAGACCTCAAAGAAAAGAAATTCAGAGATGTTCGTTCACTTGCCCAAGGTTGCGCAGCCTGAGGGATGGGGCGTGATTCAGCACAGAGTGCTCCCAGGGGTACCCCACATACGAGGCCCACCAGCCCAGTGAGAGGGAGACCAAACAAGCCAGGAGTAGAAGTAGCTGAGCGCCAGCGAGGATGTGGAAATGCAGCCACGTCAGCACCTGCCAGGCGGCTCTTCCTGGCACTCAGGTAAGCACCCAGCCCCTTGAATGGACAGAAAACCTCGTCCCAGTGTTTAGCCTTTGGCAAATGAGCCTAAAACAAATTATATTCGTTTGCTAAATGACGACAATGTCTGTTAGCAAGTCTTGAAAATGAATCGGAATAAATTCTAGGCATAGCTAGTAGATTCTGAGCATGAAATAGCTGGAAAGAATCACCTTCTTTGGGTTAACTATCTTAGTTTCTCTTAAGAATTTCAGCCCTGAACCCTGCAGCTGGATCACAGCCTCTGACCGCTTCCTGTTTTCCTGGGCTTCCTACATGGATTCAGTTATGCTGTGTTTTATACAAGATACTTTGCCAACTGCCATAGGTAGCAGAGCTTCAGGGGGCTCTCAGGGGATTGGAATGGTTATCCTATTAAGTGAGAAAGGACTCGCAGGTCTTAAATGGCTCCGGTGGATGGTGTGGTCATTATCAGGTCATTGATTGTGGTTGTTTCTATTTGTTTATATTCATGCTTTTCCTAAATGCCCCACCTGGTTCTTTGGGGAGTAAAGGTCAAAAGTTTTTATTCCAAAGTTGTTTCTGTTCATTCGTTTGTTTATTTGTGTTTGTCTGTTTTGTTTTTAAAATTGTGATCCTGAGTCATACAGATGTTGGGGTTATGGACAGAGAAGTCATGATTCCTGCTGCTGGAGTTTCTAGAAATACCCTGTTCTCTTTCCTCTCCCACTGTTTTTTGTTTTGTTTTGTTTTTAAATTGAGGTAAAATATATATTAGGCTTCCCTGGTGGCTCAAGAATCCACCTGCAGTGTGGGAGACCTGGGTTCAGTCCCTGGGTTGGGTAGACCCCCTGGAGAAGGGAACGGCTACCCACTCCAGTATTCTGGCCTGGAGAATTCCATGGACTGTATAGTCCATGGTGTCACAAAGAGTCGGACACAACTGAGCGACTTCCACTTTAAAATCTATATAGCATCAGTTAAGTTCAGTTCAGTCGCTCAGTCGTGTCCGACTCTTTATGACCTCATGGACTGCAGCATGCCAGGCCTTCCTGTCCATCACCAACTCCCGGAGTTGACCCAAACCCATGTCCATTGAGTCTGTGATGCCATCCAACCATCTCATCCTCTGTCGTGCCCTTCTCCTCCTGCCCTCAATCTTTCCCAGCACCAGGGTCTTTTCAAATGAGTCAGCTCTGTGCATCAGGTGGCCAAAGTATTGGAGTTTCAGCTTCAACATCAGTCCTACCAATGAACACCCAGGACTGATCTCCTTTGGGATGGACTGGTTGTATCTCCTTCAGCCCAAGGGACTCTCAAGAGTTTTCTCCAACACCACAGTTCAAAAGCATCAATTCTTCGGTGCTCAGCTTTCTTTATAGTCCAACTGTCAAATCCATACATGACCACTGGAAAAACCATAGTCTTGACTAGACGGACCTTTGTCGGCAAAGTAATGTCTCTGCTTTTTAATATGCTGTCTAGGTTGGTCATAACTTTCCTTCCAAGGAGTAAATGTCTTTTAATTTCATGGCTGCAGTCACCATCTTCGGTGATTTTGGAGCCCAGAAAAATAAAGTCTGACAATTTTTCTACTGTTTCTCCCTCTATTTGCCATGAAGTGATGGGACCGGATGCCATGATCTTAGTTTTCTGAATGTTGAGTTTTAAGCCGGCTTTTTCACTCTGCTCTTCCACTTTCATCAAGAGGCTCTTTAGTTCTTCTTCACTTTCTGCCATAAGGGTGGTGTCATCTGCATATCCGAGGTTATTGATATTTCTCCCAGCAATCTTGATTCCAGCTTGTTCTTCCTCCAGCCCAGCATTTCTCATGATGTATTCTGCATATAAGTTAAATAAGCTGGATGACAATATACAGCCTTGACGTACTCCTTTTCCTATTTTGAACCAGTCTGTTGTTCCATGTCCAGTTCTAATTTGCCATTTTAATCATGCAGACGTGTACAATTTTCATTAATTCTATGCACCGTGTTTTGCAGCCATCACCACTCTTTATTCCCAAAGTGTTTCCTCACTAAGGAGAGACTCTTGAGTCCTCATTTCTACCCCTCACTCCCTACTCCCACACACGAGGGACTCAGAAAATAACTTCTGTGACAGTTGCACACTCTTACACCCTAGAAAGCTGATCTTCCGGGGCAGTCGGCACCCATGCCCAAGGGACAGGTCAGAGGTCACCCTTCCCTCCTGCTTCCTCTGCCCCCAGCCTCCCTACTGGGGCTGTCCTAATGCTGGAGCTAGTAATCCCAGAAACAACGGGAGGATCCTGGGAGGGGAGGCAGAAGGCCTCTCGGATGTTTGCTGGGGTGCTCATGGCGGGGGTCTCTGGGGTCAACCGAGATCCTTGCTTATTCGCCATGGCTGATTCTAGAGTGAGGATGTGACTGTCCCTTGCCTGGCCCCTCCACCCGTAGAGATGTTTCTTTCCTCGTGTTTGCTGGTAGGCTTTCCTGTGGGTCTGTGTTGGGGATTTTCCCTCTTTATCCAGGATGCCTGTAAATCACTCACCACTTATTGTGTGAGGTTGTATGATTCATAGGCGAGGTGGGCAGGATTGGTGATGAAGAGGGCAGTACGATGAAGGTGATGCTGGAGAGTAGAGGGAGAGGGAGCCTGTACATTCGGAAAACTTGACCCTGAAATGAGTCTGTTAGCTGACGTGCTCGGTTTCCCAGAGGCACAAATGGAGGGAATCTGCTGACTTTGGTTTCCAAATCACTTTTCTCCCAACTCTTGGTAACACCACTTCCTGGTGTAAAGAGAGAAGCTGTTTTCTCTAAGCTTTGGAGGGGGCTTTTTAACGCCTTTTTATCAACAACTTTTATTTTCTGATGTCAAGAAACAGACATGAGCCCTGGCTCCCTCCTGAAATAGGTGAAGAACTCTCCAAAACCCTGCACGAAGAACAGGTCAGAATTGAAGCCCAGGTTTTCAGGAGTTGGCAAAACTTTCCATTAAGGGCCAGGTACCTCTGCAGGCACCACTGCTCAACACTACGTTTGTCATGGGAAGACAGCCATGGGCAATTTCTCGATGAATGGACGTGGTTGTATTCTAATAAAACTTTATTTATACCACTTCACACCCATTAGAATGGCTGCTATCCAAAACAAGCAAGCAAACAAACAAACAACAACAAAAAGCCCTCAAGTGTTGGCAAAGGTGTGTAGAAATTGGAACCTTGCATTGCTGGCCGGTGTGTAAGATGGCACAACTGCTGTGGAAAACAGTTTGGCAGTTGCTCAAAACGGTAAAAATAGAATTGGCACATGACCCAGCAGTTCCGTTTATGGGTATAGACCCCAAAGAATTGAAAGCAGGGACTTGAAGAGATACCTGTTCAACCATGTTTATAGCAGCACTATTCCAGGTGGCCAAAAGGGGGAAGCCACCACGTGTCCATCCATGGACGATGGATGAATGCAATAAATACAGTGTGTCATTATCCATGCAAGTGAATACCGTCCAGCCTTTAATAGGAAGGGCATTCCGACACATGCTGCAACACGGATGGACCTTCGGGACACGATGCTGAGGGAAGTAAGCCAGACGTGAAATGACACACACTGCATGATTCTGCTTGTATGAGGTCCTTAGAGCAATCCCATTCATAGAGACAGAGAGGAGAAGGGTGGCTGCCAGCGGCCGGGCACTGGAGGGAGTAGAGTGGCTGTTTGATGGGGACAGAGTTCCCGTTTCGTGAACAGTTCTGCGGGTGGATGGCCGTGATGGTTGCCCCACCCTGTGAATGTACTAAGTGCCCCTGAGCTATACATACACTTAGAAATGGGTAAGGCAGTAAATTCTGTGTTACGTGATCTTCACCACACGTTTTTTTCAGAAGGCTTTATTAAAATAAGAAATCAAAAAACTTTTCAAAATTAAGCCAGGGGTTGTGGTTTGGGGACTGTGCTGTGAAGGATGGAGAGATGGTTGTAGACAGTGTGGGGAGAAACCAGGTGAGCTTGGTGAGAAGTAGCTGGAGAAGGCTGCCTGTCCCAGTTCCTCCATCCATGGAGAGACGTGTGTATGTATATTAGTCAGAACAGTAATCGATGCCATGCACAAGACAACTGCTACATCACAGACCCGGAGCCCTCAGAAGAGCCTTGTGATGGACTTTCCTGGCAGTCCAGAGGTTAAGACGCTGCCCTTCTGACGCAGGGGTCGAGGGTTCAGTCCGTAACTGGGGAACTAAGATCCCACATGCCCCGCGTTGTGGCCAAAAATAAATAAATAAAAAATAAATTATTGTTGTTGTTTAGTCACTAAGTCATACCGACTCTTTGCAACCCCATGGACTGTAGCCCGCCAGACTCCTCTGTTCATGGTATTCTGAAGGCAAGAATACTGCAGTGGACTGCCATTTACTTCTCCAGGGGATCTTCCCAACTCAGGGATTGAACCCACATTACCTGCATTAGCAGGTTGATTGTTTACCACGGAGTCATCAGTTCAGTTCAGTTCAGTTCAGTCGCTCAGTCGTGTCCGACTCCTTGCGACCCCATGAATCTCAGCACTCCAGGCTTCCCTGTCCATCACCAACTCCCGGAGTTCACTCAGACTCATGTCCATCGAGTCAGTGATGCCATCCAGCCATCTCATCCTCGGTCGTCCCCTTCTCCTCCTGCTCGCAATCCCACCCAGCATCAAAGTCTTTTGCAATGAGTCAACTCTTTGCATGAGGTGTCCAAAGTACTGGAGTTTCAGCTTTAGCACGATTCCTTCCAAAGAAATCCCAGGGCTGATCTCCTTCAGAATGGACTGGTTGGATCTCCTTGCAGTCCAAGGGACTCTCAAGAGTCTTCTCCAACACCACAGTTCAAAAGCATCAATTCTTCGGCACTCAGCTTTTTTCACAGTCCAACTCTCACATCCATACATGACCACAGGAAAAACCATAGCCTTGACTAGACGGACCTTTGTTGGCAAAGTAATGTCTTTGCTTTTCAACATGCTATCTAGGTTGGTCATAACTTTTTCTTTCCAAGCGTCTTTTAATGTCATGTACCCAACATCTGCAGTGATTTTGGAGCCCAGAAAAATAAAGTCTGATACTGTTTCCATTATTTCCCCGTCTATTCCCATGAAGTGATGGGACCAGATGCCATGATCTTTGTTTTCTGAATGTTGAGCTTTAAGCCAACTTTTTCACTCTCCTCTTTCACTTTCATCAAGAGGCTTTTTAGTTCCTCTTCACTTTCTGCTATAAGGGTGGTGTCATCTGCATATCTGAGGTTATTGATATTTCTCCCGGCAAGCTAGATTCCAGCTTGTGCTTCTTCCAGCCCAGCATTTCTCATGATATACTCTGCATATAAGTTAAATAAGCTGGATGACAATATACAGCCTTGACGTACTCCTTTTCCTATTTGGTACCAGTCTGTTGTTCCATGTCCAGTTCTAACTGTTGCTTCCTGACCTGCATACAGATTTCTCAAGAGGCAGGTCAGGTGGTCTGGTATTCCCATCTCTTTCAGAATTTTCCACAGTTTATTGTGATCCACACAGTCAAAGGCTTTGGCATAGTCAAGAAAGCAGAAATAGATGCTTTTCTGGAGCTCTCTTGCTTTTTCAATGATCCAACGGATGTTGGCAATTTGATCTCTGGTTCCTCTGCCTTTTCTAAAACCAGCTTGAAGATCTGGAAGTTCACCGGTTCATGTATTGCTAAAGCCTGGCTTGGAAAATTTTGAAGGGAGTCATCGGGGAAGCGCAAATAAATAAATATCAGAGGTTAACAGTTTCTAAATGTAGAAAATAAATAAATTTATTTATAAAAAAGCCTGTGCTGCTGCTGCCAAGTCGCTTCAGTGGTGTCCGACTCTGTGCGACCCCATAGATGGCAGCCCACCACGCTCCCCCGTCCCTGGGATTCTCCAGGCAAGAACACTGGAGTAGGTTGCCACTTCCTTCTCCAATGGATGAAAGTGAAAAGTAAAAGAGACGTTGCTCAGTCACGTCCAACTCTTAGTTACCCCATGGACTGCAGCCCACTAGGCTCCTTCATCCATGGGATTTTCCAGGCAAGAATACTGGAGTGGGGTGCCATTGCCTTCCCTGAAAAGCCCATGAGATCTGTGTTAATACCCCGTCTTCCACAGAGCGTCCCACCCTAAGCATCCAGACCATCAGGAAGGGGGTGCTTCCTGAGTGTTAATGGGTGCTTTGGAGCAGGGTGAGCTCTGAGGCCGTGATGACCCCTGAAGTCTCTTAGGCAGGCACTTGTGTTGCTCAGACGAGTTAGAAAAAGAGTTTGACAAGAGAATGTCTTTCAAGCCCTTGCCGTAAAGTGCCTCAAATGTTAAGGCTTTTAAGCCTGGGGAAAATTAACTTAGAAAACATTCTAGAGATAATAGGGGCCAATATGAAAAGGGTACTTCCTCTAGGAGTCAACAGTGTGCCATCCTGGAAAGCCAGGATGGAGCGGTAAAGACCAGTGGTTCCCAGGGGCTCAACGGGAGGGAGAGGTGAGCTGGCCAAGCATGGAGGGTCTTTAGGGCAGTGACTCTCTTCGGTATGATTCTGTCGCGGGGCCGGGTGTCAGTGCATGTTTGTCCAAAGCCGTAGAATGTACAACCCCAAGAGTGAGCCCTAACGAGACTCTGCACTTTGGGTGACGATGATGAATTACTGTGAGTCCAACAGTTTATAATGTGGGCACCGCCCTGGTGCGGGATGTCGGTCATGGGGGAGCCAGTGGAGTGGGGAACTCTCTGTAGATTTCATTCAGTTTTGCTGTGAGCCTAAAGCTGCCCTTAGAAATAAAGTCTGTCTAAAAATAACAACAACAATAATAATAATGTGGGAGGGGGTACGAAGTTGGGGAGAAATGAGTCAACCATGCGCAGATGGTAATAATTGATGAAGCTGAGTGAAGAGTACATGGGTCTCTTTTGCTGTCTACTTTTTAAAAGATATTTATTTGTTTACGTATTTATCCTAGTTGGAGAAGGGAAAGGCTACCCACTCCAGTATTCTGGCCTGGAGAATTCCATGGACTGTTTGGTCCATGGGGTCGCAAAGAGCTGGACAGGACTGAGCGACTTTCACAGTTGCCTAGTTGCAGCAAACAGGATGTTTGGTCTTCACTGCGGCGTGCAGTAGGTGTCTTTTTAGTTTCAGCACCTGGGATATTTAGTCATGGCATGCAAAACTCTTCATTTCAGCACGTGGAATCTAGTTCTCTGACCGGGGATCAAACCCGGGCCACCTGCATTAGGAGTTTGGATTCTTAGCCATTGGACCATCAGAGAAGTCCTTGGCTGTCTACTTTTGTATCTGCTGGAAATTTTCCGCCATGCAGTGTAAAAGGAACACAGGTAGTTGCAGGGTTGTACGTGTGTCACGCTGACCACGGTGATTAACCTTCCTAAGGAAGGCAGTACATGATTGTGACCGATTGTGACCTTGTTCTAAGCCTACTGGGAGCATGCTTTCTGCATCTCTGAGCTTTTATTTCCTGGTTTATAAAATATCAGGTAATTCGTACCTCACAAGACTTGTGGCATCAAACATCAAGATGCCTGTGAAGTAGCAACACTGTGTGGAACATGCAAGGTGTTGAGAAGATGCTCAAGCAGCAGAAAGTGAGGGGGGTGGTCCAGTGGGAGAGGAAGTGGAGGGCTGTGGTGGGTGTGGCCACTTTCAGGACGTCTGGCCCTCAGCCTGCAGTGGTTCATGGGCAACAGGCACTGTTTTGGTGGGGACTTAGAGAACACATATCTGGAGCACCAGTGCATTGAGTGTGTTGGACAACCTGACCCGGGCCCACTGGTCTCTGCTCCAGGACATCCCCTCTCCCCCAGCAGGGATGAGACCTTAGGGGATGCTCTCTGGGGATTCTATGATGCCTGGCCTCATAGACTGAGCCCGCATCTCCCAGGGCCGGCCAAGCAGAAAGGTGCAGAGCGATTTGCAGTTCAGTTAAGAGTCTAATGGATACTGTATGCTTATTGATTAGGAAAAGAAATGAAGCAAATCTCAGGCATTCAAGGGTGCTTTTCTGGCCTGGTCCCCGCTGTAGTCTTCAGGAGCCCCATCACCCGCCACCCAAGGTGCAAACTCTGTACCCTGGCGTCTACAATCTCTCATGGCCCCCATCGATAATTCCAGCCTCCTTCCCAGAAAGTTCTCCTGACACCAGTCTCCACAGTTTCCCAAGCCACAAAGACTGCAGGCGTGCCTCACCCAAGCCTTCCATTTCCTGCGCATCGCTCCCCGTCAGGACGCTCCAGGGTCTTTCCTGGAACTCAGTTTTCTGTGCTCACGTGGTCTTCGTTCTTCGCCCAAGATCCCACCAGAGGCAGCAACTGATGCTGTTTCGCCACTGACCTGACACCCAGCTGCTTGTGGGAGGTGCCAGGAGACTCGTCGGCTGGGGGCAGGCACCTGTTGCGCGGGACTGAAGCCACAGTCTGTGTCTCTTCCCTCGCTTCCCCCTAAGTCACCTCTCCTTCCCAGCGTTCCTGAGCGACGCGGAAGCCTCGCTCAGGCAGGTTTCCAGCTGCGACTCCTTGCCTCGGTGTTCTGCAGGGATAGACGCTGTCACTTTACATCTGTTGCCTTTGTTTCCAACCACTTCGGGCGAAACATTTTGTTAAAAGATGCAGTTTTTTTCCCCCCAGAGCGACTGTTGGGTGGGTGCCAGAGGTATTTAAGTGCCCTCGGATTGAACTGTACAATCTCATTATATAACTTACAGTCAGTTCAGAGGAGGAACAAGAGAACCCCACAGCCTCAGCCTTGGGGGGGCTTTGCCTTGTGCCCAGGATGCTTGGGGCATCTCGCCATAGATGCGTCTCCCTCTGCAGTAATGAGGTCCCTCTTCTTCCTGTATTATTGGCAGCAAACACTGGGTAACAGAAACACAGAAATGCCTGCAGCCCTGTCATAATAAAGTCATTTTAGGGGCTGTAACTGTGCCAGGAGCTTCCAGTAGTTAAATTGGTGTCTGATTATGTTCTGCTTTCTGAGTTCCCTTCTCTCAATTAACACACAGTTGTTTAGGACTGTGCGACTGTGATGGCTCAGGACACACTGCTTTCCGATAGGTAGTTTTGGGGGATGGTCTCCCATGGAGCTCAAGAGGCATCAGGACTCTTTTGTGTTGGGATGCAGAGGGGACGTGGGGGAGTGTCAGGGCCAGTGGGCATCCTCTGGGAAATGCCTGTGGCTGGAACGCTTGAACCTCAGCAGCTGCCTCCTTCTCAGAGCCTCTCGCCACCTCACCCAGCCTTCTCCCCAACACATGCCAAAGTCAAGTCACAGGGCTTGCCTCCTCTTTTTAGCAAATGCTACTTAATGGTTTGTAAGGAGTCAGCGGAGGTCACAGTGCTCAAATGACTTTGAATTATGTGGCATACATGGTCCTTACCTTTAATCTCAAAGTTAGGAAAACAGCAAACAAAGCTAAACACTTAGATTCAAAGTTCAGGGAAACTTAAAGGCTCATAGTTTAGGACTTTTGTGTGTTGGTTGAAAATAGGAGAATCTCAAAAACCTGAGCAACTTTTGAAGGCCTGGTAACCAAATGTTTACATGGATGTAAAAGAGAGAGAGAGATGGGTAGACAGATGGATATACAGATAGGTGGATGGATGAATGGGTGGAGAGATAGGTGTATGATAGTTAACAGAATTAGATTAAAACTGTAATTGGATGTGTGTGTGGATGACAATTACTCTCGTATTTGACACCACTAGGAATTATAGCACAGCATTTTGTTTCCAGCAAATGAATACTCACTGTAGTTAAATATCCAGGTAGAGGAAAAGGAAGTCAAGGAAAACTTCCTGGGCTTTTTTGTCTCTTTGTTCGTTTTTAATTGTATGAGCTTTGGGAATGAATGGTCTTGGTCTCTCAGGGTTTCTAGATTGTTTAAAAGGAGTGATGTTGTGGGGATGCTAGTGAATGTTGTGACTGACTTTCTGGGGACAGGAGTCACTTACCAAGCAGAGTGAGATAAAATTCTTTCCTTGGGGCCATTAAGAAGACAATTTGCAGTCATTGCCTTGAATAATTTGAATATCTAGAGACTGTACACTGAATCTTTGTAAGATTTGCCCCTGGCTCTCCCTACATTATTTATTTCTTGTGTTTGGTTTTTTACCTTTAAATTTTTTAGATTTTAAATAAAACCTTTCGTAGGTTAAAAATGATTGGAAAGAGCTCTGTGAAAGATGGGCTTGCCCTTTCTCTTAATCATTTTGATCCTGTGGGACAGTATCCATGAAAGCATTTAGTTCTCATGCCATTAACTTCATTTTTTAGAAATGACTTTGCACTCGTGGCTTGGCATGAGACAGGACTTGCTTGGCCCACATTCCCCCACCCCGTCTCTCTTTTCTGGCAGGGGAGCAGCAACACGCGTCTGCCCTGCGCCCTGCCCTCCTCTCGCCAAGTTCTCTGTCTCCTGCAAGTGTCTCACTCTCCTGTTCCTGAAAGCTAGGAACATTATAAAGAGCAGACATGAGCTCCTTTCCCTGGGTCCTGCTGCTCACATATAGTAATGATGGATGGGGGGCATCAACACCAACCCAGATGACCCCATGTTGTGCTTGTTGTGATTCAGGGCTGGGTGTTCCCTTCCTGGGCTTCCC
This sequence comes from Oryx dammah, assembly GCF_014754425.2. Classification (NCBI taxonomy): domain Eukaryota; kingdom Metazoa; phylum Chordata; class Mammalia; order Artiodactyla; family Bovidae; genus Oryx; species Oryx dammah. The sequence goes on from NW_024070198.1 coordinate 45,397,096, forward strand.
TGTGGCTCAGTGGTGAAGAATCCACCTGCCAATCCAGGAGACGCAGTTTCCATCCCTGGGTCGGGAAGATCCCCGGGCAAAGGAAATAGCCAGCCTTTCCTCCTTGCCTAGAAATCCCATGGACAGAGGAGCCTGGTGGGCTATGGTCCACAGGGTCGCAAAGAGCTGGACACGACGGAGTGAATAAACAACAGCGACAGGTTGCCACAAGGTGGCTTCTCTCTCCCCAGGAGAGCAGGCTGTGTGTGCATGTGTGTTTGCCTGCGAGGAGTTCCTGGACATATCGCTGACTCTGAGACGTTTCAGTGCAGTCCTAAATGAATGCATCCTTAGACCAGAACATTTCTGAGTACACACAGAGGCCAGCGGTCCTCTCAGATGCTTTGGGGCATCCTGATGTTTGCCTTTTGCAAGGCAAGATTCCCTCCGCCCAGGAACTTACTCTGGAAGTGGAGAGAAGTGTGAGGGAACAATGCCCAGCCATTAAATGCCAATGCCTACTGCAAAATTTGGTTTTCAAGAACCTCTAAGAGCTGAACCCACAGGGGAAAATCTCAGAATGCAGGGAGAGTCAGGAGCTGCCAGATATTTTTGCTTCCCTGAGCCTTCTTGAAATAGGAGGAAGGGGGCAGGGCACAATTTTTAAAAGAATGACATAGCCCAAGGGCATAACATAAATTGATTAGAATCAAATGGGTCCAAGATGGCAGACAAGTTAAACTTCAGCTGGACCTGGTTTCTCAATCAGCAAGCTGAGCAACATACCCAGGGGTGCCTTGACACTTCCAAGGCACTGTCAAAAGTCCAAAAATTAGGCGGTGGCCCAGTTCCTGAAAATTTTCACCCCTCCCCCAAAATAGTTGGCATAATCCTCCCACTTATTAGCCTATGAAATTACCCAACCCATAAAAACTAAGCCCGCCACGTTCAAGGCCATCACACTCATCCTCTGCGGTGGCCCACACTCTTGTCTCTGGAGTATGTTTCTCTCTGAACAAATCTACTTCTTACCTATCACTTTTTCTCTCACTGAATTCTTTCTGTGATGAGACATCAGGAACCTGAGCCTCATTAGGTCCTGAAAACAGATCTGTGATCTCAGTTGGAAGCCCATGGGTTTTGGCTATGTTTGCGTTCCAGTCTGAAGTAAACAGTTTCACTCTGACATGGGTCAGCCAGCTTATCCATCCATCATCCACCCATCCGTCCACCCATCCGTCCGTCCGCCCACCCATATCCATCATTTCCTTCTTTTCCTGTGGCTAATACCTAGTGAACATCTGTGCTGTGCCAGATGTCAATTAGGCATTGCAGCCAGTTGTGAATAAACAGGTCCATTCGGGAACAGACTGGAGGGCTTTTCTGTCCTTGAGTGCAATGCCAGCGGTGCCCAGTGTGGACAGGGTCACCAGGGATGCAGAGTGGAGCCCACTTGCAACCCCTTCCCCATCTCATGACCCCCCTCCTGACAGACAGGACTTGCTTGTCAGTTCCCTTGAGCCAGGCTGAAGCCCCTCACTCCAGCCTAGTAGGCACCCTGCTGTGCGATCGCCTGGCTTAGTTGAGATATCTTTCATAATCATTGACTGAAAGCAGATTGTTCTGCAGAAGCTTCGAATGTGATTTTCATATTTATCTCCCTTAGCTTGATATGTATTAGAAATAACTCATGAATTACAACAGATAGAAAATACTCTCACCTAAAAGTTAGCCTCTGTGTATGTTTCTTTTTGCCTGGTTAGTTGACTTATCTTCAAGTGGACTTGGGGCATTGCTAAGATTTTAATCCCATCAAGTGTGAAACGTAGGATATGATGATGGTTCTGTAAAGGTGATGTGGCCTTTGATACCTGTAGCCTGAGTGGCTCGCCTTTGTTGACAGCATTGAGGATGCTTTTGTTTGATCAGCCCTTCAGTTTTGCCCTGATATGCCATGTTATTTGTTTCTTTGTCCTGGCTTTTTAAAAAATTTATAGAGAGTCTAAATTATAGAATCTCTCTCAGCATCTCTCTTTCTCAGCTGTCAGTTCATTAAAAAGTTTTTGTTCAGCTTTCATATTATTTCAGCGTGGCATCTTTTTTTTTTTTTTTTCCCCAGTCATTTTGAGCAATATCTTTATTTAACTAGCTGAAATTGTTCCAGGGCTTAATTAGAAATAGCATATTGCAACTCTTTGGGTGCTATCTTGAGGCACAATAATTAGCCCTGTAATAATAATGCATGTCTAAGTGAACTCGTTATTGTCATGGAGGGCTGGAGAGAGGGGCTTTCTGAAACCTCGTAAAGGCCCTGGGGTACTCCAGTGAACAGCCAAGTTCTGAAGCCAAAGGAAAAGTTGAGCAAAAAAAAAAAAAAAGTTCAAGGCCATAAGCCTAGTGTTTTTGTATTGTGTGACCCCTTTCCTCCTGTGACAAGAAGTCATTTTACTCCACTGGCACTGGGGGCAGTCCTCAGGTTGTTGGAGTCCGTGTAGGGCATACCCACAGATGCTATTTGAGCACAATTGCCAGGGGTCACCTGGGCCAGGGAGCGTGTCTTCGCTTGAACCAGGCAGCTTGTACTTCTGAGGGCTGAACGTGACATGGGCTGAGGCCCAAGACTGGGGGCTGGTTAGGGTTGCTAGGTGACCTGTCTATACAAGGCTTCCTTTGTGGCTCAAATGGCAAAGTCTGCCTACAAAGCGGGAGACTGGGGTTCCATCCCTGGGTGGGGAGGATCCCCTGGAGAAGGGAATGGCAACCCAATCCGGTATTCTTGCCTGGAGGATTCCATAGACAGAGGAGCCAAGCAGGCTGTAGTCCATGTGGTTGCAAAGAGTTGGATATGACTGAGTAATTAACAGTTTCACTTTTTTTTTTTTTTCAATCTTGAATATAGTGGTTTTGTCCTGCTCCTCGATTAATTTGTCAGGATCCTTCAGGACCCTGTATTCAGCTCCCCCTGACCACCACCTGCACTCAATAAATTACAGCATTCATCCAGGAGAGCTATTTTTCCAGTTTCCCTGGGCATTCTGTAATGGCAGAATCCGGCCACCCTGTGGCTGATGGATGCCGCTGCCCAAGCCATGCTCCTGGTCCCAGACAAGCCAGCATCTCCATGCCCCTCTGTGAGTAGGCACTTACAACACCAGATCCGACTTTCTTGGTTTTATCTTAACATCCTCAGGGAAGGATCCAAGTAACTCCGGCTACATTTTTCTTCAGCCACGAAGATAGCAAGCACCAGCATGGGCCACTTGTCACACTTGTTTGGTCGTGGATCCCACCGATGGGTCTCTTAATGAAACCATGTCTGCACGTCCTCTTTCTTGGAGCTTGTGCCAGAGAAACCTGCATGACAGTGAATGTTGGGCAGGAGGTGGTGGTGGTAGGTGGTGATGGAGACCTCCTTAAAGCCCCAGCTGGCCCTGTCCTCTCCCCGTCCTCCCAGGCTAACTGGCCTTTAGTGGCTCTGGGACTGTCCAGGCTGGGGACCTTCTCCAGGCATGCATAGCTAAGGAGATCTTATTATGAGTGTCAGTTCCTAGTAAGTAACCTGGATTTCCCTTACACTCTGTGGCTGCTTCCTGCTGTCTAAATAGAGGGAGGATAATGAAGTTTATTATCTGTGACCTGATGCTAGTTGCTGTTGCGTCCTGCCTTTGTGCAGAGGGCGAAGGGTCATTTAAAAAGAAGGATGTGGACGAAGCTTTGCTGTAAACACTCTCCAGAGCAATGAGACAAATCTACTGAATGAACAAGCTTGTGAAAGGCTGAGCACTGAGTCACTTAGGACATCCTCGAGTTGCATGTTTCATCACGGAAAAGTAAAAGTCAGGGTACGGAAGGATGTGGTATTTTGTTCCGCGTGCTCACAGTGGTACCGCATTGGTGAATGGATGAATTCAAATTCCTGCTGAAACTCTTGTCAAATGACTCTCATATCTACTAAAGCTTTTTTTAAAAATTTATTTAAATAAGTAAACAGTGACTAAAACCAGCATTTGGCGGACACATGATACTGAGGTCAACCATACTTCCGAGCTTCGTGATTTTTCACCTTTTGATAGAAAAGACACGTTGCTGCCGCATCAGTAAATTAAGGAAACGTTGCACCCATCAAGTCATCCCATTACAGCTGTCCAAGGCGGTGAGCCCTGAGGGAACCCAGGATGAGAAAGCACGGGACTCTGGCCCCGGAGAGCTGAGGTGTAGATCAAAGGAACGGTTTCCTTGATCCCAGACTCACGTCTTCCTATCTACAGAAAAACCAATAGATTCCTTAAGTTGGGATAATCAGGTTTCCTTTAAGTAACAGTAATCTTCTGAAGTTCTGACTGCCTGATCTTTGTTGCAAAACTACTGTGTATCCCAGCTCCTCCTTTACATCTTCTGAGCGGTCTCTCAGAGCAATGTGAGATGCTATGTCCCAGGCTTAAGTCCTCATTTTTTTCTGCCAAATGAAACATGATTCTCACCTTTTTCAGATTGTTCTGCATTTTTTTTCCAGTCTACATACCAAATCAATCCAAGCCAGATCGTGTGTAACAGCACTTTTGAATGCTTAACTTTAAAAAGCCAGCTAAACAAAGACCAATTTTATAATATAATACTAATATATTGTGACTCGAGAATAAGATTTAATTTGCACCTCTTCTTTTAAAAAATAATAGGTTTGTTTTTTTTTTTTAGTGATATTTTTCGTATGTTACTTTCAGACGCTGTTATTGTGCTCTGTTTCTTTTCTTCTGTGTGTGCTAGTTTCCTTGATTAATTTGAAGAACATCTGCATATAATTCTCTGGGCTTTGCATTGGCAAAACTTTGCAGCTTTTCACAGGACTTAGAGAGTTCACTTGCCAGACAGTCTCATATTGTAGCTAATTGAAATGCCAAACCTCCAAAGGTGCCAGAGCAGAAGTGTGTAATTATGTAATTTTCTCTTGATCTTTCAGAGTCTTCCTGCGAGCGATTAATCAGTATGCAGATATGCTGAACAAAAAATTTCTGGATCAAGCCAACTTTGAGCTGCAGGTGAGAGAAGGGGTAGACACGACCTTTGTTGGGAAATCATGTTAAAACAAATTGCTGGTCTGAGCCCATATCTTATATTTCTAATCCTAGAACTTAATTGGTTTCCCATTTAAGGTGTGGAAATGGAATTTACAATACGTGCTACTGGAACGGGAGGATTGAAAATGATGCCTTTGGGGTATTTGCTCAATTTAGCGAGGAAGGAGATGGAGCTGTTTCAGAGAGAAAGTCTTGAATCAGAGTGACAAGTTAGGGATTCTCTGAGCAGGGAGGCGGCCGCGTCTCAGTCGGCCTGGCTGCCAAGATCGTCTCAGGCCATCCTAATGTGATGAGAATCAGCCCGGGAGGCGCCGTGGGTCTGCATCACTGAGCCCAGCTTGCGATAGAACTCGATTTTCCCGTGATATATTCCCTGCCGGCTTTGTGCTGCCTGAAGTGGCCCTTAGCAGGCAAAAGGTCCAAGCCCCTCAACAGCCCTTGGCTGTGGTGAGCTGACCCTCCCATCCAGGCCCTCCTCCTCCAGTGCTTGTGGATTGCATGTGTATGCGTGGGCATGGGTGTGATTTAACTGATCAATTGATTTTTGCCTGGCATGATATCTTACTATGCATCTACTATTTGGGACTCTCATTCCCACTGAACTTCAGGTATATTTCTGCTAATCATGGTTTTGTTATTATTTAGTTTCATTTACTAAAGTTTGCAAATCAAAGCATCCAGGTGCTAACAGGTTTTTAGTTTCCTGGATAGGACTGTACATGGAGAAAGAACCTGAACCACTTTAGGTACACCCAGAGGGTGGTCCTACTCAAACCTGGGTTCAGTTCAGTTCTGTCGCTCAGTCGTGTCCGACTCTTTGCGACCCCATGAATTGCAGCACGCCAGGCCTCTCTGTCCATCACCAACTCCCAGAGTTCACTCAGACTCACGTCCATCGAGTCAGTGATGCCATTCAGCCATCTCATCCTCTGTTGTCCCCTTCTCCTCCTGCCCTCAATCCCTCCCAGCATCAGAGTCTTTTCCAATGAGTCAACTCTTCACATGAGGTGGCCAAAGTACTGGAGTTTCAGCTTTAGCATCATTCCTTCCAAAGCAATCCCAGGGCTGATCTCCTTCAGAATGGACTGGTTGGATCTCCTTGCAGTCCAAGGGACTCTCAAGAGTCTTCTCCAACACCACAGTTCAAAAGCATCAATTCTTCGGCTCTCAGCCTTCTTCACAGTCCAACTCTCACATCCATACATGACCACTGGAAAGACGATAGACTTGACTAGATGGACCTTAGTCGGCAAAGTAATGCCTCTGCTTTTGAATATGCTATCTAGGTTGGTCATAACTTTCCTTCCAAGGAGTAAGCGTCTTTTAATTTCATGGCTGTAATCACCATCTGCAGTGATTTTGGAGCCCCCCAAAATAAAGTCTGACACTGTTTCCACTGTTTCCCCACCTATTTCCCATGAAGTGATGGGACCGGATGCCATGATCTTTGTTTTCTGAATGTTGAGCTTTAACCCAACTTTTTCACTCTCCTCTTTCACTTTCATCAAGAGGCTCTTCAGTTCCTCTTCACTTTCTGCCATAAGGGTGGTGTCATCTGCATATCTGAGGTTATTGATAGTTCTCCTGGCAATCTTGATTCCAGCTTGTGTTTCTTCCAGTCCAGCATTTCTCATGATGTACTCTGCATAGAAGTTAAATAAGCAGGGTGACAATATACAGCCTTGACGTACTCCTTTTCCTATTTGGAACCAGTCTGTTGTTCCATGTCCAGTTCTAACTGTTGCTTCCTGACCTGCATACAGGTTTCTCAAGAGGCAGGTTAAGTGGTCTGGTATTCTCATCTCTTTCAGAATTTTCCACAGTTTATTGTGATCCACACAGTCAAAGGCTTTGGCATAGTCAAGAAAGCAGAAATAGAGGTTTTTCTGGAACTCTCTTGCTTTTTCCATGATCCAGCGGATGTTGGCAATTTGATCTCTGGTTCCTCTGCCTTTTCTAAAACCAGCTTGAACATCAGGAAGTTCACAGTTCACATATTGCTGAAGCCTGGCTTGGAGAATTTTGAGCATTACTTACTAGCATGTGAGATGAGTGCAATTGTGTGGTAGTTTGAGCATTCTTTGGCATTGCCTTTCTTTGGGATTGGAATGAAAACTGACCTTTTCCAGTCCTGTGGCCACTGCTGAGTTTTCCAAATTTGCTGGCATATTGAGTGCAGCACTTTCACAGCATCATCTTTCACGATTTGAAACAGGTCCACTGGAATTCCATCACCTCCACTAGCTTTGTTCATAGTGATGCTTTCTAAGGCCCACTTGACTTCACATTCCAGGATGTCTGGCTCTAGATGAGTGATCACACCATTGTGATTATCCGGGTCGTGAAGATCTTTTTTGTACAGTTCTTCTGTGTATTCTTGCCACCTCTTCTTAATATCTTCTGCTTCTGTTAGGTCCATACCATTTCTGTCCTTTATCGAGCCCATCTTTGCATGAAATGTTCCCTTGGTATCTCTAATTTTCTTGAAGAGATCTCTAGTCTTTCCCATTCTGTTCTTGTCCTCTATTTCTTTGCACTGATCGCTGAAAAAGGCTTTCTCATCTTTTCTTGCTATTCTTTGGAACTCTGCATTCAGATGCTTATATCTTTCCTTTTCTCCTTTGCTTTTCGCTTCCCTTCTTTTCACAGCTATTTGTAAGGCCTCCCCAGACAGCCATTTTGCTTGTTTGAATTTCTTTTCCATGGGGATGGTCTTGATCCGTGTCTCCTGTACAATGTTATGAACCTCATTCCATAGTTCATGAGGCACTCTATCTATCAGATCTTGGCCCTTAAATCTATTTCTCACTTCCACTGTATAATCATAAGGGATTTGATTTAGGCCATACCTAAATGGTCTAGCGGTTTTCCCTATTTTCTTCAATTTAAGTCTGAATTTGGCAGTAAGGACTTCCTGGGTTAACAGATAACAAAAAATAACAGATGACAAAAATTAGACACCCATCTACTCTCTCGTTCACTTTGTCTTCTGAAATCTTAGAGCTAAATGTGATACTCAGTTATTAGATGAAGTTCTTAGGTGCTTGTGCCCTTATGTCTAATATCATTTTTTTAATTTTAATTTTTTAAAACTTTTTATTTTGTACTGGAGTGTAGCCAATTAACAAACAATATTGTGATAATTTCAGGTAAACAGCAAGGGGACTCAGCTGGACAGATTAACGTGTCCGTTCTCCCCCAAACCCCCCTCCCATCCTGGCTGCCCCGTGACGTTGAGTAGAGTTCCCTGTGCGGCGTACAGTAGGTCCTTGTTGGTTATCCATTTTAAGTACAGCAGTGTGTACCTCTTTATCCCAAACTCTCCCTTCCCCCCAGCCTCTCCTCAGCAACCATAAGCTCATTCTCGAAAGCTTGAGTCTGTTTCCGTTTTTTAAGTAAATTCATTTGTATCATTTTATTAAATTAAAAATGTTTCATCAGCATTATAGAATATAAGTATGTAGTAATATATCAGGTACTGTGTACCTAAAAATGGTACTATTTTTCAGTTTAAAACTTTTTATTCTTTTCTCTGCTTAATGTTTGTTATCACGTCCTAATACACAGATACATTCTTGTGAAGTATTTGTGCAGTGTAAGTCAGCCCATTGAATAAAACAGGAAAGCTCCCTTCCCATTTTTTCACCTTTTTCTCCCTCTGCTGGGTAGCTTTTTTTTTTTGAGTGTCAACAAATATTTATTCATTGCTTAGTATTTACCAAATAGTATTTTTTTAAACTTAGAGTACAGTAAAGCGTCTACCTGCCATGCAGGAGACCTGGGTTCGATCCCTGGGTTGGGAAGATCCCCTGGAGAAGGAAATAGCAATCCACTCCAGTACCCTTGCCTGGAAAATTTCACGGATGGAGGAATCTGGTAGGCTACAGTCCATGGGATCACAAAGAGTTGGACACAGTTGAGCGACTTCACTTTGTATAGTTGCTTTGCAATATTACGTTAGTTTCTGCCATACAGTGAAGTGCATCAGCTGTGTGCTGTGTGCTAAGTCACTTCAGTCGTGTCCAGCACGTTATGACCCCATGGACTGTAGCCCACCAGGCTCCTCTGTCCATGGGATGCTCCAGGCCAGAATCCTGGAGCGGGTTGCCGTGCCCTCCTCCAGGGATCTTCCCGACCCAGGAATCGCACCAGTGTCTCTTATGTCTCCTGCACTGGCAGGTGGGTTCTTTTCCACCAGTCCCACCTGGGAAGTCCAGCTGTATGTTGTTGTTGTTCAGCCGCTAGGTCATGTCCAACTCTTTATGACCGCATGGACTGCAGCTAGCCAGGCTTCCCTGTCTGTCACCATCTGCTGAATGAGTTTGCTCAAACTCATGTCCATTGTGTCCATTGATGCCTTCCAACCATTTCATCCTTTGTTGTGTCCTTCTCCTGCTGCCTTCAATCTTTCTAGGCATCAGGATCTTTTCCAATGAGTCGTCTCTTTGTATCAGTTGGCTAAAGTATTGGAGCTTCAACATCAGCATGAGCCCTTCCAATGAATATTAGCTATATATATATATATATATATATATATGAGGGCCTCCCTGGTGGCTCAGATGGTAAAGAGTCTGCTTACAATGCAGGAGACCTGAGTTCGATCCCTGGATCGGGAAGATCTCCTGGAGAGGGAAATGGCAACCCACTCCAGTAGTCTTGCCTGGAAAATCCCATGGACGGAGGGGCCTGGTAGGCTACAGTCCCTGGGGTCGCAAAGAGTTGGACATGACTGAGCGACTTCACTTCACTTCATATAAATATACATGTGAAAAGAAAGTGAGAGTGTTCGTTGCTCAGTCGTGTCCAACTTTTTGTGACCCCATGGGACTGTAGCCTGCCAGACTCATCTGTCCAAGGGATTCTCCAGGCAAGAATACTGGCATGAGTAGTTATTCCCTTCTCCAGGGGCTCTTACTGATCCAGGGATCAAACCCGGGTCTCTTACACTGCAGGCAGTTTCTTTACAGTCTGGCCACCAAGGAAGCCATGTATATACATATAACCCCTCTTTTTTAGAGTTCCTTCCAATTGCTGGTTAACTTTTAGAATAATTGCTGTGTGTTATCTCTGAGGCTTCTTTAAGCATGTACAGTTGGCCCTTGAACAGTGAGGGAGAGTTGGGGAAGGTGGTTTACCTGAGTATAATTCAACCAACAACAGATGGTTCAGTACTGTAGTATTTGCTGCTGAAGAATATCTGCCTGTAAGTGGACTCAAGTAGTTCACACCCAAGAGTCAGCTATATCTGGACCAAGACCGGGATTCTTTGGGCTTTACACGTGAGTGGGGTCATGCGCTCCTGGTTTTCAGTTCTCTCCTATTCCACAGCGTAAATGCATCAACATTGGTGCAGGCATTCCTGCACTGATGACCTGCAGGCTGTTTCCAGTTTCTCCCCTTTCCAGGCAATGCTTCTGTGAACAGTGTGACACAGCCGTCCAGGGCAACGTTGCTGGTTGCTGGAAGCATAATTGCCAGACTGGATGGTGAGAAGTTGTAAGTTTGCTGGACACTGATAAATTACCATCCGCAAATGCTCTAGCAGTTTGCGGTCTCACCAGCCTTCTCTGCGAAGCATCATTGTCCAGATGTTCTCCAATACCAATTTCTTTAAAATTGTTGATTCTTCTTTTTGTTGATATTTTTCTGATTGCTAGTTGGGTTGGGAGTGCTCACTGGCTGGGAAGATTTCTAGTACGAACTGTCCATTTTCTCGGCTCATTTTTCTATTGTGCTATACATCATATTTTTTTGTAAGTTGAAATTCTTGATATAGTCTAGTCATGGGTTTAGGTTTATCATCTAGAAATATATAATTTTTCTGTAGTCTAATTTGTCAGTTCTTTTAAATGGCTTTTTGGGTTTTATTTTTTGCTTGGAAAATCCTTCTTTGATTATAAATTTAACTGTTTTGTTTATAGTTGGTATCTGATAATGCTTTGTATTTCTGCTTTTTTTAAAAAAAAAAAAACTTCCTAACGTTGAATCTATCTGTGATTTCTTAATCATTTTTTAAAATCAATGTATAGTTATTTTATAGTGTTGCATTAGATTCAGGTGTACAGCAAACTGATTCAATTTTATATATCTCTATATAGATTTCTATATTCATATATCTATATATATAGATTCCTTTTCACAGTTTTCCATTATAGGTTATCACAAGCCATGGAATGTAGTTACCTGTCCTTGTTGTTTATCTACATCTGCTGGAGGCTGGAGTTTGAGTTTACTTTTCCCTACATGATTTTATGAATAAATTATTCTCTCCCAACGATTTGAAATGCCACCAAGAAAACCCGTAATTACAGATGCATGTGTGTATCGGTTCCGTTTTTTGTTTTATTAATTATGGGTTTTATACCCAGCTAGTAGAGCCATGTCTTCCTGGTTAGGATGTTATTGCAAAATTATTTTTACTTTTTGTGCATTTCCTCTTCGATGTGAAATTCCGAATCACCTTGTTAAACTTTTTAAGCATGCTGTTTACATTTTAATTGGGTTGAGTTCGTGAAAGATCGTAGTAGAATTGTAACAGCATTTGGGAGAATGCTTGGCAGCATTTATTTTTTTTCCCATCCCACACAGGGATATTTATGCCTTTTTTCGTGTCCTTCATTAGGTTTTCTCCTTTTTTCCACGTAGGCCATGCCCGTCAGGTGCTGAGCCACATACACCAATGGCTGTGTGTTTGAGGTGTGGCTGCTGAGTGTGTGTTATGGGTTGTTGCTGACCCTGTGCACAGTCTTCATGTATTTGGTCCTCTGGAAGTTCCCCTCATGCCCAACACCTTGGCTGTGATGAGCTCTTTGGGCCCTTATCCCTTGACAGGTGTGATTTGATTGCTCCACTCTAGGAGGTTCTCATCCTCCCATACCCAGGGGGAGGCCTGGGTGCTGCATGGCCAAGACTGGCTTCCACGTGTGCTCCAGGCAGCAGGTCCTCCCACAGGGCACATTTCCATGTTTTGATGTCCTGGTGTTCCCAGACACTTCTTTCTCCTTTAAACCATTCCCTGTGGGCTGCTACTCTGCCTTCTGCTTCCCTCTGCACCCACCCCCCATCCTGCTTCTCATTTCCGATAAGTACAGCACCAAGAGCTCTTATTCTCAACATTCTCCAAGTGAGCTCCCAGCTTGACATCCTGTCACCTCCCCCAATCTGTAGTATATATTTCATACAAACAGAGGCCTTCCCCTACATAACTAGAGTAAGACCACCACACTCACACCATTATCAGCGCTCACCAGCCCCCAGGCCACGTTCAAATTCCGTTAACCCATTCACGGAACTTGTTGCTTCTCAGGTCAGCATCGTGAATGCTGTTAGTTGTCACAGCTCAAATCATGCATAGCTTACAGGGATTTTTTTTGTTTGGTTGGTTGGTTTTTTGTTTTGGTTTTTTTGGCTGCAGTGCATGACATGTGGAATCTTACTTCCACGACCACGGATCAAACCCACACCCCCTGCAGTGGAAGCCCAGATTCTTTACCACTGGACTGCTAGGGAAACCTTGACAGGCTTTTTTAATGTTTGTATTTTTATGTGATTTTTAATTTTTTGTATTTTATGAGTGGGTAGCTCTAAGTTCACAGCAAAATTAAGAGGAAGGTACAGAGATGTCCCAGAAACGCCCTGCCTCTAGCACCCAGAGCCTCCCCCCATCAACATCCCCCACCAGATGGTGCATTTGACGCAACTGCTGTACCCACGCTTACCCATCATAATCCCTGAGTGCTTGCTTTGCATCAGGGCTCCCTGGAGAAACGTTGTCCACTCTATGGGTTTGGACAAATGTATAATGACGTGCATCCAGTTTCATCACCCTGAACACCCCCTGTGCTCCTCCTACCTACCCGCCCTCCTCTGTGCGTTCAGGTTCCGTGTGACTTTAGTCCGCTCCAGCCTTGAACAGCTCCTCCCTCTTTCCAGACTGTCCTGTCCCCCACTCATCAGCAGAGCACAGGCCTGGCTTTGCAGACCACTCCACACTTGGGCCACCTCATATCCCCCAGGCAGAGATGCAGGCTGCACCCTGGGAGAGAGACATCACAGAAGTTATCACCCCACCTCCCCCAGGCCAGATGCTCCCAGCCCTGCTCCGGCTCTACAGTGGCCAGGGGAGTTTTGAGATGAGCAGCAGTCAGCCTCCTAGTTCTCAGGGTACAAAAATCTCCTGTGGATTCCAGTCTTGCTTTATAGGTGGACATGCTGAGTCTCCAGGCACGCGGTCCACAAGGGAACCTCCTTCAGGGTGTTCAACTACACTGTTCCCCTAAACATCTCCTAAGGTGGGGTTTTAGGTTACCTGTAGCTCAGCTGTCATCCTGGCCCTGTGTGAATGAAGGGAAGGAAGGGAGTTAGTGAAGCTGGCATTTAAAAAGACACATTTGTATTTCTGTTGATGCTGTTTTTATGAGCAGCAGGTATGCATTAAAATACGTTCTGGGTCCTGCTCTTATGATGACCCTGACCCCAACATGGCCCAGACATCCCTGCTAGAGCTGTGAGAGAAGGGCATTGCGAGGGGATGGGTGGGCGTCAGGGCAGGTGTTAGTTCCGAAAACAAAAGAAGAAACTTGTACTTTACTGATTTGAGCCACCCTGTTTATTACATTGTGATGGCCTAAAAGTTTGTTCAGGTTTCTTCTGTGACACCCTATGGAAAAACTTCAATGAACATTTTGGCAACCCAATAAAAGGGCCTAAATAAAAGAGAAAGTGCCTTGGTAGGCAGGAAAGACTGGCTTGTGAGGTCTGGAGTGGGCCACTGGGGACCCTTGTTCTGCTTCATCTTGTTCTGTTCTCTGTTTTCTGTGTTTTGGGGCAAGTCTCTGAACCTCATCTGTGAGCTAAGGGGACCAGCACTTACCTGGTTCCCTGGCAACCATATGAGATGCTCTAGTCCTGAAGAAATGCCACTTATGAAGTGTAGCAGATATATGAAGCCTTTAGCTACACCCATGCTTGAAACTTGCCACTATTTATCTGGTAACTGAAGATAGTTATTGTTAACACCTTATTTTTATCTAACTCTTTATAATCATCTCACTTGATGCAGTAATTATTACCTTTGTTTATGATTCCCTGGTGGCTCAGATGGTAAAGAATCTGCCTACAATGCAGAAGACCAAGGTTTGATTCCTGGGCCAGGAAGATCCCCTGGAGAAGGAAATGGCAATCCACTCCAGTATTCTTGTCTGGAGAATCCCGTGGACAGAGGAGCCTGGCAGGCTACAGTCCATGGGGTCTCAAAGAGTTGGACACAACTGAGCGACTTAACAATTTCACTTTCACCTCTGTTTGTAAATTAGCAACTGAACAATAGCTGTTCTTGAAATATGAACTATTGGGTGTTTTTATGTTGTTCTCAATCGTCTAGTGTTTATATATATTTTTAGTATCATAAAAGTGATAAATTATACAAATCTATATACTGTTAGGTAAGGGGCTCCATGGTACAATATTAATACATTATTGACCTGAGATGTATTATAGCCCCAGGCATTAGTTTCTGCAAAAGTCCCCTGGTCAGTAATGTGTTAATAAGAGCTAAAACATATTACATGATCACCACCACCCGCTCGGCACCGCTGGGGGGCCCGAGGCATCTTTATTCCTTCGATCCTTCCTTCAGTAGCCCTATCAGATAGGTACTGTTGAAGTTCCCACTTTACTGTGGAAACCAGGGCACAGAAAGATTGGGTTATTTGCCTCAGTAAGTGGCCAAGCTGGTGGGATTTGAGCATGTGCAGTCAGAGCCCACACTCAGCCCTGAACCGCACTGTGGGTGGCTGGTCAGCCATGTGCACGTAGAGGACACAGCTTCTTAACATCTCACAGGCATGTGCTGGGCAAACGCTAAATATCTCGGACCGTTTTTGAGATCCTGTATGAATCAGTTTGACACCTTAGCATCTCCCCTTTTTGGTTTTCAGCTGTGGAACAACTATTTTCACCTGGCCGTCGCTTTCCTCACTCAAGAGTCCTTGCAGCTGGAGAATTTTTCAAGCGCTAAGAGAGCGAAAATCCTTAACAAGTAAGTCCACACAGCTCTGGATTCATGGGCAGGAGCCTGCGAGTTTATTAGAATCATCTTCTCACGGTTTCTAAGCCAACTCGGTACCAACTGAGGTGTAATCATGGTGTAATGAGAGGGTGGTTTCAGATCATGTATTGGGTATTGCCTTTTCTAACCCGTGAGTCCAGGTCGAAGATTGCTGGATTCATTCTGGTGGGTTGCCGGTCCCTGCCATTGAAGACTGTTAGCGCCGCACCGAATGGGAGTTTGAGGACGTAATTGCTTTTGCTGTGTGCTGTGCCGACGTCATGCCATGTGTGGTTCATGTGTGGCTTAATTCTCCAGTGTTAGCTCCTAACAAGGAAGCTTCTGATGGAAGCCGTTGCACATTGGCATTGTGGGACAGCCCATCGTGCAGTGGTGGGTGGTCTGGGGTTCCTTCTTTGCCAGAGATGACCCTGGGCCTCTTCCCAGCAGGAGATCTGAAGGGCTTAACTCGCCCTGTTATCATCCTAAGAACCTCTCAGAAGCCCCAGGAAAGACAAGATTCCTACCTGGCTCTTTGAGCAGTGTGTCCTTTACAGCTCCTGGTCCAGGGTCAGGAAAAGAACCCTTGCGTGGGGCTCTTTGCAACCCTTGGCCGCTCTGAGGACCTGAATCCTCTTTCTGCCTCCGTTTCACCAGCATCTCAGTTCTGTGGGTGCTCAGAGGGAAGACAGTGAACGCTCCTGGGGGATCCGTTCATTGATATGTCAGTATTTCGCCAGCACATCACGGTGCTGAGTCAGCCGTCCCTGTTCAGCATTCCGTGATCCTTCTGTGCCGTGCTGTTCCAAGGCGTTGCCAGCCCCGTGTCTGGGGATTAGAGATTCCAAGGTGTCTCCAAAGAGAAAAGCTGCTCAGCCGTCCCTGGATCCTGGGAGCGTGTGTCTCCCTCATGGAGGTGAGGTTGGGATCCAGACGGCTCGAGCCGGCAGTGGGGCCCAGTCTTTACCAAGCTCCCAGCACAGTCCACCCTTAGAGACGCCTGCGGAGAAAACCTATGTTTAAACCGGAAATCTGCCTGAAAAGAGCTGACGTCTCCTTCCCACTTTGGAGAATAAAAAGGCTTGATTCTGAGCATTCTCCAGATCAGGGTGCAGCCCCTCTTTCCCTGGGCCCTTTACTTGCTGCTGCAAGAGCCTTAACATTCAAGCTGAAGCAACGCCAGGAAATGGGCGTTGGCTGCCCAAGGAGACGTTTGCTTCCCCATCACGCTGTACCTTCTGAGCTTCAGAGCCACGGAAAATTAAACATGGCCAGTTGGTGTCTGTCCTCCCTGACCCGGCAGGGCCTCTGATCGGGCTTTTAGAATTCTCTCTCTCACAACCATCGGAGAAATGCCGGACTTCCCCTTTGAAATTGTCCCATGGATCTCCCGAGGGAAAAAGCCCCAAGCGTTCCAGAAGGTGTCTTTGCAGAAGTGTCTCAGCACGGGGGCAGCCTCAGGGTTCCTCTTCTGGGGCTGCTGGCTCAGTGTGTAGCCATGACGGGCCCCCAAGGAGACCCCATTTCCAGCGTCTGTGATGAGCGCTCTTGGCCTACGAGGCTGCGTGGCTAAGACACAAGGCAGGTTCGTCTATGTGTGTCACATTTTCCCTGCCTCTGGCTGCACTTAAACACTTTACCATCCGTGCGCAATTTTAATTTCTAAATAGCAAAACTTGCATAAGAAATATTAGGAGGGCTTCCACATTGTTAAGTGGGTATGCTCCAATACAAGACAAAAAGGTTTTTTTTTATTAAAAAAAATGCATGACTGAAGTAGATCGCAAGCGCCGCCTAGGTGCCTTTGGAACCTGGAGTTGGCATGTGGTGGCACTTAGCTTCAGTGGTGAAGGTGGCTGAGTTGTTCACTAGAGAGCATCATGCCAGCGAACAGCCAGTCCCAAAAGGGTCTGGCTATGGGGTCCTAAGGGGTGTGGCCCCCCCTCTAAGCAGAGATGCTCTGCGTTGTTGCAGCGTGAGTGAGTGGCCAGGATTGGGGCACTTGGGACTTGGCACAGGGCATGAGGGGCCAGGTGACACCGGGGTTAGCCCCTGTGGTCTGGGCAAATGGCTGGGTGCTGGTGCCTAGCACATTGGGCACTGTAATGCGGGTGGCTACTTTTTTCTAGAAGGGAAGGCCAGGGGGTCTGGAAGTGGAGTTGTGCCCACCCGTTTCATTGCCTCTGACCGTCTCCCCATCAGCCTGTCTGCTGCTGCCAGGTTTGTGAATCCAGCCAAGGATTCACTGTGGAACCCACATGCCCCCGGCTCCTCCTCCTCTCTGCAGGCCCCTCAGCTTCTCGTATCTGCCCGGTCTACAGCGCTGTGGCCCAGAACAACTGAAAATGCCAGGATCAGAAGATCTGCCTGTTCGTTCCCTCCTGTTCAGCTGCGTGTCCTCCTGATGACCTAGGTTGGGGAGATAATTAGGATATTTATTCCAGAGGCGTTCCCCAAAGCGCACGGGAGTAACATAAAAGAATGGGCCGTACCGTGCAGAGCACTGATTATGCCCAACCCAAACTGAGTACAAGATTTGGCAATGAACCACGAAATAAATAACCCTTAGGAATCAAAGTCCATAATAAGGACATTTAACTGACTCACCTTCAGACATCCTTGGCGCTAGTGACCCCTAACAAAGGACAGAGAAGTCGACAGAATGCTAAACCTGACCGTCATTAATCCCCCACCTCCATCCTCCCATGCACTTTGCACATTCTGGGGGCTCAGGATATTGTGAGTCCAGTGTGAAAGAGCTGGCTTAGAATTAGCAGCCAGTGTGGACATTTTCATCTCTAAGACATCATGTGTCCTGGGGTGCCGTGACTGCAAGTGGGCTTCTGTGTTCAGAACCAGACTTCTTTCTGAGAGAGGAAGCGGTTCATGAATGGGCCTCCAGCAGATCTAAGCATAAAATGCTCATTTACAACTGTCCGCTGAGAGGGTAATGCTTGATGGCCAACCCCGGGTTGGTGCATGTGAACTCGTGTGACTAACAAGTGTCATTCCCGTTACCCTCTTCCTCACTTGGTCCCGGGGTGTTTCTCATTCTTTTTTGGTTCATTTTGTTTTAACTATAGAAGTCTATCCTCAGATACCTGCCTGTTCTTAGAGGACAGGTTTCACTACTGGACCAAATACCATATGTTTAAAAAAAAAAAATCGTCATCTTTCCAAACACTGGGTTCTAAAACAGTAGTGAGGAGTTGAGTTTATGCACACTGCTGCACACACTACTTTTTAGGGAAACCAAAAGGAAGAAGTACACAGTGACAAGCCTTGCTTTGCCTGTGACCTAAGCAGAAGCTGTGGTAGAGCCTTCCAATTTATAAAAGAAAATATGATGTTTAATTTGTGTTTGTGCTATTTTTTCCCCCAAGAGGCTCAAATTATTGCAAATAAATTCACTATATAATAAGAATTAGAAGGGAACCAGAGGAGATAGACTCAAAGAGCTAAAACCTGTGCCAAGATACTTGTGACAGAGTTAAGTGAACTGCTTTTGGCTTGCGTACATTAGTGATACTACATTCCTTTTATTTGAAGTATAGTTGATTTACGATAGTAAGTTTCTGGTGTATAGCAAAGTCTTGCTGGGACTTCTCCTTTGCCTTTGGATATGGGGTATCTTTTCTTGGTGGAATCCAACATTCTCCTGTAGACGCTTATTCAGCAATGAGTTATAATTTTGGAGTTCTCGCAGGAGAAGATGAATGCTCTAAGTGAAAGATGGAGAAGCTCTATACAGTCAGCAAAAACAAGACTGGGAGCTGACTGTGGCTCAGATCATGAACTCCTTATTGCCAAATTCAGACTTAAATTGAAGACAGTAGGGAAAACCACTAGACCATTCAGGTATGACCTAAATCAAATCCCTTATGATTATACAGTAGAAGTGACAAATAGATTCAAGGGATTAGATTGGATAGACTGAGTGCCTGAAGAACTATGGACAGAGGTTCCTGACATTGTACAAGACGCAATGATCAAGACCATCCCCAAGAAAAAGAAATGCAAAAAGGCAAAATGTGTGTTTGAGGAGGCCTTACAAATAGCTGAGAAAAGAAGAGAAACTAAAGGCAGAGAAAAGAAAAGATATACCCATTTGAATGCAGAGTTCCAAAGAATATTAAGGAGAGATAAGAAAGCTTCTTCAGTGATCAATGCAAAGAAATAGAGGAAAACAATAGCGTGGGAAAGACTAGAGATCTCTTCAAGAAAATTAGAGATACCAAGGGAACATTGCATGCAAAGATGGGCACAACAAAGGACAGATGTGGTTTGGACTTAACAGAAGCAGAAGATATTAAGAAGAGGTGGCAAGAATACACAAAAGAACTATACTAAAAAGTTCTTCATGACCCAGATAACCATGATGGTGTGACTACTCACCTAGAGCCAGACATCCTGGAATGTGAAGTCAAATGGGCCTCAGAAAGCATCACTATGAACAAAGCTAGTGGAAGTGATAGAATTCCAGTTGAGCTATTTCAAATCCTGAAAGATGATGCTGTGAAAGTGCTACACTCAATATGCCAGCAAATTTGGAAAACTCAGCAGTGGCCACAGGAATGGAAAGGTCAGTTTTCACTCCAGTCCTAAAGAAGGGCAATGCCACAGAATATTCGAACTACCGCACAATTACATTCATCTCCCAAGCTAGCAAAATAATGTGCAAAATTCTCCAAGTCAAGCTTCAACAGTACATGAACCATGAACTTCCAGATGTTCAAGCTGGATTAGAAAAGGTAGGGGAACCAGAGATCAAATTGCCAACATCTGTTAGATCATGGAAAAAGCAAGAGAGTTCCAGTAAAACATCTACTTCTGCTTTATTGAATATGCCAAAGC
This sequence comes from Oryx dammah, assembly GCF_014754425.2. Lineage (NCBI taxonomy): Eukaryota > Metazoa > Chordata > Mammalia > Artiodactyla > Bovidae > Oryx > Oryx dammah. The sequence continues at coordinate 45,417,052 of NW_024070198.1, forward strand.
CTTTGACCGTGCGGATCACAGCAAACTGTGGAAAATTCTGAAAGAAATGGGAATACAAGACCCCCTGACCTGCCTCCTGAGAAACCTGTATGCAGGTCAGGAAGCAACAGTTAGAACTGGACATGGGGCAACAGACTGGTTCCAAATCGGGAAAAGAATACACCGAGGCTGTATATTGTCACCCTGCTTATTTAACATATATGCAGTGTACGTCATGCGAAATGCCGAGCTGGATGAATCACAAGCTGGAATCAAGATTGCTGGGAGAAATATCAATAACCTCAGATATGCAGATGACACCACCCTTATAGCAGAAAGTGAAGAAGAACTAAAGAGCCTCTTGATGAAAGTAAAAGAAGAGAGTGAAAAAGTTGGTTTAAAGCTCAACATTCAGAAAACTAAGATTATAGCATCTGATCCCATCACTTGATGGCAAATAGATGGGGAAACAGTGGACACAGTGAGAGATTTTATTTGCGGGGACTCCCAAATCACTGCAGATGGAGACTGCAGCCATAAAATTAAAAGATGCTTGCTTCTTGGAAGAAAAGCTATGACTAGCCTAGACAGCATATTAAAAAGCAGAGATATTACTTTGCCAACAAAGGTCCATCTAGTCAAAGCTATGGTTTTTCCAGTAGGCATGTGTGGATGTGAGAGCTGGACTATAAGGAAAGCTGAGCGCTGAAGAACTGATGCTTTTGAACTGTGGTGTTGGAGAAGACTCTTGAGAGTCCCTTGGACTGCAAGGAGATCCAACCAGTCCATCCTAAAGGAGATCAGTCCTGAATAGTCATTGGAAGGACTGATGTTGAAACTGAAACACCAATACTTTCGCCACCTGATGCGAAGAGATGACTCATTGGAAAAGACTCTGATGCTGGGAAAGACTGAAGGCGGGAGGAGAAGGGGACGGCAGAGGATGAGATGGTTGGATGGCATCACTGACTCAGTGGACCTGAGTTTGAGCAAGTTCCGGGAGTTGCTGATGGACAGGGAGGCCAGCGTGCTGCAGTCCATGGGGTGGCAAAGAGTCAGACATGACTGAGCGACTGAACTGAACTGATATAGCAAAGTGAGCCAGTATTTTTTTTTTCAGATTTTTTTTTCCATTATAGGTAATTGTAAGATATTGAATATATTTCCCTGCACTGTACAGTAAATCACTGTTGTTTATCTACTTTATATAAAGCACTGTGTATCTGTTAATCCCATACTCCTCATTTATGACCCCACCCTGTCCTTTTCCCCTTTGGTAGCCCCAAGTTTATTTTTTCTCTGTGTCTTCCTGTTTTGTAAATAAATTCATTTGTATTACATTTTAGATTCCACATGTAAGTGATACCCTATGATACTTGTCTTCCTCTGCCTGGCTTCCTTCACTTAGTGTGATCATCTCTAGGTTCATCCAAACCGCTGCAAGTGGCATCGTTCCATCATTTTTATGGCTGAGTAATATTCCGTTGTCAATATGTACCATACTTCTTTTAGTGATGTGGTTTTTACTGACCGTGATAAAACTTTATGCAGTGGAGGACACATCTGACCCTGTGTCTAGTTAGGCTTATTCCCATCAGTCTGGGGTCCCTCCTCCTCCTACCTCCCTAGAAGTTACCAATCTTTCCCATAAAAACTAAAATGTCTCAGCCCACCGATCATCTCCCCCAGCTCCCTGCATGCCTCCCGGCTCTCCCCATCCTCCCCCTGCTCCTGGCTCTGGCCGCTGGCCGGCTCCTGTCTGGGCTCCCAGAACCCCGTCACAGGTTTTCCTTCTCCCATCTTAGCCTCTCTTCACTGTTGTCAGGCTCCTCCACCCAACCATTCAGTGATGGAGCTCCTCAAGTCTCGATGATTCTGTGGTCTCCCCTTAAGACAGCATTTTTCAATATCAGTCCTTGTGCATCTCAGCCCTTTGTTGGGCCAGGAAACCAACTTAACAGACCGTTGTATTAATTTTTTTTAGAGCCATCTGCCATAAGGTAACAATGAACACAAACTAAGTGGCTTGAAGCAATGGCAATGTATTGTCTTCCAGTTGCAGACACCAGAAGTTGAAATCAAGGCATCAACAGAGTTGGTTCCTCCTGGAAGCTCAGAGGGAGCACTTCGTCCCTGCCTCTCTCCTCCCTTCCGGGATGGCCCCGTCCTTCACTATGGTTGGGGCTCCCATCCTTCATGCTCCTCACCTGCGCCTTCATCTTCACACAGCCCTCCTCCGTGTGTCTGTGCCCTTAAGCGTCTCCTTTTCCTGATAAGTGTGCCAGTCATTGGATTTAAGGCCTGCCCCATCCAGCATGACTTCATGCTAACAGGATTACTTCTGCAAAGACACTCTTCCAGACACACTCTCATTCATGGACAGCAGTGGTTAGGGTCTTAACAGATTTTTATGGAGGACACAATTCAACCCACACCAGCCAAGACCAACATACCTCTTTCTTTTCTTTTTATCCCCCACTCAAATAGAATATAAGAAAGCATTAGAGTTCATGGCAGGTAGTAAAGTTAAGCGTTATCTCATGAAACTTTTGTGCACATATATTTATGTGTGTGCCACTTAGTATATTTCTTATTTCATGAAAATTTTTGAAACTTACTGATCTGCCTCTGAAGCCTTGGTTCAGAACATAGCCCTCCTCTTAAGGGATAGCAGTAAGGCAAGCTCCCTGTCCTCTAGCCTCCTTGCCTTCTGTGGTCCATATACCTACCTATCCCCACCCTGCCCCCTCCTCCCCACCCCGGCCACAGGGCCTTTGCACCTGCTGGTTACGTCCCATATCTGTCTGAATTACAGCTTTCTTTCTTCAATTCTGAGTCAACGTTACTCTCAGAGTGAACTTCACCTACAGCCAACCTGGACCCACTCCTCTTTTTCCTAACGAACCATGATCACGGCCCTTTGAGAAAAACTATATACACGTACATGCATGTCTTGGGTCCATCCCTGCTACTATGCGAACAGGCTCTGCACGTCTGTGGACTGTGTCTCTTCTGCACATATTACTGTTCCCATATTAGCTTTGTGCGGGCCTCCAGGACATATTCAGTAAATCATGAAGCAATGAGTGATGCTTGCTGAACAAATTAGTCTCAATGACCATGGAAACCATGGGAGGATGCTGTGAGGAGGCCCAGCCTAAGCTTCTAGAGGAAGGATCAGCCTGACTTCACTGTTTGCTCAGATGAACAAGGGCAACATCTCGTTCTCCCCAGAGCCTGGGAGACATGCGTCATGCCATCAATACCTCGACACCACAGATGAAGAGACTGTGGGTCAGGGTGGTCAGGTGACTTGCCCCGTGTGCTGGGACTGGGGCTCGGTTTGCTGACCCCTCAACTTGGACGACTGTCTCTGGTGGACATGCTGTTTCTGCTTCTTGGGGTGAAGATTCAGGATAGCAGGTGCTGAGATGAGGCCGGGGAGACCAGAGTCATGCTGTTTTGGGTTAGAGCTATAGGCCTGGATGTGGGATCTGAGATCTATCCAGGCTCACATCTGAAGGATGCCTCCTCGGGGCCCCTCGAGGTGTCCGCTCACCGTGTGGGTGGGCACAGGGCAGCTGGGTGTGGTCGGAGTGCCTGCTGACCCCAGCTTTGTGGAGACAGGCAGGTCGTTTCACCAGCAGGAATCTCTGCTTTCTCAGTGGGCAAGTGGCTGTGGGGACATCTCTTTTCTCACTGCGTGGGCTTACCGCAAGAATGAAACGACACGCGCTCCCTGAGGGATGGGACAGTGCTGTGCTGTGGCTCGTGGGCGCCTGCCTCTCTGGTCGTCAAGGTGCGGGCCGGGGGGCGGGACAGGGATTTGTGGGAGTCTGCAGACTTGCAGTCTCTTCTCTTGCCCTGTGACCTTGGCCAAGTCATCTTGCTTCCCCACCCCCGAGGACTAGCTCTGTTCCCTCAACCATCAGTCTCCAGGATGGACTCTTATGAACCCTAATGCCACCAGCTCTGGATTCCAGGTCCTCTACATTGCTGCTTGTCTCTCCTTCTTGGGAGACAATATTTGAATGGTTCAGGAATCCCTTCTAAGTTCTGGTGACAGCTGTGACTCCATTTGTGGATTACGCTCAGATATGCATGGATTTGTCAAAGCTGCCTGCTTTATTAAAGCTGGAGAAAAGATCAATCTTGCTGCCAGGGAGATGCGGTCCTGTCCTTCACCTTCGAGCTCTTTATGCCTCCTGTACCAGCCTCGCACTCCTGTGTCTTGACTATTAAAACGGCATTTTTATCATCTTTATCCAGGAGGCCTAACTCTCATGAGGGATATATGCTCAGATCTTTGCTCATCCTCCCTGTTCTCAAATACTTGGGAAGATGCATCACTTTCCACAGAGAAGATGGTGAAGCGTAACTGAGCAGTATAAGGCAAGCATCCTTGAGCCGCACCCAGCACTCAGCCAGCACTGGGAGCAGGGATGCTGTGTGGAGAAGCAGGGGATGGAGCTGGCTCCCCTCTCCTGTGGTCCCTGCATCAACTCCATCTCTGGATGAGGGGCCGGTCACCGTAGAGCTTGAGACATTCATCAGGTCCCTCCTGGTGATCCAGACCGAAATGGCGAATGCACTACAGCTGGGGCTCCCCTGCCCGTTACCTTTCTGAACCTCGGGGTTTAATTTGAATCAGTGTAAGACCTGAGAGAGGGAGTTTGGTCAGGGCGAGAGAGGCTTGGACACTGATGGAGATCAGCCTGGCTTTCACCACTTGTACTGTTCAAGAGCTACCATTCCAGACTGGGAAGCAATTGCTTGGCAGTTGCAAGGGTCTTTAGAGTGTGTGTTAGTAACTGACAGCACCTGCCTGGGACCTGCTGTCATCTCCTTTGGGCCTCTGGCCTCCCACCTTGCTGTGCTGCAGTCTGAACACCCAGAGGCAGGGGCTGGGGTGTTGGTGTCCTCGGGGTCCTCCCTGGAATGCTGCACTCCCCGCTACCCCAGACATGTGCTCCACTGGGAGGCAGCTCGTCCCCCTGGACAGCAAGCATCCCCCCAGCCTGGGGAGGAAGCATCTGCACTGGATGGAGCACAGTATTCCTTCCGCGATCATCCTCTCCTGGCAAATGCTGGGAGGATGGTCTTCCCAGTCATCACGCGGCCACCTGCCTCCTTGCCTGGCCTGGGCTGCTGGGACCCCTCTGTCATTCCTAGGGGAGCAAAATGGGGATGGAAAACAGCTCTCCGAGCCTCAAAGGAAGCACACCTTACTGGTGCTCAGATCGTGTGCCCCTGGGGTGTTTTGGGGTGCCAGCTACATACTGAAGGTGGCCGGGTCCCTGCTCACTGTATCTTGGTGGTGGGTGCAGACCCGGGCAGAGAGCCCTCTCTCTCTCACTCACAGAATTTACCTACCCCAGTCGCGGGGCAGCGCTGCATTCACCTTGGAGGACCAGCTTGTCCTCGGAGGAAGGGCGGTAACACTGCCCGCTCTGATCAGTTTCTCCACGTGTACAGCCTCCTGGCACCTGTCCGACTGGGATGTTTCCAAGGTTGACTTCTCCAAGGGGAGCTGCCGGGTTTGTTTACCTTTCTTGGTTGCAATGATCACAGGGTCTGTAGTCCTTTCCTGCTGGAAGTGACAGACAGGTGCTTCGGGCACACGAGACTGATGAAAGGTGGCACCAGCTGGGGCTGTTGAGGTACCAGCGCCATCTCTGCCTCTGCAGTCACAGCTCGGTCATCCGTAATCAGAGCTTTCTTCCCATGTCAGCTGACACGGGGACACACGGGGCAGGCGCCGATCCACAGCTGCGACGCTGCAACACTGTGGGATCATTTTGCAAATTATTATTTTTAATATAATCAGCCTTTTCCTTAGGCAATAAAGGGAAACGTTAAATTGCTCACAACCTAATAAAGGTTTATCTTCTGAAGCATCAAATTCTGTTTATTCATGAAACACACACCCCCTCTGCTGACCCACTGGGAAGAAAATTAGCATTTATTTTCCCGGGGTAAACAAAAATGAGCGAGGGTGGGGGGAATGTTTGTTGACATCTCTTGGTGTTAAGTCCTTCCTTACATTGAAAATGATGAAGAAGGATGAGAACTGGGAGCTCCACGGAAGAGGCCTTCCCGGGTCTGATTGCCTAAGACTCCAGGGCTTCATTTAACATGTGAGGCCTGTTTATTGTGTGCTGGGCTATGCAATTTCATCTGGTGTCTGGTGCCTAGATGTTAATGATATGCATGCAAAGCAAACTCCCCCTCGGGCCCAGGGACCAGGTTCTCTTTCTCCTGCCAGGAGAGATGGGAGAAAGGAAAGGAATTTTCTCTGCACCGTCTCCCCCACGTTCCCACAGAGGAGAGGCCCTTATGTAATCCGTGGTGATGGGAAAGTGAGGTTTTCGGCTGAATTCCTCCTCCTGCAGTTCCTTTCGGGGGCAGAAGAAGTTGATGCTTTGACACCCTCTTTATCGGCCTCAGGGATGTGAGACTTTCGTTGCTCATAAAAATAATCCAAGTCTGGACTTGCCTGGCGGCCCAGTAGATTAGGGCTCTACGCTTCCAGGGCAGGGGTCACAGATTCAAAAACCTGACCGGGGACCTAAGATTCTTCGTGCCGCATGGTGCAGCCAAAGTTAAAAATAAATAAAAATAGTCCAAGTCTGATGTTCCAGTGCTGCGTGAGTGACTCAGTGCTTTTCCTGTCGCTGGTTTTCAGGTACGGCGATATGCGGAGGCAGATTGGCTTCGAGATCAGGGACATGTGGTACAATCTCGGTGAGTAACTGGGATTTCAGGGCATCGCGGTGAACCTCGTGGGTCAGTGGTGGGCAGTGGCGCTGGCCTCGTCTGTCAGCTTTGCGGTATCTTAAAAATCCGAACGACTCCTGGCTACCTTTGCAGTCAGTGCTTTCAGGGAGTAGGAGATGGGAGACCACAGTAAAGGGAAGCAAATCTGACTGTGGAGGAGACAGAAAAGTCAGCAGCATGCCCTCTCGTGTCAGGCGAGTGCAGCTCTGCCTCAGGACGCTTCCCCCTGGATGTCACTACCATTGCCTCCATTTTCCATGAAGCAAACCATGTAGCTCATCCGACTGGTATGCACGCCATCACTTACTGTCTTCAGTTTCACATGATCTACCTTCAGACGGGTTTATTTGCCAGCTCAAAACTGGGCTCTGCCTTTCGGTGGCGGTAGGATGAGTACTTGTGCAGTCAAAACAACCAGGGCTATGTGTGTTTGAGATAAGAAATGAGCATAGGCCTTTCTCGCTATAAATTCCCTCTTAGTGTTGCTTTTGCTGCCTCGCCAAGTGTTGGTATGTTGTATTTTCATTTTTCATTTGTCTCGAGATAATTTTTTATTTCCTCTTTGATTTCTTCTTTGACCCATTGGTTGCTCGGGAGTGTGGTTTTAAACTTCCATGTGTTTGTGAGCTTTCCCATTTTCCTTCTGTTACTGATTTCTAGCTTTACTCTATTGTGGTAGGAAAAGATACTTGGTATGATTTCAATATTCTTGAACTTGTTAGTGGTTTTGTGACCTGGCATGTGCTCCTTGTGCACTTGAGAGAAATGTGTATTCTGCTGCATCTTGCTGGGTGAAATGTTCTGTCGGTGGCAGTTAGGTCCATGATCCGTGATGCTGGCAAGGAAAATCTCCACTCAACAGCCCAACGTTACACTTCATGGACCTTCAGAAACAAACAAAAACTTAGAATCTGCAGAAGGAAGGAAATAATAAGGATTAGGGCACAAATAAACAAAATAGAGAATAGAAAAATTCAATAAAATTAAGAGTTGGGGTTTTGAACAGATAAACAAAATTGATAAACCTTTAGCTCTATTACTAAGAAAAAAAGGAAAGGAGACACAAATAAATAAAATCATAAGTGAAAAAAACATTAATACTGATGCCACAGAAATAAAAAGGATCATATGAGACAATATGAACAATTATATGCCAACAAATTGAATAATCTAGCAGAAATGGATGGAGAAAGCAATGGCACCCCACTCCAGTGCTCTTGCCTGGAAAATCCCATGGACGGAGGAGCCTGGTAGGCTACAGTCCATGGGGTCGCTAAGAGTCAGACACGACTGAGCGGCTTCACTTTCCCTTTTCACCTTCATGCATTGGAGAAGGAAATGGCAACCCACTCCAGTGTTCTTGCCTGGAGAATCCCAGGGACAGGGGAGCCTGGTGGGCTGCCGTCTATGGGGTCACACAGAGTCGGACACAACTGACGTGACTTAGCAGCAGTAGCAGCAGCAGTGGAAATGGATAAATTCCTAGAAACATACAACCTCCCAAGACTGAATTATGAAGAAATAGAAAGTCTGAACAGACCAATAATGAGTAAAGAGAATCATCTTCTAACAGAAAGAAGTCCAGGACCAGATACCTTCACTGGTAAATACTAGCCAACATTTTAAAAAGAATGAATGCCAATCCTTTTCAGACTTTTTCCAAACATTGAAGAGGAGAGAATACTTCCGAACTCATTTCATGCCATGAACATTACCATGATGCCAGAGTCAAACACACTACAAAGAAAGAAAACTAGAGGTTACCATCTCTGATGGACACAGATGCAAAAATCCTAAACCAAATGCTGGTGAGCCAAATTCAACAGCACACCGAAAGAGTCATACCCCAGGATCAGTGGGCTGTATCTCTGGGATGCAGAAATGATTCAACACCTGAAAATTAGTTAACGTGATATACTACATTGATTGAATGACGGATAATAAGGAAGGTTATTCCAATAGATGCAGAAAAAACATTTGACAAAATTCAGAACTCTTGTGTGCTAAAAACTCAGCAAACTCGGTATAGAAGGAATGTAACTTAATAAAGGAAATACATTGTCAACTAATATCATAGTCAATGATAAGGAACTGAAAACTTTTCTCTAAGGTTGGAAGTAAGACAAGATGCTTACTCTCACCCCTTCTATTTAATCTAATATTGGAAGTCCTGGCCAGACCAGTTAGGTAAGAAAAAGCAGTAAGAAGGACCCAGATCAGAAAGGAAGAAGTAAAATTATCTGTTTGCAGATGATATGATCATATATGTAGAAAACTCTAAACACTCCACCAAAAAGTATTAGAACTAATCAATTCAGGAAAGTTGCAGGATACAACATAGGAAAAAAAAAGTTGCATTTCTATACATACTATCTGTAAAAGAAATTAAGAAAACAATCCCATTTATAATAGCATAAAAATAAATAAAATATTTAGGAATAAAATACACCAAAATCAACTCATAATGCACTAAAGTCTTAAACATAAGGCCTGAAACAACAAAACTCCTAAAGGAAACCGTAGAAGAAGAACTTTTTAACATTGACCTTGGCAATGATTTCTTGGAAATGACACCAAAAAGTCAAGTAGTCTACATCAAACTAAAAAGCATTTACACAACAGAGGAAGAGAACAGTAGAATAAGAAGATAGCCTATGAAGTGGGGGAATAAATTTTCCAACCCCAGGTCTGATAAGGGATTAATATCAACAATATTTGAGAAACTCCTACAATTGTATGGCAAAAATACAAACAAATGCAAATAAACCAATTAAAAAATGAACCAACGACTTAAATAGACATTTCTCCCAAGAAGACAGACAGATGGCCAGTAGGTATATGAAAAGATGCTCAACATCATGAGTCATCGAAGAAATGCAAATCAAAACCACAGTGGGCCATCGCCTTATACCAGTTGGATGACTATTATTTAAAAACAAAACAAAATAAAGATAAACACATGTTTGCAAGGAGGTAGAGAATTTGGGACTATTGTACACAGCTGGTGGGATTGTGAAATGGTGCATCCGCTATGGAAAACGGCATGGAGGTTCCCCAATAAATTAAAAACAGAAGGGTCCCATGCCCCAGCAATCTTAGTCCAGGTTGCTTATCCTGATGAACTGGAAGCAGAATCTGGATAAGGCATGGAGTCCCATGTTAACTGCAACCCTGTTCCCAGCAGTCAGGTGCAGAAGAGACCTGTACGTCCACCGATGGAAGAACCGGTGAAGGAAACGTGGTGTGTATGTGTGTACAGTGAGATACTGTTCAGTCTTAAAAGAGAGAGAAGTCCTGTCACATGCAAAGGGAAGAAAGACCCTGAAGACCGTTGTTAGATGTGAAATAAGCTGCAGTTCATGGGGTCGCAAACAGTCAGACACGACTGAGCGACTGAACTGAACTGAACTGAAGCCAGTCATAGATGGACAAACACCGCATGACTCTTCTTATATGCGGTCTCTAAAGGAGTCAAACTCCTTAGAGCAGAGAGCAGAGGGGTGGTTGCTAGGGGCAGGGGTCAGCCGGGGGAGCCATGGAGGTGCTGATCAGAAGCTGAAATGTTTCATTTTTGCATGATGCGTGCGTTCTGGAGATCCGCTGTTGTACATATTAACGTACAACTAACGATGCTGTGTTGTACGTGTAAAAATTGAAGAAGGTAGATCTCATCTTGTTGTACCCTACAATAAAAAAGAGAAGTAAAATGATGTTAGCACAATGAAAGCAATTTTATTAATAAGAGAATTAATACAACAAAGAAACTCTCTATTAAAATATTAGCCAGTATGGTGCATGTATGGGTGTGAGTCCTGGAGTTGCTAGGGGACCCCGTAAGCAGCTTAAACATCTAGAATCAAAGTACTGGCTCTCGGTGTGAAAGATCTCGGCTACATCCCCAACACACAGCCCTCCAGGCTCTGTCCTGTCCTCGATCTTCCTGCCATCCCTGGGGAGAACGCAGGCCCCCCGAGTTCCCAGGGAAGAGACCAAGTGAGTCCCTCCCCAGCCCCCGTCCTGCCTTGACCCTGCCTTGACCCTGCCTGGCTGCCTGGCCTCTATCACGTGACTCACAGGGCTTTCCTCACTTAGCTTTCTAGGCTGTAAGATAAAGAGGTTGGATGGAAGCTTCCAAGAGCCTTCCAAGCCTGAAGTTCAATAATTCTTGCTATATGTATATATATGATGATCTCAGTAGGGAAAAGCTCAGGCTGCTTGGATAGGCAGGAGGCCTTCTCATGATTCATTTTAACTGATCTGGCTCTGACCGACGCATCTGTCATGCTTCCTGGCAGGTCAGAGACTTCGGGCCTCCCCCATTTGAGGGAGGGGCAGGGGAGGGCAGGCAGGGATGGAGGGAGTTGTTCCTGGCTGGACAAGTGGGAGCCGGGGGCTTTTCCAGATGCCAGGGTCCAAGTATGCTGTGGGTTCTGCTTTCTGTGGCTGGGCTGACAGTGGGCACCCAACGTGCTTCTGCACCAGGGCCCTCTCTGAACTCACCTTTCACCCCGGCCCTTCCTGAGAGAGTGGCAGCACCTTCTTCTGAATTATCCAGTGTCAACTCTAAAGTCCAAACTAGAGCTAGTCTGTTTTCCCTAAAAAGACAGTTCAGGTGTGTTTTCAAATGCTTCCTTCCAAAATGCCTTGGTAGTCTTTTTATCATTTAGGTTAAGCAGAGACGGCCATCCTGGTAGATACTCAGACAGGTTATTAACACTCTAAAATGCATCCTTCTTGTTTGATTAGTAGTTGCTGTCTCAGCTCAGCTCACCCAGGACTGCCTCCTTCTCTCTGGCCTTCAACTGAAGGACCCCTTCCTGGCACAGAGGGAGCCTCCAAAAGCCAGCTCAAGCCCCGGCTGAGCAGACCAATGGGCACTCCTGACACTTGGGTGGTCTTTCTTTTTTTTTTTTAACTCAAAGTGTTTTCGAGGTCATCTCTGGAATCCCTGAGATTGATCACTGTTTGAAACTGACTGCTCACGTGCTCTGTGTGCTCTCAGTGAAGCAAGGTGAGATGGTCCCGGGGAAGTCTGAGCTCCTCTGTGAAGCCATCTCCAGGCCTTCATGAAGGCTCCACCGGTCAGCACGGTGGGCTCTCTTAACATCACCTGTCCTTTTGCTCCAAGTAGGCAGAGTTGAGCAAGTAAGGAAGACTTGATTTGTAATGTAAATGATGCCATTAAGAGAGAATGTGTCCAATTCTTCCCTGTCCATTGCTGATTGGAATACGGTGATTCACACATCTGAGCTGTGTTTGGCAGCTTTTCACCTGGGACCTTTGACTGCAAAAGAAGCAGCCAGGAGGTCAAGTGTAAACCTAAACCATGACCTTGATCCATGAGGGGCAGGAATGGTACCAGAAAGAAATAATCATCAACCCAGGCGATTGGGTTCCTTGTTTATAAAATAATAATTATTTTTGAACGTTTAAAGAATAATAAACATATCAGCTGCTCACAAGATCGGGCCCAAGCAGACCCTCAAAATGACTAAGGCCAGCTCTGGGGGTCACCACAGTGAGGTCACTCCACGGAGTCACCTGGCCCTTTCTTTGCTGTTGTGAATCTCATGTGTGGGAGCCTGCCTGCCAAGTGTCACTGCTGAGGCCACCGCTCTAGATATTTACGACAGCACGTTTCAGTTTCCCAAGATGTACACAATCTATTTTCTACAGTTTTTTTATAGAATTTTTTTTTTTCAAATGGGTTCAGGTTTGGGACCACATTGGCATTCTGATCTAGCCAGCTCCCCCGAGAAAATAAAAAAAAATACAAGTCAGATATATTCATCCTCTTAAAATTACTTATCTATCACCCAGAGCCAAATACACCCTGAGAAGACTTTTTCCTTGAATCTTGTGTGCCGTGTGCATGACTCAGAACCCGCCTCAGTACAGAGCAAGCTTCAGAGCAAGGATCCGGAGTCTCTGTTCCTGAATTTCATGCAAGTACAGACAGCGCTGCCCCATGGGACCGAGCAGCATGTCCTGGTTCTTTTCTTTTTCCCTCCCATACCTGTCATATTTTGAGTGCAAAAGGAGAAATCAAAGGAAGACTCTCTCCCCCAAAAAGGGGGAGAAATGTGCTTATTTACCCAGCTCTTCAGTTATTTATCAAAGCGCGCTCCGTGCAGCAGCCCACGGAGCACCCCTTTCTCACCTCGATTTACATTTTGTTTATTTCGTACAGCACCCTGGAGCCACAGTCACTGGGATCTGGCGGGAACAAATGTGCTAGCCCAGAGATCTTTATCTGCCAGGCTGGGGCCTGGGGTATTTGTCCTGCAGAGATTCCCTTCGGGGTATTTTTGGAGACTTGGAAAAATTGTGTGTTTCCCATTAAAACCCATGTACAGTGGGGAGGAACTTGTTTGATGGGGTGATGGAAATTTTGGCTCTTGTCTACCCTTGTGTGTATGAAGATTTTCCCAGAATTAAATGATGTTTAACGTGTAACCTCCTGGATTTCTGAACACTCATGATCGTCAAGAGATCTTCCAGACACCCTGGGGGGAGGAGGCAGAAGCCAGCCCCTCCCTGAGACAGAGCAGTCTGGTTCCCAAAGAATAAGCTCCATGTTTTGTCAGGAGAAGAAAGACTCCCGGTGGGGTTTTAAGAATTGGGGAGTGGTAACCAGGAATTTTGGACTCAAATTTGAGCAAACTCCCGGAAGATAGTGAAGGACAAAAGAGCCTGGAGGGCTACAGCCCTTGGGGGTCGCAAAGAGTTAGACTGTGACTTGTTGATCGAACAATGACAATAAACCAGGAGTTTGGCAGAGGTGACCAGAGGTGAAAGAGTCCCATTGTGATCCAATAATTACCATGTTCTTCCTTTGTCTCAAAAGGATTCAAACAGAAAAATAAGTCCTCTTTTTCTTAAAATCTCCAGTTCAAGAGTCACCTTGATCCCCATTGATTCCAAGCCTGATTTCATCATTAAATTTGAACAAAAGATGCTCCAGGGGAAATCCATAATGCAAATGGATTGTTGGAAATGCATAATGCAAATGCCAGAACAAGAAGAAAAAAAAAAGAAGCTGAATACTGGAGCACTGCACCCAGCCCTTTCTCATCTTGAGGACCATTGGTTCTCCAAGGCTCAACTCTAGGACCTCATTGCGGCTGAGGCTCATCACTGGTGCCCAGCCCGTGGGTCCTGCGTTAATAGGAGGAGTAGGAGATTATTACTGTAACAATTACAGTGAAATTGGAGACGCCGTTGTTCTTGGAACATACTTTTCCAATCCCTGCGTTCACAACCACTTGTTACTATCCTATCCTCTCCTCCCAACCTGGAGCAGTGAAGACTGTCGGTGCCAGAGTCCTCTGTGAAACCGCAGTTGTGCTTGATGAACACCTCTCTGTCAGCAGCATCTGTCTTCTGAAACACTGGCTCTGGCATTTTTTTAGACAGAATACAAGAGAAATGACACCCGAGAGACAGAATATAATAGCATTTTTGAGAGAATGCTTTGCCTCAGTTACATGCCTTTCAGAAACAATAAGCTTTGGGAGAAGTGATGAAAATCACATTATATTAGAGCTTTAGTCAAAGTATTATTTATTTAGTAGAGGTTAATAAGATTTTAGTACTATTCAGATTCCTTGTTGAATGTCACATTTTGTGTATATGTCCACGCAGTACAAATTTCAGAATATGTTTCATTTAGGCCACTAACTTCTGCTTTATTGACTATGCCAAAGTCTTTGACTGTGTGGATCACAATAAACTGGAAAATTCTGAAAGAGATGGGAATACCAGACCACCTGACCTACCTCTTGAGGAATCTGTATGCAGGTTAGGAAGCAACCGTTAGAACTGGACATGGAACAACAGACTGGTTCCAAATAGGAAAAGGAGTACGTCAAGGCTGTATATTGTCACCCTGCTTATTTAACTTCTGTGCAGAGTACATCATGAGAAACGCTGGGCTGGAAGAAGCACAAGCTGGAATCAAGATTGCTGGGAGAAATATCAATAACCTCAGATAGGCAGATGACACCACCCTTATGGCAGAAAGTGAAGAGGAGCTAAAAAGCCTCTTGAAGAAAGTGAAAGAGGAGAGTGAAAAAGTTGGCTTAAAGCTCAACATTCAGAAAACAAAGATCATGGCATCCGGTCCCATCACTTCATGGGAAATAGATGAGGAAACAGTGTCAGACTTTATTTTTCTGGGCTTCAAAATCACTGCAGATGGTGACTGCAGCCATGAAATTAAAAGATGCTTACTCCTTGGAAGAAAAGTTATGAGCAACCTAGGTAGCATATTCAAAAGCAGAGACATTACTTTGCCGACTAAGGTCCGTCTAGTCAAGGCTATGATTTTTCCAGTAGTCATGTATGGATATGAGGGTTGGACTGTGAAGAAGGCTGAGCACCGAAGCACTGATGCTTTTGAACTGTGGTGTTGGAGAAGACTCTTGAGAGTCCCTTGGACTGCAAGGAGATCCAGCCTGTCCATTCTGAAGGAGATCAACCCTGGGATTTCTTTGGAAGGAATGATGCTAAAGCTGAAACTCCAGTACTTTGGCCACCTCATGCAAAGAGCTGACTCACTGGAAAAGACTCTGATGCTGGGAGGGATTGGGGGCAGGAGGAGAAGGGGATGACAGAGGATGAGATGGCTGGATGGCATCACTGACTCGATGGATGTGAATTTGAGTTAACTCTGGGAGTTGGTGATGGACAGGGAGGCCTGATGTGCTGCGATTCACGGGGTGGCAAAGAGTTGGACACGACTGAGCGACTGAACTGAACTGAACTGATGAGGATTATATGTTTTGTTAAGGGTCTTCATTTATAATAGCCAAATTCGTTTAATGGTTCTCTTTTCTGAAATCTGTATTAGCTGAGTTCTAAGGAAAGCTAAATTATTTATTGTATCCATTCCATTTCCAGATTATGTAAAAATATTAGTAATATTGATTAACTCTGGGTAAATTACAAGTCTTAATAACATAAAGTTGCAAATAATTCATTCAAGAATTTAACTCTTATGCATTCTTCTATTATATATTGGAAAGAAATGATATAAATTATAATGGAGTGAAATAAAAATAAATCAGAAATTCTGAAATTAAAGATAAGAAGGCAGGAATTTTAAAAGACCTCTTACTGGATAACCCTGCCTCTAAATTTAATTATGTCATCTCACATAAGGCAAACACCTCCTTTTTTTGGAAATGAGATTTCCAGTATATTCTTTCCAGACATGGGTAGGGAGGAAGGGGGTCTCCCAGCTCCTTCCCTCTGCTGGCCTCTTATCACTGCCGGTTCTCTGGAAGCTCACCATCGTCACTCCCAGCCCTCAGGAGTTTAGGTCTAGCAAGGTTTAGGAGCCACTGCCTGGGGGAAGGAAATTTGGCAGCAAAAAATGAAAAAAACAAAACAATACAAAACACCCGAGATTTTTGAGTTAGCAGTCGAAAGCAGAGGCCTCAAAAGGTATGATACCAGCATTTCCAAGAAAGAAGTTGAAATAGAAAAGAAAAATAAACAGGTTTGGAACCTGAAAGAAGCCAGTTTCTACTTTCTGAGGGACACATTTTAGAAGCGTGTTACTCCAGTAATGCTAGAGAAAATGACAGGCCCTTGTCCGCTTCATCTGTGTTTGTTTGTCTGTTTTGTTTGGCTGTGCAGCCAAGTCTTAGTTCCCAGACCCGGGATTGAGCCCAGGACCACAGCAGTGCAAGCCACTGTAAGCACTGGACCGCTAGGGAGCTCCCCGCCCCTGGGTAACTGTTAGAGCAGACAGATAAGGGAGCGCTGAGGACAGCCAGCATCCTTTCTTTTACGGAGGGTTGGCGAGTGCCACTCCCCTGGAAAGATGCTGTGACAAGCAGGCAGGGAATGGGGGACACGGCCGAGGCTTCAGAATCCCAGACCCGGGTTCCCATCCTGCCCTGCTATTTCCAGTGGACAGCATGCTGGTTTAGGGAAGTCTGCAGACTCTTTGTCTGTGAAACAGAGTTCAGAATGGCCCCCACCCTGGGAGAGGGTGGTGCTAATGAGGTGGGAATGTAGGAGAAATCTTTGTACCTTCTGCTCAGTATTGCTATCAAATATAAAGTCTATTAAATTTTTTTAAAGCTCAGTTTTTAAAATTGAAGGAGGCATGGTCGCCATCTGACAAAATGATGTTGAGAATCAGTGAGGCTCTTTCCATGAGGTTTGTCTTGTAGTCGTACTTAGTAAATGTCAGCTAATACTGTAATATTCATTATTAGTCATGGGGCAATAGTATTTGAGAAGGTTTCTCAAAAGTTCTTTTTAAGCAAATACTATTGCCCTGTGAATCATAATGAATATTATAATCTGATACTTAAAAAAATTATATCTGAACAAGATAGGTGATTTATAAGATAAAGGAGTTATTTAAATAAGCATTTTGGGGGACTTCCCTTGCAGTCCAGTGGTTACGAATCCACCTTCGAATGCAGGGGACACAAGTTTGATCCCTGATCAGGAAACCAAGATCCCCCATGCCATGGGGCAATTAAGCCTGCATGAACCTGGGCGCCGCAGCAGCATCGAAAGATCCCTCATGACGTGATGAAGACCCCACCTGCCTCCACTAAGACCCGACAGAGCCAAATAAATACATATCAAATGAACAAGCATTTTCCGTTCACATCATTAGTCAAAAAAAACCAAAGTCCTTTCTGTTTTCACAGCTTCATATTCTGAGGTTTGGCATTGCTTTCTTTGATTGCAGTCGTTCAGAAGGTTACAGAAATCACTCAACATTATTTACAGAGGTTCCAAATAGTAAACTGTTTTTCAAATGATGTTGCAGACACAGAGGGCCCAAGAGACCATCTGCCGTATCTGCCTTCACTTTGTCAACTCTTGTTCATTACCTACAAAGTGAGATGCACAGTGTCCCATCTCGCAGCCCTGCTCTTTCCAAATCTGGGCACCCACTGGCAGCTCACGCCTCTTATGTGTGTGATGTAACTGTCTTTTTGTGAAGCGGCGTTTATTGTCTGTAACAGACAAACCACGACTGCAGGCCCTGTACTCGATGGATTTTTTTAATAGCTTTACTTAAATTTGCAGTACAGTTCCCTTCTTATACTACAGGCTGGACACATTCAAAATTGTTGCCTGTGGATGAGAAATGGATATATATTCTCCAGATCCTAGCCTTCAAAATTATAGGGATCTGTGTAGTTTTGTTTTGTCCATTGAAGCCCATTTCAGAGTCCTTTTTTAAAAAAAAAAAAAATGTTGAATAATGCATTTCTTTATTCAAGGTCAACACAAGATCAAGTTCATTCCAGAGATGGTTGGTCCCATATTGGAAATGACACTGATTCCAGAGACAGAGCTTCGCAAAGCCACCATCCCCATCTTCTTTGACATGATGCAGTGTGAATTTCACTCCACCCGAAGCTTCCAGATGGTAAGGACGTGGGGGTGCGGTAAGTGGCCTGGACACAAGCCACTTTCTCAAGGTGCTATGGTGTGTCCTCTTGAGAAGGACTCATAGATCGTTCTGTAGTTCCATGTGGCGAATATGGAAAACGCTTCCCTACATCTTAAGAGAGAAGAGTCCTAGGCTTTCCTTGTGGAGGAAGCCTGTCATTCTTAAGGAGGACTGCTCTCAGCTTTATGGAGCATTGCTCTTTGTTTTTAGCTTTCAGTTACTTTTTTCTGGATTTACTTACACATTAAAACTGGGTAAAATTCTTTCACTCTCCTTCAAAGGTGCAGTAGAAGGTTTGATCAGACCTTACTGGTAATTTCTGACTGGCTGCTTCATGCTGAGTTACCTTATTTTTAAGTTTAAGTCTTTGCCTTTCTTCTTCTAAGTGTGTACCTTGATGTTTTTTCCTGTGTAGTGAGACAGATGAGATTCATGAAGGTATATGTAGGGGCTTTCCTGGTGGTCCAGACTTCATGCCTCCACTGCAGCAGATGCAGGCTCCATCCCTGTCAAACTCAGAACCGCATGCCCAAGGCCATGAATTTTTGGTCAAGGATCCTTGACCACTTGTTCATTTATATTATCTTCTGTTTGTACCTTCACAGACAGGTGATAAGACACCCTGAAAGTAAAATCAGGGGGGAAAGAAACTAGTGGGAAAAAAAAAAATCTCTTTGCTAAAGTAATCTGGTCTTGTGGATTGGGAAATGATCACTTTCCTTTTCCATTGGGACAGCTCAGATTTTCTACTGACCTATCTCAGCCTCCCTGCAGGGGACGGCATGTGGATGACCCCGGGCATGTCATGCTTCCCAAATCTGCTGCTTCCCTCGGGCCCTCGTTCCTGCCGGACTCCTTGTCATCTGGTTCACGGGTCCTGTTCCACCAGCCTGGCCTTGGCTTGCTTTCTTGGCCTCGCTGGTGGGTTGCCATGGCTTGTGGTTCTTCCTCTGTCTCAGCCGCAGGGTTCATCTGCTCCCCTCGCCCCCCATTCCAGGCTCTCGTGGACCACAGCGTCTGTCTCTCCACTCGCCGTATCTTTTCAGACGCCTCTCCGTCCTCAGTTCAGCTCTCATCCTCCAGCGGCCCCTTTCCTGAAGCACAGGGCGTGCCTTCTTTTCCTTGTCGGTGACATTGGGGAATATGTGTAGCCCACGCGTGCACACAGGGGCACGCCTTGCCCCTGCTCCCCTCCCCCTCCCCATCCAGGGAGTTTCTAGGACAGGGCTGGCTGACTGCTGTCTAATCTGCCACCAATTCAATTATCTAACCTTATTAGTCACATCAACAAGGCTTAAATTGGCTTTGCGTTCATAGCAGATGTGCAAACCAAATGCAGTGAGGGGAAGGCCTGAAGGTTTTTCATTTTTACAAAACTTTACTGTTTTGAACATATGACAGAGCCTCTTTTTTGAGAGGTTGCTGTAGCTTTCAGGATGGGGCTGTTCAGACCCTCCTGTGAACTATGCCCCATGAGCAGTTGTTTCACACTCTTCCAGTTGCAGTGGAGAAGTGACCTGCTGCATTCAGAAGACATACCTGCCGTTTCACTCAAGTTTAAACTGCCTCACACCATCATTGGAATTTCAAAAGCATGTCTTACACATGGGTTTTTTTAAAAAGTTCCCCAGGGCTGTTGCTCCTGGGGTCTCCAGTGGCAGTGGAGGGTATTTCATTAGAATGTTCTAATACATACAATTCCCCAAGAGTCTACTTCTTCCTTGTCTCCATTTCTGCAAGAAGGAGCATGAATCTTCTTTCAAAATAAGTGTCCCCTTTTCTGTGTCCTGGGTATTGCTTATCCCTAATGTTCGTGCACTGGGGGGTCTGGCGTGGAGTTGGGATAGGACGGCATGGAGGTGGGATAGGGTGGCCTGGAGTTATGGGTTCACATGCCCTCCTGGTAGCCTGGGACCCTATTTCGATGGCTGCAGGCAATTCCTGACCTTGATACTATTGGCTCTGGGCAGGTCCTAACAGGTGCACGTGATCTGATCCGTCATGGAAGAGCTTGGACAAGACAGGAGCATCTGAACTAGGAGGCTCACATATGTACCAAGTGACCTTGCATTCTAGAAATCCTTCCCACCTAGAAAATAGTCTGCTTCATGTCGGCAGGCAGGCTTTCCTGATGGCTCGGGGTAAGGAATCTGCCAGTAATGCACGACATGTGGGAGACAAGGGTTTGATCCCTGGGTCAGGAAGATCCCCTGGAGGAGGGCATGGCAACCGACTTCCCAGGTGGCGCTAGTGGTAAAGAACCCGCCTGCCAGTGCAGGAGACGTGAGAGACACAGGTTCAGTCCCTGGGCTAGGAAGATTCCCTGAAGGAGGAAATGGCAGCCCACTCCAGTATTCATGCCTGAAGAATCCCATGGACCGAGGAGCCTGGCAGGCTACAGTCTGTGGGGTTGCAAAGATGAGCCTTAACTAACCTCTCCCCTATCTCACCGAGAAAGTGTGAAAGTGAAAGTGTTAGTTGCTCAGTTGTGTCCAACTCTTTGGGACCCCATGGACTGTAGCCCACCAGACTCCTCTGTCCATGGGATTCTCCAGGCAAAAATTCAGAAGTGGGTTGCCATTCCTTTCTCCAGGGGATCTTCCCAACCCAGGGACTGAACCCAGGTCTCTCACATTGCAGGTGGATTCTTTACTGTCTGAGCCACCAGACCCTGCCCCGCAGATGAGTACATTCTGAGCCTCAGCCTCACTAGATTTTGATTCAGAAGAAAAGCATACCTTTTAAATTCTCCCTTGGCACCTTTTTCTTTTTTTTTTTGAAGAATCCCATTCCTTCTATCTTTGGAAAATACAGAACTAACAGCTAAGAATTGTAGCAAATGGCCATGTGGGCTCTCAACCATTGATAAAAATGAGATGGAAAAGGCTCCACAGCAAAATAGTGTTTTCGGTCACAGCTATTTTCTGTTCTCTTCCTGAGGGTCAGCAAAATGCTCCAAGACTTTCAGAAATTCCTATTTAGTTGTAAAAAATTATAACATGAGTAATCTTTGTGTCCTAAATGTTGCAAATTCCTGTTTGAATAATCTCTTCTTGCTGCCCAGGCTGGTTACCTTAAGCAAATAATTGAATAACCCAAGTGGGTGTTGGCAGCTTCTGCCTCTTGGTGGCAAAGCCAATGTAGTTTGCTCTGTAATACGAATATGAATATGTTCGGTGGTGATTTTTTATTTGTTCTTCAGTTCATTGGGATTTTGTTGATTGCTTTGTTCTTGCTTTCATTTAAAAAATAATACTTGATTCTGTTGTTTTGGATGCTTAGAGGGGAAATATGGCCCCCAAATTAGGCTTTAATTTCACTGAACCCCAGACTCAAAAGTGGTCCAAGAGGTCATGGAAACTAACACCCTGGACTCTGAGAGTTCTGATGACACTGAATCGTATTAATATTATAAAAGCTTTCCAGCAAAGAGATGCCTGAGTGTGTGCATACTAAGTCACTTTGGTCATATCTGACTCTTTGTGACCCCTTGAACTGTAGCCCACCAGGCTTTTCTCTCCATTGGATTCCCAAGGTGAGAATACTGGCTGGTACTGCTGATAAGTCGAGTCAGTTGTGTCTGACCCTGTGCGACCCCATAGACGGCAGCCCACCAGGCTCCTCTGTCCCTGGGATTCTCCAGGCAAGAATACTGGAGTGGGTTACTATTTCCTACTCCAGGGGATCTTCCCGACCCAGGGATCGAACCCACATCTCTTACATCTCCTGCATTGGCAGGCAGGTTCTTTACCACTAGCACTACCTGGGAAGCCCAAAGTTCTGCCTGCTGCTGCTGAGTCGCTTCAGTCGTGTCTGACTCTGTGCGACCCCAGAGACGGCAGCCCACCAGGCTCCCCTGTCCCTGGGATTCTCCAGGCAAGTACACTGGAGTGGGTTGCCATTTCCTTCTCCAATCCATGAAAGTGAAAAGTGAAAGTGAAGTCACTCAGTCGTGTCCGACACTTTGCAACCCCATGGACTGTAGCCCACCAGGCTCCTACGCCCATGGGACTTTCCAGGCAAGAGTACTGGAGTGGGGTGCCACTGCCTTCTCCAAAAGATCTGCCTAGACTCCCATAATCCCCTTTAACCCACAGGACTTATGTGCAGGCTTGCTCCTGGGGTTCACTGTCAATGGAGTCAGCCCCGAAGGCAGTCCCTGGTCTGAGCTGTGAAGCAGAGGGGCGCAGTGGCACCTGTCCAAGGTGTCGCCAGATGTGGCCACGCAGCAGACAGACCCCTGCCAGGCTGCTGCAGGTCTGGGGCTTGACTATAGGTTCCTGAGTATTTCACAGAAGCTTCAAGGTCACTGAGCTGCCTGCTTGTTAAACCTAGAGGGATGTGGGGACTTTATTGACAGGACGTGGGCTATGGAGTGCCAGGGACTAATTAAGTGTGTAATTAAGTTTACAGAGCAGTTAGGCCAGGGGAATGCTATAAACCTCGAAACAGTGGTGTGTCTGAGCACAAGGATTGAAGGCTGAGTGATAGATTTGGGGAGCGTCAGTTACTTTTCAGGTGTCAACCTGTAAGCACGGAGCCCCAAGGGTGTGGGAGACCAGGGCGCTCTCTGCTAAGCCTGTGCCTTCCTCCTGGCCGTGTAATCCACAGAGTTAACTGACTTTCACCCACCCTACCCCAGCCTTCTAGTCATGCTAAAGAGAAGGGCCTGGTTCTGCAATGCCGTTGGCTTAGACCGTTCCATCTGGGAGCACAGAACGAAAGAGAATCTAATTTCTGGAGCTCTCTAACGCCAGGGGATGGTCTAAAACCTTGGTCATATCTCCAGGATCTTGTGAGATGCTTTGCTCTAAAAAACACAAATTAGGACAAAGTGCAGCCAGCCAGGCAGGCCCATGAGATATTGTGGGTTTGGTTCTAGACCACCATGATGAAGGGAAATCTCAACAAAGCTAACCGCATGAATTTTTTGGTTTCCTAGTTCGAATAAAAGTTGTGTTTGCACTATACGGCAGTCTGTTAAATGTGCAATGGCATTATATCTAAAAAAGCAATGATCATACCTTAATTAAAAACAATTTATTGCTAAAAAAGTAAAAAAATATTTTATTGCTAAAAAATGCTAACCATCATCTGAGCCTTCTGTGAGTCTTAAAAGCTGGTGGAGGGTTTGGAATATTGTAAGAATTACCAAAGTGTGACACAGAGAAGTGAGCAAATGCTATTTGATCCATGGCACAGAGAGACATGCTCAAGGCACAAATCTTCAGTCAGTGAAAATGCAGTATCTGTGAAGCGCAGTAAAGCAGCACGCAGTAAGAAGAGCTTGCCTCCACTCAGGTTTTTTTGAAGGGTCAAAGAACCTTTTGCTAATGTGCTTCGCTTCCCGCAGTCCTAGAGCTCACCTTTCTCTCGGCTATTGACCCATGTGGTGAGTTACCGATTCCAACCTTCCATCCTGGTCCTGCCTTGCTCTGACATAACCCCAGATCTCTTCTATAAACGTGTCCCTGGATACCTGGAGAATGCGAGCCTGGTTTTATACATTTGTAAATGCAGTATAGCAAGAATGGTAAGTCTAACCCCCAACAGCAATGATGCATTCCAAACCAAGAACTGGCTTTTAGATTATCCTGTACTGAGACCTTTCATTCCGTGATCTCTTAAGTTAGAGCCAATAACTCATAGTTCATGTTGTCACAGAGCGGTGAAAGCAATGGTTCTTTCTAAGTTAATTGAGTTGATGTTAATATCGTGCATTACTCCTCCGAGCATAGCTCCCTTCAACCTCCACTGTGTTCAGCTTAACAGCAACCTTCTGAAAAGCCCTGTGTTTCTACGTGGCCTCTTATGTTTCATATTCTCATAAGGCCACTGGTATCGGGTGCTTAGAGACACTCTGTTCAATATTTTAAGTTGGACACCCTGTGGATATTTCTGTGGCGATATTAGTGTTTCAGAGAAAAGGGGATAATATAGTGATTTTGCTTATCACATGAGTGAGCCTCTGTTACCTTCTGAGCAACACAGTAAACCCTTGCTAATTTTATCCCAAGCATAGAGAATCCTGTTTCAAATTACCAGACAGCATGCCTTTACAAGTAAGATAATAAACATGATTTTTAGAAAACCAGCCCTGCTCTTTCAGCAAACATACTTTCTCCAGTTTATTTGGACAGGATCATTTAATCCTGATTATGATAACAGTTCACAGCACAGGAGTGAACTGATGCTAGTATATTCGGTGAAAATTGATGAAGGCCCTGGAATTTGAGGCTAAGCTGCAGATCTGTGGAATTGAATCTTCACTGATAAACGGAACAGGGTCGCCAGGTGTTTGTGCAAATTACAGAGTTTAGACTTGAGGTTAGTGAAATTAGAATTAGCTGTGCTCTGCTGATTTACTTATCATTCATCCACTCTTTTTAGAAAACATTAAATTCATCAGTCAAAGTTTGATAAGCAGCCTACTTAGGGAGCTGGAGCTTCCTTTATTGCCCTTGTTTTGTGACAGCGAGGTTTGTGGAGAAGCAGAGAAAACATGCCATTTCCAGAAAGTAGACTCTAAATTCAAATACCTTCTGATTAACTAGTGATGAGCAATTTGAAATGCCGATATGTGTTTGCCTGTGTTATGGTGAGGTTTGTTTTTCTTCACTCTCTAAGGCTTCTTTGTTGTATGCTCGTTAAACACGTGTGGAATTGAATCGTGTGTTTTAATTAAATTTAGACTTACTTTACCTCATGATGGCTTCTTCTGAAGAATCAGCACTCACCACTTAATCGTTGGCATCCCTGACATGGTGCCATCATGGAAGATGGGGCTGCCTTGAAATGCCAACTTTTGGTCCAGTAGCAAGCCATTTCTCTTGTGCTAGTCTCCAGAAAGAACCACCTTTTGCAGAGATTTTTTTTTTTTCCTGTAAAGAGATGAGTAATAGTGGGTTAGTATCCAACATTTGTTATTATATAGTAAAAGTCATTCTCCTGAGACCTCACGTGAACCAAAGAAATGCAACTCATTCTTTCTTCTTCAGTAGAAAGAACCATCTTTTTTTCTCTGTTCCTAAAATCTCTGAACTTCTTAAGCCCAACAGAATCAAAGAGAGTGTTTACTGGGGGAGCGGGGTGCGGGGGGAGACAATGGAGCAGATCAAGAAGAGAATTGCAGGGATTTACTGAAGTCCCAGTTTTTGTGATGTTGCTAAGTCCTTGATGTCAAGCAAGAATCAATACTTCTCTCCAGTCCTGTTTTAAGCCTTTGTTTTATCCGTAGCATGATAAGATGTGACTTCAGGCAGCATGTTCGAGGTCGTGCTTTGAGGCTGCTCCTTGGGTCTCACCAGCCCCCTTGCCTTCTGCTTCACAGGGATACCCCTGCAGGCGTCACTGCAGCAGTGGGGCCCCAGATTCGCAGTGCAGTGGACGGTGTTGGATGGACCAGTTACGAGCACCGCCATGAGTGTGTTCACCACTTGGCTTGTGTGGCCAAGGTTGTATCTTAGCAACCTACTGGCCCACTCCTTAGGGGCCCTATTAAGTCCTCCTCAGCTCCAATTTAACACCGACTCTATGCAGTCATTTATATGTACACAGTATATTCATCCCATTAGAGCATCCATGCCAGGTGCTATCCTGCTGCTGCTGCTGCTAAGTCGTTTCAGTCGTGTCTGACTCTGTGCGACCCCAGAGACAGCAGCCCACCAGGCTCCCCGGTCCCTGGGATTCTCCAGGCAAGAACACTGGAGTGGGTTGCCATTTCCTTCTCCAATGCATGAAAGTGAAACGTGAAAGTGAAGTCGCTCAGTCATATCCGACTCTTAGCGACCCCATGGACTGCAGCCTACAAGGCTCCTCCATAGGGGTTGGGAATACAGCAGAGACCAATAGAGAAGAAAAATCTTCTCATGCAGCTTAAATTCTTATGGGATTCCAATAACAGTGGGGGACTAGTTGCCTGGAGAAGCAATGAGTGTATATATTTTAAGGGGATTCCACTAGAGATGATCATACTAAGTGGAGTAAGTCAGAGAGAGAGATAAATATCATAAGACATCACTGATATGTTGAATCTAAAATATGACACAAATGAGCTTACCTACAAAACAGAAACAGGCTCACAAACCAAGAGAACAGGCTTGTGGTTGCCAAGCGGGGAGGGGATGGGGGGAGATGGGTGGGAGTCTGGGGTTAGCAGATGCCAGCTGGTATATATAGAATGGATACACAACAAGCATGGGGAACTGTGTTCCATCTTCTCTAATAAACCATAGTGGAAGAGAAGGTGAAAAAGAATATATACTCGTGTAGCTGAGTCCCCTTGCACAGCAGAAATCCACACAGCATTGAAAATCAGCTCTACTTCAACACAGTTTTGTAAAAGGAGGGTCCCAGAGACCCTCACACCCATGCCCTGTCTGCTTGCTTTGTGAACCCTGAATCCAGCCCTTGTTTCCTTTGGGTTCAGTGTGGGTACCTCATCTCTCAGGAACGAAAGCTCTCGAATCCTCTCATTCCTACCTGTCCCACATCCATGAGTAACTGCAGGGATCCTCACCTGGCCAGAATCCCCACACTTAGGTGGCTCTGAATTGTGGCAGGGATGGGGACGGAGCCACGAGGATTGAGCAGGGGGAGCACATCCATCATTATTACCGGAGTTATTTCCAGCCTGATCAGCCAGAGTCCGTGACCTCTGTGAAAACATTTTGGAGATTCGCTAATCCCCAGAATTTAGAGTTGTCCTGAAAGCAAGACACAGACAGAGCATCCATCCTGAGGGTCCTTTCCCACCATAATATGCTGGAAGTCTAATCAGAAGCTTTGAGGGATTCAAAGAGAGGCCTGGGAGGGGCCTTCTTGAGCTGTCTGCTGGTCTGACTTAAAGGCATCGCGTCATCCAGGATGAGCTGTGTCACTGGGATCCATCCAGGCGTGGCAGGGAAGTGGCCCTTTGCCTGTTTTCAGATTGCAGAGAACTCTGCTGCCAACTGACACCGAGTCTGTTCTTTTCCAGGAACCGAGGAGCTATTTTAGTTGTTACTTGTTCATAGAGATGAAGTTTGGGACTTTTTTCTATGTTGCTCCTTGATTTTTTTTTCCCCTTACGATTTCCTTGTCTTTCTCTCTCTGGCGCTTGCTCCTGGGATCAGAAGATGCATTGAGGCTTCATCAGCCAGGGAGGGAAATGAAAGATTCCCCCTGTGACAGGGGTTCATCAGAAACCCCCAGGGGTTCGAGAAGGGCACCTCTTAAACAAAATCAAGCTTCAAAGGTGCAGGGCAACTCTCCAATGACGATCTGTCGGCGATTCATGTATTATTGACGCTCAAGTCATGAAATGAAATAGCCACCGTGCTGATTATTTACACTTCCTCTGTTTAATTATAGTTTGAAAATGAGATCATCACCAAGCTGGATCATGAAGTGGAAGGAGGCAGAGGCGATGAGCAGTACAAAGTGTTATTTGATAAAATGTAAGTGTTGATTAACAGTGGGATTTATGTCAGAATGGAGACAGAGAGACTGTAATTAGACGACAATGAACTTTGTAGCCCAGAAATAATTAAAAAGTGTTAATGATGGAAAATATTTTAAACTGCACCTTAGTCCGGTTTCTTTTTCTGAGTGTGATTAGCAAGGTGTGTGTAATTATTTTTCAGCCTCCTGGAGCACTGCAGGAAACACAAATACCTTGCCAAAACGGGAGAGACTTTTGTAAAGCTTGTCGTGCGCCTAATGGAGAGACTTCTGGACTATAGAACCATCATGCACGATGAGAACAAAGAAAACCGCATGAGCTGCACGGTCAACGTGCTGGTGAGTGAGAGCTTAAATATCCCATCTGTCTAGGAAGCTGGGAGATGAACCAAGAATTTCAGAGCTTCAGGACAACTGGCCACAGAGCTTTGCAGGGCAGTGTGTGGCTTCCTTCACTCGTTTCCTCACCTGTTGCAGGGAAGGAGGAAGGGAGGACCATTTGCAGATCTGCTCTTTAAGCATGTCTGCACAATAGGCATGTCTGTGCAACCATCTTTGCTCTGGATGTCTGCACAGTTGTTCCCTGGTTCAGAAGATAAGAAGATCCATCTTGTCTTGTAACCAGGGAGTGCCCTCACAGATTGCAGGTCCTAAATGGGGAGTTCGGGTGTGTTTTGTTTTGAATACTTATTGATGGCTGTGCTGGGTCTTTGCTGCTGTGCATGGGCTCTTCGTCGCTGGGCTTGGGTGGCTCTAGTTCCAGTGTGAGGGCCTCTATTGTTACGGATCAGGGGCCCCAGGATGGGAGGTCTTCAGTTGTTATGGCCCGTGGGTTTAGTTGCCCCAGCGGCATGTGGGATCTTCATTCCCAGACAAGGCATCCAACCTGTGTCCCCTGCATGGCAAGGTAGATTCTGAACCCCTGGACCACCAGGGAAGTCCCTCTAAACGTGTTCGTTACTAGGAGCCTTGTACACTGTGATGGGGGGGAACGGCGGCCTCCAGGAAAGATGTCCACGTCCTGACCCTCAGAAATGTGAACATGACCCTATTTGGAAAAAAGCCTCCCAGCAGCTGTGGCTCAAGATCTTGAGATGAGACCAGCTGGAGTTACCCAGGTGGGGTACGTCCAGTGACAGGCATTCTTTAAGAGAGAGCAAAGGAGATGACAGGGACCCCAAGGAGAAAACCAGGTAAAGCGGGAGCAGAGATGCCCAGGACGCTGCCACAGCCAAGGAGCTTCTGGGGCCGCCACGGCTGAAAGGGGCCGGAAGGATGCTTCTCTTGGAGGCTACGTGGCCCTGCTGACACGTGGATTTCACACTTGAGCCGCCAAAACAGTGAAAGAATGCAGAGCTGTTGTGTCAAGCCACCAAGATAGTGGCGATTTGTGGCATAGCCACAAGAAACCCATGCGTGGCCACATGAAGCCTCAGGTGAACTCAACCACCCCCATCCATTGGCCTGTGGCACAGCTGCAGTCGCTGGACTTGGCCAGCTTCTGAGGACACCCCGTTCCTGACATGGTCATGGTGCATCAGGCAAGGCTACAGGGCGAGGAGCTTTTAGGAAGCTTTACAACAAACTCAGCTGCTGGGAGTGGTTGGAAAACCTCATGGCCCTAAGGAGCCACGTGACCCCATGTCTGGCTCCAGAGTTCTCTGCTTCTCTCTGCATCTTCCTTCTTTGTTTCCCCCTTAAGGAGCCAGACAAACAGACTGCTGGCCCTGGTAGCCTTTTCACCAATTTCCCCTGCCTGTCCCGACGCAGGAAGGCTAGGAAACACTGCTCCTGGTTTCGTCTCTTTACTTCCGCCTGATCGTTGGATAGCCCTGACTTTTCCATTTGTATGGACTTGTGGGCCCTTTGAGCTCATGGGAGTGGACTTCTGTGCCAAGAGGAACAGGACACATCGTTCATTCTTGAAAATCACCAGAGGGGTTTGGACTAAAAAGTTAAGCAAAAGGGAATACTTTTTATCTTCCTTTTACTTGAGTATCAACACTGAATCTGAGCTTTGCCGCTCAGATTTGAATCTGGCCGCTGAAAGCTTGTGCAGTCTCAGCCCTGCATTCTGGGGCAGGCCAGTCTGTTTCGGCCTGTGATACACATTTTGAGAGCAAGTTTTCTTTCCCTTGAAAATCTAAACGCAGGGGACTTAAGGTTTCTGGTCCAGTACGTAAGGGAGCTTGGAAGTGGTTACCCCCATCCTCACTACAAGAAGAAAAGCTGGCAGACTGAAAATCAACAACTCTTCTTAGAGTCATTGTCTTAGATCCACTGGGAAAACGCCTGCTCCCCGAGTTGGAGAGACAGGAGGATACAGAGAATCACAGTTCCCTGGAGCAGAAACTGCCGCTGGAACCACTACCTGACTCCTTTTAACGAGCACTTTCAACAGAAAATTACAAGGTGTCTTAGAGGCAAAAGACACAGTTCGAAGAATCAGAACATCAGATCTGGACTTGGACATAAGATTTTAGAATGATCAGACTGGGAATTAGTATGTCATGATTAACATGTTAAGGGCACTAACAGAAAGAGTAGACTCTATGGAAGACCAGCGTGTCAGGATGGCCAAGTGGACAGAGGACGAGATGGTTGAATGGCATCACCGACTCAATGGACATGAGTTTGAGTAAACTCCGGGAGATGGTGAAGGACAGGGGATCCTGGCGTGCTACAGTCCACGGGGTCACCAAGAGTAGGACATGACTGAGCAACTGAACAACAGCAAGGGGGGAAAAATAGGTAATATAAGCAGAAAGATGGGAGCTCTCAGAAAGAATCAAAGAGAAAAATGCTAGAAATTCCAGAACACTTGCAGCATGAAGAATGCCTTTGGTCTCATCAATAGACTGGACATGGTCAAGGTAAGATCAGTGAGCTTGAAACATCTAACTACATTTGCATGTGCAAGGGTCTTGGACCACTGTCGGAAGTACGGGCTTCCATCCTTGAGATCTGGCCCACTGGCTGTTTGCCTCTCCACCCATCTGTAGCCTGACTGTGCGCTGTGGTGGCAGTGAGCTCTGCCCCAAATTAAGGCCTCGATCATTTGCTCAGAAATGAACCCAGCTCTTTTCTTCCTGCCTTCTTTCCTCTGTCCAAAAGAATTTACTTTGATGATGCCCATGTGGTTAACACAAAATAGAAATCAGTATTTTTCTGCATGAGAGAAACAGACAACTTTTCAAAATCATTCCCTACCACGGACATCCTTTTCTAGTGTTCCCTCTGACCTTTGAGGGGATCCGAGAGGCCCTTTTGTGTTCTGAAGGAAGAATTATTATTATGTTGATGAGGTTTCCAGCTTTGATGATTCACTACTGTTAATCTTTGTTTCAAGCACAATCTTTTTGAGTGCACCAGGATGCAAAACCTAGTGGAGATGCAGTGATGAGCTCTGAATGGGGCCTTTTCCAGAATCAGAATCAGGGTCAGAACAGTGAGCATTTGTGAAGACACCTGAGCTCAGACTTCCTGACGTTGTATCCTGTGTTCTTCTCTCATCCTGAGACTATCTGATATTGTTCACTTCCTTCAGCTTGAAACATCCTTGAATCATCCCTTGAAGAGTCAAGTGTTCTGTTCTTAACCATTTCCTGGGGAGGATGAGATGGATTCCAACCTATCATGATTCTTTCATTTAAAATATATAATAGATCTCTGCATTTCAGAGAAACATAACTAGATTTTTACAGGTAGACACTCTGTCTCCTAATATTCACTGCTAAGATTACATTTAATCTTATAAATATATTTTTAACCTCCTGGTCCATTTTTACCTTTATCTTGGTACTTTTCTTATGAAACAATAGAGTTTCATAGAAGCGAATATGTCTTTCTCCGTTCAGTTCAGTTCAGTCACTCAGGCATGTCTGATTTTTTGTGACCCCATGGACTGCAACACACCAGGCTCCCCTGTCCATCACCAACTCCTGGAGCTTGCTGAAACTCATGTCCATTGAGTCAGTAATGCCATCCAGCCATCTCATCCTCTGTCGTCCCCTTCTCCTTCAACCTTCAATCTTTCCCAGCATCAGGGTCTTTTCCAATGAGTCAGTTCTTCACATCAGGTGGCCAGAGTATTAGAGCTTCAACTTCAGCAGCAGTCCTTCCAATTACTATTCAGGACTGATTTCCTTTAGAATTGAATGGTTTGATCTCCTTGCAGTCCAAGGGACTCTCAAGAGTGTTTCTGTCTTTAGATGAATATGGAGGTATAAACATATGTTTAGAAAAATATAAAATGTACTCAACTGATTACTAAGCAGAAATTCCCTTGAAATCCTAAGGTTAAAAATCAAAGAACATAAAATATATTCATCAATAAAGAAATGTAAGCCCACTGCCAAATTTCCATTAGAACCAGTGGTATTATCCTTTTTTTATGGAGTTGGTGGAACATTCTAAGTTGTGTGGGCTTATTAACATCCTATTCTTTCTATCACTTAAAAAGATAAAATAAAAATAAGAGACAGAGGCTGTTATTCTGGCCAGTAGCCTAAGTCCTTTATTTTTTTCAATTAAACTTTTAATTTTGTGTTGGAGTATAGCTGATTAACAACGTTGTGATAGTTTCAGGTGGACAGCAAAGGGACTCAGCCATACATACACATGTATCCATTCTCCCCCAAACTCCCCTCCCATCCAGGCTGCCACATGACATTGGGCAGAGTCCCCGTGCTATACAGTAGGTTCTTGTTGGTTATCTCTTTTAAATAAAGTAATGGGTACATGTTTATCCCAAACTCCCTACTATCCATTCCCCTACCCCTCCCCACTGGCACCCGTAGGTGCATTCTCTAAGTCTGAGTCTGTTTCTTGGGGCTTCCCAGGTGGTGCTAGTGGTAAAGAATCCACCTGTCAATACAGGAGATGCAAGAAATATAGGTTCGATCTCTGGGTCGGGAAGATTCCCTGGAGAAGGAAGTGGCAACTCACTCCAGCATTGTTGCCTGGAAAAAAATCCCATGGACAGAAAAACCTGGTGGGCTACAGTCCATGGGGTTGAGAAGAGTTGGACACAACTGACTGAGCACAATATAAATAGACAGACTTCTGCAAGCAAGTCTGTAAACATAGTGGATCACAGTTCCCACTGGACAAAATGTGTATTTTTAAATAAGTAGAATTTCATCGTCACCTTATAATCACGCAGTTTTCAGTTACTGGTAGATGATTTTGTTGTATGTCCCTGGCTCATCTACGCAATTATATCTGCACCAGAGAGTAGTAGAATCATTCTTAATTTACAAACATAAGTCAGGTACTTTCTGGCCCCTTTATAAGGTTAATTAAGGTGTTTCCAACTAGAAATCTGAAAATCTTATCAATAGGATGTATCTTAGTTATGAAGGAGTACAGAACTGAAATGCAGTGAAATGTATGTGCTCTGAAAGATTAATGCATGGCGCTAGGTTGGAGCTGGGGGCCTGGTCCCAGTGGAGTTGCTTGGAGAAACACAGCTGGCAGCGCTGGGGTAGAGAGAGGACCATGGGGGTGGGGGGGCCCATAAGTGGGGCCCCTGCTGAGCAGTGTGAACTTTTATACATGGAACTCAAAAGTTTTATATAGAAATTGGAATTTGAGATGAACATCCTTTAGGTCTAGGGAGGTTTTGAAGTCGTAGGCAGGGAACAGAACTCAGCGCAGGCAGGAAATAAAGACATTTCCATATCTCGGAGAGGAATGAAAGTCGCATGATATCCCTGTTGTGAAATTGTAGAGGAGAATGATCAAAAGCTTTGGAAAGGATTAAAAATAGGAGGGCAAAAGAGAGTGATGTGAAATCGTAGCTTGTAAACACTGGCGAGTCAGAGCTGGAAGTGAACAGCTCATCCTTTGCCTTTGATGTAGCTTGCCTTTGTTACCTGGCTCCGAGTTGTCAGCCAAAAATATCCTCATTACCCAGAACCAGGGGACACTCACAGCTGAGAGGCTGCAAAACGTGGAAGTTTTGGTGCGTCTCTCTAAATGCGCCCCCTCTTACTCTCTGCATGTATTTAGCATTTCTTTTCAGACAGATCGATTGTGGAAGCAATGTCTTTTTTTGGCTAATGAAATAAAACAGGCTATTTCATCTTCCTGGATAATTGCATGCGTTTATGATAGTGATATTCGCTAGTTATCTCAGGCCCCCGTTTGAGAGTGCTCACTTCGTGTGCAGGTGCCGAGTTTCACACTGAAAGTGGCAGTGGTGTTTCCATACCTTAGACCTTGTTAGGTGACTGTTCTGTACCTTTCTGGTGCCTCATGTACAATAAAGATTTTAAAGTGTAGAGATTTCTCATAAAGAAATGTAACTGTAATAGCAATGTTTATGCTCATCTGAAAATAGTTTACAATAAGTAGAATTAGGGCCTTCCTCGTGGCTCAGTGGGTAAAGAATCCGCCTCCAATACAGGAAGCTCAGGAGATGCAGGCTCAGTCCCTGGGTGGGAACGATCCCCTGGAGGAGCGCGTGATGACCCACTCCAGTATTCTTGCCTGGAAAATACCCTGGACAGAGGAGCCTGGCGGGCTACCATCCATACGGTGGCGAAGAATTGGACGTGACCGAGCGCACGTAGAATTAGCCCATTGCTGCTAATCGGCTAACCAGCCTTCCTGTCCGTCAGTACTGTACACAAGGTGTTTTATGAAGCAGTGACTGGTTTTCTTACTGTGTTTTGGAAGGTCTGTCTAGAACAGCACTTTCCAGTAGAAATTTCCTGATAATGGAAATGCTCTTATGTCCACTCCCTATGCTACACAGTGGCCCTGGCTCCATATGGCTACGGAGCCCTCAAAGTGTGTGGCAGGTGCAATTGAGGAAGTGAATTTGTAACTCCACTCAACTTTAAGTAAGTGGACTTTCTCTTTGAGTACACTGGCTATTGTGTCCAGTCAAGTCACCACACCACGTTGCCTTCTTACGGCCCTTGGTGAGTGAGGCCAGGCCCAGCGTGCCTTATCGTGTTGATAATGCTTATTCCCACATGAATTTTCTCCCACTTCTAATGAAATTACAGTGGTTAAGAATGGTTAAGATTTTCACGTCTTTGGGTGATGCTTTGTTGTAACTGAAAGCAGGTGACTTGCAAATGACGGAAGTAGATTTAAGCCATCGTGGCTTTTTTATCTTTTAATTTTTAAAACTGTTTTACCAGGCATTTTTTTTTATTTTATTAAAATATGGTTGATGTACAATGTTGTGTTAGCTTCAGGTGTACAGCATAGATTCTTTCCCATTATAAGTTATTACAAGATGTTGAGTACAGTTCCCTATGCTATACAGTAGGCCTCGTTGGTTACCTATTTAGATGTGGTGTAGAGACACAGTGGGCTATTAGCCATAAAAATGAAAATTCGCAACAACATGGATAGACCTAGAGACTCTACTAAATGAAATAAATCAGATTGAAAAAGATAAATATCATATGATACCATTTATATGTGGAATCGGGAAAAAATGATAGAAATGAACTTATTTCCAAAACAAAAATAGATTCACAGACATAGAAAACAAACTGAAGGTTACCAAAGGGGAAACATGGTGGGAGAAGGATAAATGGGCATTTGAAATTAGCATATACATCCTACAGTAGTTAAAGTACAGAAAACTTATGCATTAGAATTTCTTTCCCCCACCCCCCCCCCAAAAAAATGAAGAACAATATAAGTGGTTTCTGCATTTTATATGGATTTATGGTTCGGATCCAAAGAGTTGGGTCTGTTTGTCTTTAACACAAGTTGAAGAATTGTGAATTTTTAATGTGCATGTGATACCTTTTATAGAACTGGTTTCTTAAGATAGTGTTGTGGTTTGATTTCTTTCAGAATTTCTACAAAGAGATTGAAAGGGAAGAAATGTATATACGGTACGTGAGCACCAGGCTTCTCTACACCCTTGACCTGTTGATGATAATTGCTGTCTGTCAAATCCATGCTAAAAGTATTTTATAATCATAGGGGTTTATCTTGTAGAAAATCGTGAAGGCTGGAGTTTGAATTTGGTGGAAATCCTGGAAGTATTGTCAAGCCTAGGGCAGTGTGTCCAGGCTGATTTGGAGATTTGGGGGTGGAGGGGGTCATACTTAGCTCAGAAGCAAATTATTGCAAAGGGTTTTTGTTTCTCTTGACTGACCCTTATAGCAAAAGGCACCACTACAAATTTTAGCATTTCACAGAAAGCCGTATGATCAAATGAGAAGTCTAGTTTAACTTCCATCAGAAATAGGACAATATTATACATTTTCAGTCTATTCTTACCTGGATACCAAATTCTCAAGTTTTGTGTTTTCTACTTGCCTTTTTCTCTAGGATGTTGGACTATGATTGGTACCCTCTCCATATTGGTCTCTTTTAATGGCTGTGTCAAATTTTAGCAAGATTACCCCTTAGAAGACCAGAATAATTACATGATCCACACAGCATTAGTGTTTAATGATGGATTAGTTATATTCAACATGGTTTTCTTTCTCTCTTTTTTTTTAAAGTCTCTATTTATTGGTATAAAGAGTAAACAAAGGCATGATTTTCTAACTTTTGGTTTCTGAGACTTTTTAACTTTCTCCGTTAAAATCAATACATGTGAATATAATAAACTTTGGGGAAAAGAATCAGTTTCTTTTATCCAAATGTAGGTTACTTTGTATTAAAAAGCCTCCTTTTTTTATGGCAGAAGAATTCTTTTGATCACATTCACTGTATCACTGGAGCTCTTTATTCTTATGGATCTGTATTTTTATGGATTTTGTGTGTATGTATTCGGACTCAACAGACATGTGAGAAATCGCAGTGAAACATTGTGTCAGCTCATTTCAAATGTATGGAGAAAAGTCTGGAAAAGATGAGAAAGCATGAGAAAGCTTGAAGCACAATTGTGCCTTCTTGGGCCATCTTCAGTTTTGTCCTGAAAAGAGAATACTTAAATTTTAAAAAATATATCTATTGTTTATTACTCTGGTTGATTTTTCTTAATGCTCTGTGTACCAGAAGCTTCCAAGGCATTATGTATTGTGAACTTTGTAAAAAGAAAGCATAGCGATGATTTGCTGTTGAAGTAGAATTTTGCTGTTGCAGTTCTCAACACAAACTCTTCTGTGACGCTTTCAGAATGTACCTGTGTTTTATCCTCTCAGGTATTTGTACAAGCTCTGTGACCTGCACAAGGAATGTGATAACTACACTGAAGCCGCCTATACCTTACTCCTCCATGCAAAGCTTCTGAAGGTAGTAAAATTTGCATATACTTTTATGATCCTGTTCTTATAAATTATAAGATCATTTAATATTTGATTTTTCCCATGACAAATTTTTAGTAAACCTGTAACTCAAGATTTTATGGATATTGACTCAATGTAGTGACATTAACAAAGAGAGTTAGAAAGTACTTTGACTATAGATTTGACTCCACTGAATGCAAATTTGACAAGATGTCAGAATAAGTTATCACCGAGCATCTTAAATACTCATCATTAGTCTGTCAGCTTGCAGTGAGTTAGGGACTCTCTGTTTCTTTGTTCCTGTCAACAGGACCCAGTAATGCTGGAGAGCAACATCAATAAGAAGGAATTTCTGTGTTAGAACAGCTAAGAGGATGAGCCCACTGCTTGTAACCTTAGGAAACAGTGTAGGGACCAGATCTTGACCTCTCTGCCTGTGCTCCAAGGGCATCCATGGAGATCTCCTATTGGTCTATCAGTGCTTATTAGACCTCCTGCCTGACTCTCCTGGGGGTATTGCTCCTGAGCTTGAGTCTGGCTTGACAGCTTTCAGTTCTCAGTGATCATTTTGTTATGTAAATAGCTGTGGACATTGGTGTGTGTGTGTGTGTTTTGCCATAATATATTCATGTTCTTCCCCATGTCCAGTTTCAGCCCAGTTAGTCTTACAGAGTGAACTCACAGTAAATAGCTGGGTGGAAGTTTGTATTGATGGATGGAAAGACAGAAGTATGGGTGGATGGATGTATGTGTGGGTGGATGGAGGGATGGCTGTGTGGATGGGTGGATATGTGGATGAATGGTGGGACGAGTGGGTGGATGGATGGGTGTGTGGGTGGATGGCTCTCTGGGTGAGTAGTTGGATAAATGAGGAAATTTGTCTACAATTTCTAGTTTTATATTTTAAAACTTTAGCAAGTCACTAGGTCATCTTTGCCATTATATCCTCATAAAAAATTGAAAAATTATAAACTAGATAAAGAGGAAGAGGTATGAGAATTAGAATTAAGTTGTGTCTCCATGTAAAGACTACTCATTCAAGAAACCCTGTGTCTAAACTCAAGCCAGTTCCCCCTCTTACCGTCTGAGCCACCAGACAAGCCTGAATGGAAGGAAACCCAGTGAGATTATGCTAAAGATGCGCAGTGTCTGTTGATGATGAGAGGAACAAGGCAGAGACCACGTCAGGCAGCGAACCTCCAGCAAGAATCTCCCAGCCCCTGGTCCAGTCCTGAGCTCTCCAGTCACTTGCGTGACGCGAATAAAAAGAAGCTGGAGTATGGAGATTTACCTCCGCCTGAAAACGAGAGTCCGTTCCAAACCAAGCGCAGTAAGACTAGGTTCAGTCTGAACCTCATCTCTAGTCATCCATGGTAGCCCTTTGGTTTGCACCACATAAAACTCTGCCAAGGAACGTCATTTCTGAAGCTAGGAATTCCAGCTGGGTCACTGCACACCAGCTGTCCCACTTTGAATTCTATGGCTTTCATTTGTTAGAAACCCAAATTTTAGTAACAAGGCCATTTTGAAACTACAGAAATATTTCTTTTACACCAGGGAAATTAAAATGGGGTTGACAAGCTGCTTGGGCACCCATGCTTTCTCTCATCGTACATAAACTTTTCTGTGGTGTGTGAATGTGTATGTGTGTGCAAAGTATCATTTATTTAATAATTACATTTATTGAGCACAGTCGGGTTTTTCACAAACGGTTCAAGGATGTTTCACAAACCAAATCAGTCGGCCCATTTCCATTATCTTTTTCACTGGGGTTTTGAATTTTCCAGTTAAATACACATAATTGCTCTCCATATCTTTTACATCATTACATTTTGCAATTTTTCCTAAATATGTTTTGATATTGCAGTAAATGTGAATTCATGCTGGTTAATCAGCACACTAAAGAACGTTACTTGTATCTTTATGAAAATTATTCACCATGATTGATATAGCCTTGTTCGTGAAGTAAAAATCCTCAAATAGTATCTTCTATTTTGGTTAAGGCTATTTAAAAAAAAAAAGGCACTAAAAACATCAGCCTTTAGCCTTTAGCAATAAAGTTATTTCATCTTAATGTTTAAAGGGAAGGTAAAAAGCATAACTCCTTTTGGTGTTTAAAATTTTTTAGGTGATTTTAAACTCCAAGGAAGTTATATGACCTCTGAACTTTCTTAGTTATCTTATTGTAGCTACAGTTCAGAATCATGCGCAATTCTTCTACCGCTCAGAAAAGTCCAAATCTGGCCCCGTGGTAAAGATGCCACAATCAGTTGAGTTTGGAACTCTAGGTTGTGGCTGGGCTACACACGTCTCGTTTGAAGGTGGGAAGCATGCAGTAGCCTAAGGCGTCTCATGCTTACTTGACAGCCCAGGACCTGGGGAGCCCTTCTGGCCCCGTGCCCTGCACCCTGTGCCTCGGAGCCCTGGGGTCCAGCCTGGGGCACTCCTGGGGTGCTCCGGAGCCCCTCTGCCTTCCGGAAGGTCGGGAGAGTATGTGCTGTGAGAGCCAGCCTCTTAGGGAGCCCAGCGAGCTCCCCAGGCCTCTCCTCCCCATTTTCGCAGGCCTGTCCCTCAGGCCTTTCCCCCCGCCCCAGTGGTTCCTGTCCATTTGTCATGCCCTCTAAAATGTGGCCCCATGGCTTGTCCCATTGCTCCATATGTGGCCTTACCAACCCTGAATCTGGTGCCCCCCACCTGCTGGGGTACTCTACCCCAACTGCGGTCCAGGCAGCCTGCAAGCTGCTGCTTTCTGGGCAGAATCCCCCCTGTCTTCTCATAAGACCAGGTCAGACGTCACCTCCTGAGTCCAACTGATGAGCAAGCCCATCCCGATTCTTTACTCCAGGAAGCCTCGCCAGACCTCTTGTCCTGCCTCCTGCCCTTAGAAAGTGAAAGTGAAAGTCACTCAGTTGTGTCTGACTCTTTGTGACCCCATGTAGTCCATGGAATTCTGTAGGCCTGAATACTGAAGTGGGTAGTCCTTCCCTTCTCCAGGGCATCTTCCCAACCCAGGGATCAAACTGGGGTCTCCTGCGTTGCAGGCGGATTCTTTACCAACTGGGCTATCAGGGAAGCCCATAATGACTGTGACATGTTTCCTGCAGACTTACTCCTGGTGGTTCAGATAGTAAAGACTCTGCCTGCAGTGCAGGAGATGTGGGAGACACAGGTTCAATCCCCGGGTCGGGAAGATCTCCTGGAGAAGGAAAGGCAACCCACTCCAGCATTCTTGCCTGGAGAATCCCATGGACAGAGGAGCCTGGCGGGCTACAGTCCATGGGGTCGCACAGAGTTGGACAGGACTGAGCTACTAACACTTTCTTTTGCACTTCCATTGTGTACCACACTGCTGTAGTGTGTAATGGCACTCACCCTTGACCTGGTGCCTTGCACATTGTTGTTGTTTAGTCATTCAGTTGTGCCTGACTCTTCCCTGTGGACTATAGTTTGTCAGGCTCCTCTGTCCATGGTGGGATTCTCCAGGCAAGAATACTGCAGTGGGTTGCCATTTCCTCCTCCAGGGGATCTTTCCAACTCAGGGATCAAACTTGTGTCCCCTGCGTTGGCAGGAGGATTTTTTACCTCTGAGCCACCTGGGAAGCCCATGCCTTGCACATAGTAGGTCCCCACCAAATGGTGAAGAGTATTGAACTTTACATTCAGCGCCATGGATTTGCTGAGCATAAGTCCAGGAGTTTAGGTGTTAAGTGACCTCGCCATCACCTCTGCTCCTTGCTGAGACTTCTGTGTGTCCTTCCTTGGTACCCTGCGTCCTCTGTCACATCTGCAAACAGCAGCTGAGCCCTGAGTCGCTGGGATCCACGTGCCTTCTGCTGTTGAGTAAAACACTGAGCAGTGCAGGAGCCGGGCCAGCACTCGGGGCAGCCCCCCTGGAGGCAGCCACAAATCACCTAGGGCCTCATTCATCTGGAAGGTTCCCAGGTTTCATCGGCAAGCTGACAGTTCCAGAACCTGCTGGGTTTCTCTTCTGTGTGAATCTCGACCAGCTTTGCCTTCCTTGGGTGTTTTCTCATCTTGAGGCCTCTGCACAGAGGTTCTGTGTGCAAATCCAGGCCTGAAAGTCTGATGAGAGCCACTCCAGCGGTGCCCAGAATCACGGCTGGAACGCTGCCCTGAATTCAGGGCTTCCTGTGCTTTCTGAGTCCAGGGGAGGGAAAGGTTGCAGGGGCCGGGCCCCCCTAAGCACCACTCACGCTTTGCTTTTGCCTCAGTGGTCGGAGGACGTGTGCGCGGCCCACCTCACCCAGCGGGACGGGTACCAGGCGACAACCCAGGGGCAGCTGAAGGAGCGGCTCTACCAGGAGACCATCCACTACTTCGACAAAGGCAAGGTAAAAAAAAAAAAAAGGAAAAGAAAATGCAGCTTTTCTGTTGTTTTCTTTTTTCTGTGCACCTTCCTGCCATGTTGTAAACACATTTTTTTAATGTATGGTGTTTGTGGAACCAGAAATTTGTTGCAGATTGTGTATCTGAAGGCTTTGTGCATGGCCCTCCAGCTGGTGATTCTAAGTAGAGATCCTCCCCCCCCCCCCCCCCGCAAA
The DNA here is from genome assembly GCF_014754425.2 of Oryx dammah. Lineage (NCBI taxonomy): Eukaryota > Metazoa > Chordata > Mammalia > Artiodactyla > Bovidae > Oryx > Oryx dammah. The sequence continues at coordinate 45,458,454 of NW_024070198.1, forward strand.
AAAATCAATCACCCTTTTGTAGATGCTCTGCTGAAAGACTGAGCCCAAGGATTTTTATAGTCCTTGCAGAGGATGCTGATTTGGGGGAATTTGGGCTTCCCAGGGGGCGCTACTGGGTAAAGAACCCAGGGCAAGTGGCAACTCACTTCTGTATTCTTGCCTGGAGAATCCCATGCACAGAGGAGCCTGGCGGGCTAATGATACGCAGGGTCACAAAGAGTCAGACACGACTGAAGCTACTGAGCACACGCGCACTGGCTGTGTTACAGCTAATGCATTCCTTTGACAGTTTGAGTTTTTCTGTTGTCACTGAAACATTAATTCCGTGGCAAGACCAATGCTGCTCTTGTTGATGGCCTCTCTGTTAATTGGCTCAAACAAAATTATTTAACCGTTGACCTCTACTAAAAAAGGAAACCTGCCATCCCTTAAATCAGGCAGCCGCAGATCTCATCACTGCAGTTCGTGTGATTTGGATGACTAGCAACTATTTAAGAAGGGGGAGGCTCCTTCGGTCTTCCTGGCACTTTCCATGCAGGGAGTGCAGGTTCAAGCCCTGGTTGGGGAACTGAGATCCCTTGTGCTGCAGCCAAGAAGTTGATTACTTAATTAGCAGACACTTTAAGGGGGAGGAAAAGGCTGGGGGTGGTGGGTGCCTTCAGTTCAGAAGTTTGGTTCTTTTTTTAAAATTTTTTTTTTTTTTGAAGGATAATTGCTTTACAGAACTTTATTGTTTTCTGTTTGCTGTCAAACCTCAACATGAATCAGCCATAGGTATATATATATATCCCCCTCCTTTTGAAGCTCCCTCCCATCTCCCACCCCATCCCACCCCTCTAGATTGATACAGAGCCCCTGTTTGAGTTTTCTGAGCCATACAGCAGATTCCTGTTGGCTCTCTATTTTACACGTGGTAATGTAAGTTTCCGTGTGACTCTCCCCATACAGCTCGCCCTCTCCTCCCTTCTCCCCACGTTCATGTCTATTCTCTATGTCTGTTTCTCCTTTGCTGCCCTGTCAATAAATTCTTCAGTACCATTTTTCTAGATTCCATATATGTGTGTTAGAATACGATATTTTATCTTTCTCTTTCTGACTCACTTCACTCTGTATAATAGATTCTAGGTTCATCCACCTCATCAGAACTGACTCAAATGCATTCCTTTTTATGGCAGAGTAATATTATACATATATATGTACCACAGCTTTTTTATCCATTCATCTGTCGATGCACATCTACGTTGCATCCATGTTCTAACTATTGTAAATAGTGCTGCAATTAACAATAGGATGGTGCTGCTGCTGCTGCTGCTGCTAAGTCGCTTCAGTCGTGTCCAACTCTGTGTGACCCCATAGACGGCAGCCCACCAGGCTCCCCCGTCCCTGGGATTCTCCAGGCAAGATCACTGGAGTGGGTTGCCATTTCCTTCTCCAATGCATGAAAGTGAAAAGTGAAAGTGAAGTCGCTCAGTCGTGTCTGACTCTTCGAGACCCCGTGGACTGCAGCCTACCAGGCTCCTCTGTCCATGGGGTTTTCCAGGCAAGAGTACTGGAGCAGGGTGCCATCGCCTTCTCCGGAACAATGGGATACACGTGTCTTTTTTGAATTTTGGTTTCCTCAGGGTATAAAATCTTCCCCAAAGCAACTTCTAAGTTGATTCTGTGCCATCAGGACTCTTAGCTCATCTTAGTGGCTGAGTCGTGTCCGATTCTTTGCAACCCCATGGACCGGAACCCCGCAGGCTCCTGCATCCATGGGATGTCCTAGGCAAGAATACTGGATGGATTGCCATTTCCTTTTCCAGGGGATCTTCCCAAGCCAGGGATTGAACCCAGGTCTTCTGCATTGCAGACAGATTCTTTACCGTCTGAGCCACCAGAGAAACTCCTTTAACTCATCTTAGATACCTGCTGCTTTTTTTTTTTTTTTTTTAACACTTTGAGACAAGTGAACAGGGAATTCCATGAAGGTACTTATATTCATTTCTTAGGACTGCAGTAACATAGTCCTGCCTGCTGGGCACCTTTAAACCTCAGGACTCTATGCTCTCGCTGTTCTGGAAGCTACAGAGCTGCAGCTGGGTGTTGGCAGGGCCGTGCTCTCCGAGAGAGGACAGTGCCAGGGTGAATCTGCTCCCTGCCTCCCTCTTGGTTTCTGATAATGCCAGCAGTCCCTGGCATCACTTGGTATCACTCAATTGCTGGCTCCTTATTCACGGGGAGTTTTTCCTCTGTGTGTCTCCGTATGTTCTTCTAAGAACATCAGTTTGGATTTAAGGCCTATGTGATCCAGTATGACTGCATCTTAATTTGATTACATCCAGAGACCCTTTTTCCATGTAAGGTCAGGTTCAAAGATCCCAGGGGTTGAGACTCTGCATGTCCTTTGAGGGGACACAATTCTAACCCCCAGCAGCATCTGTATCAGGAAAGGATGACAGCTGCTCTGTCTGTGGCTGTCAACATAAACCAAACCCTTTTAAAACGATCACATGTATTTCACTTGTTGCCCTCTGTCCTTGATACAGGATGCAAATCAAAACATTCAGAATAGCATGGGAATTGACCAGAGGCCACTTGGAAATGGTCGGTGAATTATACTTGGTCCTGTAGAGGAGCAGAATATATTTCTTTGTAGAAATGAGATGGTTTCACAGTTAAAGCCAATTATTAAGATTTTATTAGCTTAGCCAGAGAAATTCAGTTTTTCAACAAACCGCTAAAAAAGTGTGGATCCATTCATTTCCCCAGTGGCTTTCTGGCTTACAGTGTCCTAGAGAAGGAGGGTGGTCGGGTGCTATGGAGTGGGCAGGACAGGAGGCGGGACCCTGCAGAGACCCAGGAAGCCTGAGGGCCAGAGGCCGCTGGGGCTGAAGGAGGGTGCGACTCTGCTGATGGTCCCTCGGGGCTCTCACGTTGTCTGCCAGCACTGAGGTCTCCAATCGCATCTCAGCTCTCCTCCTCCCCTCACTCTGCATCTTCCAGCCGCACCCCCACTTCTGGGGCCTCAGCCGTTGCAGCCTTTCCTGCCTCTGCCCGGCAGGCCTCTGCTGCCCCTGCCTTTGGTCATCTCGTCCCATCTCCGCTTAATGTCACCTCTGCTCCAACGCCCATCATGCCGCCTTCTGTTCTTGTACAGCACTCAACACGATTTGCAATAATAGATAGGATACCAGCCAATCCTAAGGGAAATCAACCCTGAATATTCATTAGAAGGACTGTGGCTGAAGCTGAAGCTCTGATACTCTGGCCATCTGATGTGAAGAGCCAACTCATTGAAAAAGACTCTGATGCTGGGAAAGATTGAAGGCACTAGAAGAAGGGGGTGACAGAGGATGAGATTATTGGATGGCGTCACTGACTTAGTGGACACGAATCTGAGCAAACTACGGGAGACAGTGACTAACAGGGAAGCCTGGCATACTACAGCCCCTGGGGTCATAAAGAGTCTGATAGGACCTAGCAGCTGAACAACAATAGTTTGCACACAGATTTCTTTAGCGAGTCTCCCAATAGATTGTGAGCTCTATGAAGAACGAGACCACACCTATTAATCCTGCACATTAATCTAACTCTGAGATGGAGCTAGGCACGTAATGCAGGGGGCATTTGTTAGATGGACAGAGAAATCAATGAGAAAATGAATGAACGGACAAATGAGTGAATACTCAGCGTTTAAGGATGATTTCTGGCAGGTACGGGATGGCCATGGATGGTGAGACAGTCGGCCTTCAGTAAATAATACATGGAGGAGCCAAGTGAGTTTGCTTTTGTTTTAAGCCAGTGTAGCCTCATATTGGGGGCTTTTCTGGGGGCTCAACTGGTAAAGAATCCACCTGCAATGCAGGTTTGATTCCTGGGTTGGGAAGATCCCCTCGAGGAGGGCATGGCAACCCACTCCAGTATTCTTGCCTAGAGAATCCCCATGGACAGAGGAGCGTGGCAGGCTACAGTCCATGGGGTCATAAAGAGTCGGACGTGGCTGAGCAACTAAGCACAGCACAGCCCAGCTTCATGTGGAGGAAAAAATGAACACATTCGGTTGAGAACAGTGCTCTGAACCCAGACCCTCAGGAGACCTTTCAGGTTGACACTCCTGGTGGGGGGTCAAGGTCAGGGACACTGCTGGACACCCTGGAAGGCAGGTAGCTCCCTGGGTGCAGAATCATCCAGCCCAGAATGTCCGTAGTACCCAGGCTGAGAAATCCTGGTTTTGGAAAAAGCCAGTTCAAGTGATAAAGCATTCTCGGCCCAAAGACCAGGGCTGAAGGAATGTCCTCACATGCTCCTGTGTTTTGGAGGAGACAGAAAGATGGTTCTGGAAAAGTGAGCATTTGGCTCACCTGGAGTCCGGAAGGTTAACTTGATTCAACTTGTTCATCAAAGTTTAGGAGAATTGTCTTCATGGCAGCTGTTAGGGTTGTGTTGGCCAAAGAGATTGAAAAGTTACTTTTGAATACCCATAACTTCTCCAGGAGAATATTTTTTAAAAAATGTTTATTCATCCATGTGAAGCTAATGTGAGGGTGAATGCAGGTGAGGGAGAAGATTTCATCAAACAAAATTTGAAGTACCTGGATGATGAGCTCTGAAGCAAAAAAATAAAATCATTTTAGCATCAACAAGCATTCAGTTTCCTGGGAACAAAAGAACAGGAGGAAGTAGTAATCGTCCGTCTTCTCTATCAGTTGGGATGGGCTGGAATCAGCTGGGATCTCAACCTCTTAATGTCTCAGTGATGCTACACAGCCCAGGTGGTTCACTCATGCTGCCTGTCTGTCCTCGCTTCTGGGGACCCAGGTGAGAGCAGCCTCAAAGGGACAGTGAGTCCTTGCCTGGCCCCTACATGCTCAGCTCAGAAAAGACCCATTCACTGTGCTCTTGTGTATTTTGTTTATTTGGCTGTGCCAGGTCTTAGCTGCAGCATGTGGGATCTCTCGTTGCGGCATGTGCACTTAGTTGCACTGGGCGGGATCCACTCCCCTGAACAGGGATCCAGCCTGGGCCCCCTGGAGTGGGAGCACAGAGTCTTAGCCACTGGGCCACCAGGGAAATCCTAGTACTTATGCCATTGACTCAAGCAAATCACGCAGCCGGCGTGAACCTCGGTGGGTGGGGAAGTGCCCAGAGGGGAGGGCCGTGTACCAGCACCTGCATGTACCAGGTAAAGCGGGTAGACCACCGGGACATTTAATCAGACAGGTGAGTTAGGGTTCCAACCAAGGGCTCTCAGTTCAGTTCAGTTCAGTCGCTCAGTCGTGTCTGACTCTTTGCAACCCCGTGAATCGCAGCACGCCAGGCCTCCCTGTCCATCACCAACTCCCGGAGTTCACTCAGAGTCGCGTCCATCGAGTCAGTGATGCCATCCAGCCATCTCATCCTCGGTTGTCCCCTTCTCCTCCTGCCCCGAATCCCTCCCAGCATCAAAGTCTTCTCCAGTGAGTCAACTCTTCGCATGAGGTGGCCAAAGTACTGGAGCTTCAGCTTTAGCATCATTCCTTCCAAAGAAATCCCAGGGTTGATCTCCTTCAGAATGGATTGGTTGGATCTCCTTGCAGTCCAAGGGACTCTCACGAGTCTTCTTCAACACCACAGTTCAAAAGCATCAATTCTTCGGCACTCAGCCTTCTTCACAGTCCAACTCTCACATCCATACATGACCACAGGAAAAACCATAGCCTTGACTAGATGGACCTTAGTCGGCAAAGTAATGTCTCTGCTTTTGGATATACTATCTAGTCATAACTTTCCTTCCAAGGAGTAAGCGTCTTTTAATTTCATGGCTGTAATCACCATCTGCAGTGATTTTGGAGCCCAGAAAAATAAAGTCTGACACTGTTTCCACTGTTTCTCCATCTATTTCCCATGGAGTGATGGGACCGGATGCCATGATCTTCATTTTATGAATGCTGAGCTTTAAGACAACTTTTTCACTCTCCTTTTTTACTTACATCAAGAGGCTTTTTAGTTCCTCTTCACTTTCTGCCATAAGGGTGGTGTCATCTGCCTATCTGAGGTTATTGATATTTCCCCTGGCAATCTTGATTCCAGCTTGTGATTCTTCCAGTCCAGCATTTCCCATGATGTACTCTGCATAGAAGTTAAATAAGCAGGGTGACAATATACAGGCTTGATGTACTCCTTTTCCTATTTGGAACCAGTCTGTTGTTCCATGTCCGGTTCTAACTGTTGCTTCCTGACCTGCATACAGATTTCTCAAGAGGCAGGTCAGGTCGTCTGGTATTCCCATGTCTTGAAGAATTTTCCACAGTTTATTGTGATCCACACAGTCAAAGGCTTTGGCATAGTCAATAAAGCAGAAATTGATGTTTTTCTGGAACTCTCTTGCTTTTTGATGATTCAGCGGATGTTGGCAATTTGATCTCTGGTTCCTCTGCCTTTTCTAAAACCAGCTTGAACATCAGGAAGTTCATGGTTCACATATTGCTGAAGCCTGGCTTGGAGAATTTTGAGCATTACTTTACTAACATGTGAGATGAGTGCAATTGTGTGGTAGTTTGAGCTTTCTTTGGCATTGCCTTTCTTTGGGATTGGAATGAAAACTGACGTTTTCCAGTCCTGTGGCCACTGCTGAGTTTTCCAAATTTGCTGGCATATTGAGTGCAGCACTTTCACAGCATCATCTTTCAGGATTTGAAATAGCTCTACTGGAATTTCATCACCTCCACTAGCTTTTTTCGTAGTGATGCTTTCTAAGGCCCACTTGACTTCACATTCCAAGATGTCTGGCTCTAGGTGAGTGACCACACCATCGTGATTATCCGGGTCGTGAAGATCCTTTTTGTACAGTTCTACTGTGTATTCTTGCCATCTCTTCTTAATATCTTCTGCTTCTGGACAGGGATATTCCCTAAGTATATGTATGTTCTGAAAAAGGCAGCATGCACTCTAATCCCTCTATTGCACACTTCCTGCAACTGGACACGTGAAAACAGAGCAATCTCCAAAACTTGGCAGTGGGCCTCAAGCCCAGCTCCTCCGTAATGGAGTTTCTTTCTTGGGTTAAGGAGGGGTTGGGAACAACATGTCGGGCCTGGCAGTGCAGGGAAAGGAGCACCGGAGGACCACTGACCGCGATGCCCGAAATCCCGGCAGGCCAGAAGCCTGGGCAGCGGGAGGCCACAGCAGAAGATGAGGTTCAGCATTTCATGCCAGACACATTCATTTAAGAAATAAGAACAAGACATGGTCTTATTATACCTGCCAGGTGTGGGTATATATGGTGATTTGAGAGATAACACCCTCCTTGACTTTTCTGGAATAAGACAGTGGCTGAGGTCATTGATATAGATGAGGAACTTGACATCGGGAAGGACTGGATGCCCACATTTCTGTTCTGCACATCCGGACTGAAATTCTTTTTTTTTTTTAACATTTGTATTGAAATACAGATAATTTGCAGTGTTGAGTTAGTTTCAGGTGTACAGCAAAGTGATTCAGTTACACACAGGCGCACATATATTCTTTTTTAGATTATTTTACATTTTAGGCTATTACAAAACACTTAGTAGAGCTTCCTGTGCTGTACAGTAGGTCTTTGCTGATTATCTATTAGATATATAATAGTGTGTATGTCAGTCCCAAACTCCTAATTTATCTGTCCTCAACCCCCTCCATCCCCTTTGGTAAACATGTTTGTTTTCTATGTCTGTGAGTCTGTTTCTGTTGTGTAAATAAGTTCATTTGTAACATATTTTAGATCCCACTATAGAAGTGATATCATATGGCATTTGTCTTTATCTGGCTTCACTTAGTATGATCATCTCTGGGACCATCCATGTTGCTGCAGAGGGCGTTATTTCATCCTTTTTTATGGCTGAGCACTATTCCATTGGGTTTACATACCACATCTTCCTTACCAATTATCTGCCGATTCTTGGGGGAAAAATATCTCAAAATGGGTGATAGGTGGCAAGTGATTCAACCCACAGAAACTGGAAGGAAGGGACCCTCCCGGCCGAGGAGCCCCAGGGAGCCAGCTCTCCTATGATGGGGGACCCTGACCTGAGCTGTCAGCTATCAGAGTCACGGGCCCCAAGCAGCCATTAACACTTGAAATATACAAGATGCACTGGATCCTAAGGCTCAGCATGAGAAAAGGATGCTGTTATGAGCTGAATTGTGTCCCCTGGAAATTCATGTGTGGGAGCTCTGACCTTCCTGCCTCAGAATATCACTGTATTGGAGATGGGTTCTGATCCAGGATGGCTGATCTCCTTATAGAAGAGGGGACCTGGACACAGATACACCAAACAAGGACTCTGTGAGGATATGGCTGAGGATTTGCCTTACAAGCCGAGGAGAGAGGCCTCAGAGGAAACCAGCCTTCTGACAACTTGATTTCGGTTTCTAGGCTCCAGAACAGGAAGGAAATGATGTGTTTAAGGCACCCAATCTTTATTGTGTGTGTATATGAGTGTGTGCTAAGTTGTTTCCTACTCTTTGCTGCAAATCTATGGACTGTAGCCCATCAGGCTCCTCTGTCCATGGAGGTCTCCAGGCAAGAATACTGGAGTGGGTTGCCATCCCCTCCTGCAGGGGATCCTTCTGACCCAGGGATCAAATCCACGTCTCTGACATCTCCTGCGTTGGTAGGCAGGTTCTTTACCACACACGCCACCTGAGTACTTTGTTACGGCAGCCTGTCAAATATCTCATCAATTTTGTGCTTTTGATTACCTGTTGAAATGGCAATAGTCCAGATATAATGAATATTACTAAAATGAAGGCCACTTTTTAAAATGTGGCTACTAGAAAATCTAAAATTGCATGTGTGTCTTGGCCGATGTTCCGTTGGATGGTGCTGCTCTGAGCCAGACTTTGCTATCGTTGAGGATGGTTTCTGCTAGTGCTTCCATTCACGACTGTTGGGAAGTTGATGCTTGCCTGCCCCTCCGTTTGGGGTCCTCACTGGCAGTGGCATTGCTTACGTGCCTGTTGGGATATATTCCTTACCCTAAATGAATATTTGAAAAACTGAAATAAATCTAAAAGAAATAGACTCTGACTTCACTGCTCATTTGACCCACATTTGAATTTTCTCCGGCATTATATTGAAATCACAAGAATTTCTTTGGTTTGATTTTACATCTGTTTTATATCAGGGGAAAAAATTCTGGTTTAACACCGTATATTCAGCTCAGTGGTTAAAGAACCCACCTGCCAATTCAGGAGACCTAGGTTCAGTCCCTGGGACAGGAAGATCCTCTGGAGTAGGAAATGGCAACCCACTCCAGTATTCCTGCCTGGAAAATCCCATGGACAGAAGAACCTGGCAGGCTACAGACCATGGGGTTGCAAAAAAGTTGGACATGACTTAGCAGCTGCACAACAACAATTCAGGTGAGAGACCTTCATACTACAGTTGAACTTGAAGCCTAGAAATGGCTGGGGACCATGCGATTATAAAATAAATGGTATCTGAGCCTGGCAAAGGTGTGACTGGGGTATCGCTCCATTGATACAGGCTGTCCCCTTAGGTGATTAAGGAAGCCTTCACTCTATCCTTAATAGGTGGGAACCTTACTCATCCTAGAGCTCATTTTCAGTGAGTGTTTTAAATGTGTGCAGCTTTCTAGGGGAAGTAAGAACTTAGAGAATCCAGTGCAGATTTGTGTCCTGGGAACTGCGCTCACAGGCCCTTAAAGGAGCCGGTGTCCATAGGACCTCTCAGACATCAGATACCAGCATCTGCGGGGACAGCCCAGGGCACCAGCATGGGACTAGGGTTAGATTATATTCAGAGTCTCTCCACCTCTGAGCTCAGAAAGCAGCAACGCTGAATGGATTTTCTGCTCCATTATATTGGACACTCCAGCTTTTGAATTAGGCTCTGTTATCTTTCTGTATTTCTTCTGCACAAAAAATCACTCTTTTATTTTTGCTTTTCCACTGTTTAAAAGTTTTAAATGTCTTTCAGCCCAGCTCTTGGTCTTTTCATCTTTTTCTTTCTCTCCAAAAAAAAAAAAAAAGAGAGAAATGTCATTTCCATCTGTTTTCCGTTTCATTCTTCTGCCTTATTCCTTCCTGGGCTAATAATTAGCCCCCACTCCTTTCTGTTCTCGTTTCACCACCCGTTTGAGCCCCTCCGGAAAGCCCGCTGCCAGGTCTTATCGCGGCAGTCGAGCGTTCTGTTCCAAAGCTCTGAGTTGTCTGTCTTATTGTGTTTGGTTGAGGCCTAGTAATTTTCAATAAAGCTCTTAATCCAAGTACTTCACTGAAAATTACCAGGCTTCTCTATGGAGGGCGCGTTGAAAATAGAAGCCCTGCTCTCAGGGAAATGGAGTCGGAGTGAGGGAGGCGGTGAACCTGATGTTCACCGCCTCAAAAACCAGGAACCAGCCTGGCATTGGCAAAGGGGCTCATGGCTGACGGCCCACGTGGTGTCTGAAGCTCGGGGACTATTTTCAACTGGAGCTCTGTCTTCTCTTCCCTTAAAATAACCTCGCCTTGACGAAGTTTGCACTTTGCCTTGTGCCCAAGTCAAAAAAAAAAAAAAAGGAGGCATCCTACATCATCCTGTGAACTAAAAATAGGGATTTGGAAGCAAGTTTCCACTTTTAGTGAAATGGCTGGGGTGCTTTTCTGAGTATTGGGGCTGACATTTTCTCACCCTCTGAGTTTCCTTCTTGAAAGCACAGTTGTCAGTCAGAGGAATTACAGGTGCGAGCATCCCATCACCCTCTTTCTTGGTATAGTCTCAGCATTTCCAGAATTTTTGAAAATCCTGATATTTGCCAGAATCTGTTCAATTAGCAAGAATCTGGCTGGAGTGAGCATAGAGATGGTGTGTTGATTATGACTGGACTCCCAGAAAAGAACCATTTGTGATCAGCACAGAAAAAATCGAGGTTTGGAGTTGGCATCCACCCTGCCCCCCCATCTCCCCACCCTGCACGACCCTCACTTGTGTTTCTGCAACCCAGTCTCCGGGGTGCCAGGTGCCACCTGCCTGCATGAATTACAGGGGCTAGGGGAGGCCAAAGGCCTGCCTCGAGCCGAGGAGTCTAGAACCAGGGCTAGTGGGTGAGCAGGCAAAGAGCAGAACCTGCCCTCTGACTGTTGCGTTGGTGGGTTCAGAGTCTACGACCTAACAGGTGTGGGAATGGCTCCCCCTCCTGAGCAGGAAGGGCAGACTTCCATCAGAAGGTGACTTGTAAACTGTGTCTTGGGCTTCCCTGGTGGCCCAGTGGTAAATAATCCACCTGCAATGCAGGAGTCAGAGGAGACACAGGCTCAATCCCTGGGTTGGGAAGACCCCCTGGAGGAGGGTACGACAACCCACTCCAGTATTCTTGCCTGGAGAACCCCATGGACAGAGGAGCCCGGCAGTCGGACATGACTGAAGCTACTTAGCACACAAGCTGGGTCTTGAAGAAAGAGATGAAGCTTGCAAGGTGATAGCTGGGAGGAGCTGGGATTCTGAAATGTGGGGGATGGGCAGGGATTCCAAAGAGTGGGAACCATATTGATCAAGGCCAGGGCTTCTGAAGCCAGTCTGTCTATCAGGGGGGTGAGGAGGGGGTCCTGGGAGACACAGATGCAGAGAACTTGGGAGCCAGTCTGTCCATGGCCGTGCATGTCTCCTAAAGATTTGACTTGCTCCACACTCACAAAGGGGTCTTCCCAGGTGGTACTAGTGGTAAAGAACCTGCCTGCCAGTGCAGGAGACGTAAGAGACACGGGTTCAGGCACTGGGCCGGGAAGATCCCCGGGAGGAGGGCTTGGCAACGACTCCAGTTTTCTTGCCTGGAGAATTCCACGGGCAGAGGAGCGTGGCTGGCTATATAGTCCATAGGGTCGCAGAGAGCTGGCCATGACTGAAGCGACTGAGCATGCTCGCACATAGACCCAAGGAGCCAGTGAGAGTTTATGAACGTAAGCAAGGTTGCCTTTACTGTCCTCCTTTCAGGGAGTGGTTTGGGCTCACGGTGGCAGAAGCCCGGTGGGTGGGGGGCTGGGGCAGGGGTCCAGGCCCGGGATGTGGGGGCAGTGGGGATTAGGAGAGGCAGGGGACAGCTCCAGAGGCTTGAAGTCAGCTGGTTGCACAGAGTCTCTCATGTGGGGTCAGTGTCAGATGGGTGCACGCCCGGGGGAGCTGGGTACCCAGCACAGCTCAGAGGCCCGAGCACAAGCCTCCCGTGGCTGCAGAGCTGACAGGAGAGTGACTTCCAGTCAGTTCGGGGAGGTCTCACTCCCTTCCAGGCAGCTCCGGCAGCTCTGAGTGTTTCGGCCCCTCTCCTGCACGTGGGAATTCTTGGTCAGTCTTTGATTTTCTAGCTGGCGGTCCCCAGGCTGTGTGGGACATCTCTGGCCTCGCTCGGCCGGTCGCACTCTCGGCCGTGGGTCTGTATCAGTCCCTCTGGTCCAGGGACGTCTGTCCGTGCTCCCGTCCAAGGCTGCTCCCACCCCCCAGGCCCTGGACCTGCGGGCCCATCCAGGACATCACTCTGGCCCATCTGTCTTCTTCCCACTGGCCGCACTGTCTTCCTCTCTACTGGCTAATACATACTTGCCTGCTAAGTTGCTTCAGTTGTGTCTGATTCTTTGCGACTCTATGGATGGTAGCCCACCAGAGTCCTCCACCCGTGAGATTCTCCAGGCAAGAATACTGGAGTGGCTTGCCATGCCCTCCTCCAGGGGATCTTCCTGACCCAGGGATCAAGCCCACGTCTCCTGCATGGGCAGGCAGGTTCTTTGCCACCTGGGAAGCGCACATACTCGCCTACAACCATGCTATTATTTCCCTCATCTTTTAAAAAAGTTATCTTTCATTCTAACTCCCCTCTCCAGCTACTGCCTGTTTCTTTTATTCCTCAAATCCTCCTCCAAGAACTGTGTGTACCCCTCCTTATGCTCTCTGAACCCACTCCCATCACAGGTGCCCAGTAATTACTGCAGAGTGAGGGGTGAGTGGCAGAGTGGGTCCATTCTCCTTCTGATCAAACCACCAAGCAAAACGCAACTGTCTCTTTCAATGCCTGGTTTAGGCTTTCTAAGGGCTTGCAGAACTATAAAGGTCCTTTATTAAAGAAAAAGGCAAAAAATCTCTTTATGTTTTTTTTTAAATTGTTCGTTTCCTATTTTCCGCCCAGGGGCATTAAAACTGAGCATATCGTTTTCCATTTAGACTAATGAAGACTTGCTGTGGGGCAGAGAGGAACATGCTTTTGAGGGGCAATGATTCCTGGGTACGTGACAGTCCCAGAAGGCAGGATTCATCTTCGAGTCAGTGTGAGAAGCCTCCCATCAAGGCTTCTTAGGTCTGGCCTGAGTCCCAGATCCTGCTGTGTTTCCTGTCCTGCTGGAGGGAGGGCAGCCCAGCCACCTTTCTCAGGCGGCTGGTGTGGTGATGTGTGTGCTCTCAGAGAGGGTGGTGTCATTAAGTGAAACCAGGCAACTTTGGAGTAGACCTCAGTGAGAAGGCTCCGTTGCAGGGGTGGAGGTGGTGATGCTGGACCTCAGAAACGTCTTCAGAAAGTGTCCAGCCTTTGCTCAGATCAGTGGAAACCAAGGGAGACCAGCAGAAAGACCCAGGAAGGGGCATGGCTCAGGGAGAGAAGGAGAGGCTTAGAGAGCGGGGAGGAGCTCACAAGGAGTCTCCATTCTGTAAAGGAGAAGACTCGCTGGACCACACCCCTCAGAGTCACCACGGAGACACATCTTTCCAGAGGACTCCAGCCCCTCATCCTCGGGGGACTGGGGAGAGATGCTCACTCACATCACTCCTGCAGTGAAGCCGTCACTAACCAGGATGGAAGGCTACTTCTGGGCCACCCTGGCCCCCTCGCTGCTGATGACCCTAAACCAGTTCTCTGGAATCTTCCACAGTGTTGAATCTACATCTCTTTACATGTCAGAGACTTGTGCAGGGCCCCGGAAAATTAGAAGGTGCTAGAATATGACTCATTTCCCAACAACCACCCAGAAAACCAGGTGAGTTTTAGAGTGACTGAAATTCAAGCATCCCATGAAACATCTTGACTGGCATTTGGCTCACAGCTAGTTAGTGATTTCGCTCAGAGCTGCCCATCAGTATCCTGGTGGGTCGTGGCCAGGCTGTATTTTTCTTAAAGGGGCTGTTGTCCAGGCTGCCCTCTCACCTTGCACCTGCTGCTACTCCCTGACTTGGTGAGAACAGTGTTGTCCCCCTGCCCGACTGGTCGCTCATCAACCTCACAGTTTTGTCTAAGAAAGCAACTGCCAATATGCTCTCTGTGGCCATTTCTAATGAAGAAGTTTCATCAGGGGGAAAAAGGATTTTCTGTCCATGAAACTTGCAGAAATGAAACTTGCAGAGGTTCCGAAATAAAAGGTGATCATCTCAAGAGAATATAGCCGAAGATCATCTGATGAAAACGGAGAGTGGGGAGCGTGTGCTCCATGTTGAAAGGCCAAGGATGCTATGAAACGGATTCCGGACTTCAAATCAGAACACGAAGTTGAGCACTGATAGGGTGCTTTTTTCATTTGTGGCCATGGCGACCCCCATCGGCCTATGGCATGTCTAAGAACAGGGCCGGGGCAGGATGTTCAATCACATAGGTTAAAGCGACTGTTCTACCAAGATCATCTAAATCTCTATTATATGGAATCCGTTTTCTCTCTAGCACAGAAATATTTTCCAAGGTATTCACATGGGAAATACGAGTGACCCACACTCTGTAGACCCCTAGTCAAGTAAAAGTAGAAGCAGATCTCCTTAACGCAGGAGCCTTTAAAACATGCAGGGGTGGGGAGAGGAATGTATGTCTATAGACAATCTGACAAAGAGCACAACCATGTGACCCCTGAGCGAGTTGGATATTTACTCAAGATGTGTCTGTGCTGCGTGGCTCAGATGGGAAAGAATCCGTCTGCAATGCAGGAGGCGTGTGTTTGACCCCTGGGTTGGGAAGGTATCCTGGAGAAAGGAATGTCAACCCAGTCCAGGACTCTTGCCTGGAAAATTCCATGGACAGAGGAGCCTGGCGGGCTACAGTCCACGGGGTCACGAAGAGCCAGACACGACTGAGCAACATTCTCTTTTTCCACTTGTATTTCTTTAAAAAAAAAACAAAAACAATTACTTTTGCCAGGTATCTAAAGCAGCTCCTCTGTCTAGAAACAGATTAAGCAGTGAATTAGAAGCCATAAGATTGTAGGCAGCTAAGGGAGTGGTGTATTCGCCACTGAGTGAGAACAACTAGAGGTAACGATTTCTTTGAAATGGAAATGTACTGAGGGAGGAATTGGTCACTGGAGCTTAAAAGAAACATAAAAAGTGGAGAAGCTCCCTCTTCTGAGAGATGGAGGCTGGGACTCTGGCAAAGGACCTGAGCTCGCTGGAGCAGCAGCTGGAGACACTCAGAGAGTGCAGACATTCGGAGGGTGCGAGCTTCGGCAGGACGGAGGAGCCAGGAGGGGCTTCTGGGGAGAGAAGCATGTGGTCCTCCAAAGAGCATCTCAGCCACTTTCTCTCTTTCCTAGCTGCTGGTCCTATCTCTGAAATCTTTCTCTCCTCTGAGCTTATCTTTATGATGTCTTTCAAAGTATGAAAATACAATTTTGGAATAGCTTTTTTCTCATCAAAAATAGCAGATGGTGTCTTTAAGCAGCAGCTGTGTAAAGAGTATTTTAAGTCTATTGGGTGATTCAGTAATAAGTAAGGCCTTCGACCGGGTGGTTCTGCTAGGAAAAGGCAAAGACTGGCAGGCAGGTGAGGATTCAGCACCAAGGGTATGCCAGGTGTGGGACCAGCTCCCTGTGTTCCGAGTGAGAGCCTGGAGTTAGGGACTAGCTTAGCATCCTTGAAAACCTATTCCAGGAGGAAGGGATGGAGGGCAGCTGGAAGGACAGGCAGATGGTCATTGTTATGGGCTGAATGCTGGCATTCCTGCAAAAGTCATACGTTGAACAACCCTGACCCCTGCCCCATGTGATGGTGTTTGGAGATGGAGCTCTGGGGGGTTCATTGTGTTTAGATTGGGTCATAATGAGGGTGGGACGCCATGATGGGATTAGTACCCTTTTGAGGAGAGGAAGGAGATCTTGCTTAAGGCCATACAAGCATGCAGTGAGAAGGCGACTGTCTGCAAGTCAGGAGAACCCTTACCGAGACCCGAATCTGCCTGCACCTTGAGCTTGAACTTCCCAGCCTCCAGAACTGTGAGAGGGAAGTGTCTGTTTTGTGGGATTTTTTTGTTACAGCAGCTCCAACTAAGATGGTCATCGAGAGCAGGAACTTTGGAAAACGATGAGTCTACCCCACTGTCTGCCCTTGGGCAGGTAGCTTGCCTCTCCGACCCCCAGCTTCCTTATCTGCAAAACAAGTGTAATAATAACACCCACCTGACATGACA
This sequence comes from Oryx dammah, assembly GCF_014754425.2. Classification (NCBI taxonomy): domain Eukaryota; kingdom Metazoa; phylum Chordata; class Mammalia; order Artiodactyla; family Bovidae; genus Oryx; species Oryx dammah. The sequence continues at coordinate 45,474,815 of NW_024070198.1, forward strand.
CTTTAATGAGACGATGCAGATGGCATCTTGCTGGACAAAGAGTAAGCTGGAAATCTCTTGCCTTCATGACTGGCGCTACTGCCTTATGGGGATACTCCCAGTGGAGAAGTGGGTAGTTCATCTCTGGGGACCCAGTATGTGAGGTGGTCTGACACTTTGCTAATTCTAAGTCTGTAGTTGTCACTTTTAATACTCAAAGGTTTGAAAGAGGGGAACCCTGGGTGCTTGTGATAGTACAGAGAAGGGGTGGCACCCAGGAAGGCTTCCTGGAGGAGACAGTCCCTCTGAGTTTTCCATGTTCTCAAGCAGACCACTGTATTTTATTTCCTTCCCCCACCCAAATAAGGGAAATTCAGGCCTACCTCATGTGTCAATAAATTAGTCTACATGTGTCAAAAGTTTACCAGCATTTTAATAAATGTTACCTGATTAGGAAACCCACTTTTAAACTATTACCATTCAAAATTCTCCCTTTCAAAACGATGTCAGTTCAGTTCATGGTTCAGTTCAGTTCAGTCACTCAGTTGTGTCCGACTCTTTGCGACCCCATGGACAGCAGCACGCCAGGCTTCCCTGTCTGTCACCAGTTCCTGGAGTTTACTCCAACTCATGTCCATCAAGTCAGTGATGCCATCCAACCATCTCATCCTCTGTCGTCCCCTTCTCCTCCCACCTTCAATCTTTCCCAGCATCAGGGTCTTTGCACATGGGTCAGTTCTTCTCATCAGGTGGCCAAACTATTGGAGTTTCAGCTTCAACATCAGTCCTTCCAATGAATATTCAAGACTGATCTCCTTTAGGATGGACTGGTTGGATCTCCTTGCAGTCCAAGGGACTCTCAAGAGTCTTCCAACACCACAGTTCAAAAGCATCAATTCTTCGGCGCTGAGCTTTCTTTATAGTCCAACTCTTACATCCATACCTGACTACTGGAAAAACAATAGCTTTGAGTAGATGGACCTTTGTTGGCAAAGTAATGTCTCTGCTTTTTAATATGCTGTCTAGGTTGGTCATAGCTTTTCTTCCAAGGAGCAAGTGTCTTTTAATTTCACGGCTGCAGTCACCATCTGCAGTGATTTTGGAGCCCAGAAAAATAAAGTCAGCCACTGTTTCTCCCTCTATTTGCCATGAAGTGTTGGGACCGGATGCCGTGATCTTAGTTTTCTGAATGGTATCTGCCCATATAACATGAACTTCTTGCAAGCCTTAAATCAGAGTTGAAATAGATCCTTGTCTTTCTGACCAGCGACACATAGCTCTTTTAAGCAGGATGATTTGGGAAAGTACCAAAATCCGGTCCTTGGTTTCTACAGAAACGCTGCTCTCAGCCTCACCCAGCAGTTTCCCTGCTGGGCTCCCCGGCTGCCCTGGCAGATGGACTTCAGAGGCTGGCCCGCAGAGGGGCAGGACCGGCTGGCTGGCTGCTCTGACCAGGGGCAGCAGCCAGTGTGATTGATGAACCAGTAACTGACCAGTCTAGTCAACCGAGGCCCAAGCCAAAGGACATGAGCCTGTAGAAAAGACCTGTATTTTTCCAGCATCTTCAGGTTAAGCAGGCGTGTTTCCAGCTTGTTGCATTGTGAATGGCGGTGTTGCTGTTTCCCTCTCTGACCATATGATTTGGGTTTGCGTTTCTCTTGCCCTTGTTTTTCTCTCTTCCCTCACAGATGTGGGAGGAGGCCATCGCCCTGGGCAAGGAGCTGGCAGAACAGTATGAGAACGAAATGTTCGATTATGAACAGCTCAGCGAATTGCTGGTAAGTCTTCCTTTCCTTCTCTTTGAAAAAAAACAAGCAATCTCAACTTGTTCTTCTGAACGTTTTCCTTCCCTTCTTCATTTTCTTCTTCTTCTTTTTTTTAATGCAACAGCCATTTAATTTATATTCATTTCTTTGGCCTCCCTGAGCAACATGCGAGATCTTAGTTCCCCAACCAGGGTTGGAACTCATGCCCTCTGCAGTGGAAGCATGGACATGTCCTAACCACTGGACTGCCAGGGAAGTCCCTCTTTTCCTTTTAATGTCGGGATTCTCCTTCATTTTGTCCAGGACAGTTTTGATTTCTTTGCTGGTTGATTCTGGCTCAGCTGCATTCCGCACTGAGCTTTCATCATCAAACTCAAAGATGCCTCTGAAGGGTGTGCATGTGAACAACCGCTAAGCCCAGGTGTCTAGCGGTCTGGATGCTCAGAGGTCTCCAGGAGGCTCCAGTGGTTTCAACTCTGAGCCCATCTCCATGAAGGACTGATAGAGGGTGGCCCAACCCTTTGTCCTTCCATAGAAGCTACCAGTTTCTAATTACCACTTTCTCTGCTGAATTGTTTTTTGTATCCAGCAGATCGACTTAATGATCTTGTAATGTGTATCATGAATGTGGAACAGAACTCTGTCCTTTTAAATCTTTTCCTAATGTATCCCATTATCTGACCGATACCATGTTTTAAAAATACTAAAGGCCGGACATTGAATCAGAACAAGAGCCATCTCTCTGGCACCTCTGTGGTGATGAAAACGGCTGTAAATCACAGCCAGTTGCTGAATTTGGCTTTCTGGTCAGATTCACCTGCTGAATGCTGGGCGATGAATGGAAAGTACTGTCAGAGCTTCGTGGTGACATTAAATTCCATGCCCGCATCCGCGCTCCCCCACCTTCTCCCCCTCCCACCCCCTAGAATTGCCAAAGCTGGAAGAATCCAGACACATGGATGCTCAGATACTCCATCCAAATCTGAAATGCATCTCTTCTCTTCTTTTCAGAAGAAACAGGCTCAGTTTTATGAAAACATCGTCAAGGTGATTCGTCCCAAGCCTGACTACTTTGCCGTCGGTTACTATGGACAAGGATTCCCCACCTTCCTCCGGGTAACTCTGGGCTCTGTTTGGATTGGGCCACCATTGCTCCCTGGGCAGCCAGCACCTCCTCTTTCTGAGGATTTGGTTTGCCTCTCAAGTGCAACTCTCATTGAAGTCGCTCAGTCATGTCTGACTCTTTGCAACCCACGGACTGCGCCCACCAGGCTCCTCTGTCCATGGGATTTTCCAGGCAAGGGTACTGGAGTGGTTTGTCATTTCCTCCTCCAGGGGATCTTCCTGACCCAGGGATCGAACCCGAGTCTCCTGCACTACAGGCAGATTCTTTACCAACTGAGCTACCAGGGAAGCGACTCAGTATTGTTTTCACACCTCTGTACTTGGCTCAGGTTGCCGGAGAGGGGCTGATAATGTTTTTTTTTTTTTTTGATTGCGTATAGGCATTCCATCTCTCTTTTCGTAAAGAGAACTCTTTGTCGGGGATTTATGTATATTTTAAAAATTATAGTAAGAAATGCATAACATAAGGCCTCCCTGGTGGCTCAGTGGTCAAGAATCTGCCTGCCAATGCAGGAGACACAGATTCGATCCCTGGGTTGGGAAGATCCCCTGGAGAAGGAAATGACAACCCACTCTCCAGTATTCTTGTCTGGAGAATCCCATGGACAGAGGAGCCTGATGGGCTATAGTCCATGGGGTCACAAAGAGTCAGACATGACTGAGAAACTCAAGAACAGCAATGCATAACATAGAAGTAACCATCTTCACTGTCTTTAAGTGTACAGTTCAGTGGCGTTAAACATATTTACCCTGTTGTACAACGGTTCCCACCACCCATCTCCAGATTATTTTCAACTTCTGAACCTGGAACTCTGATCCTAGTAAACAATAATTTCCCCGTCTCTCCTCCCCACCCACCCCAGACCTTACTTTCTGTCTCAGAATTTACTTGATTCTACGGACCTCATTTAAGTGGATTCGTATAAAATGTGTCCTTTGTGTTTGGCTCACTTCCCTTAGCATAGTGTCTTCAAGGCTGATCCACAAGGTCATGTGTATCAAAACTTCATTCCTTCTTATGGAAGAGTAATATCCCCTCATGTCGATGCACCACATTTTGTTTATCCACTCGTCCTTGGCAGACTTTGTCTGGGCTGATATGAATAATGCTGCTATGAACGTATGTATTTTTGTTTCTTCTTTTGGCTGTGTGGCTTGTGGGATCTTGGATCCTCGACCAGGAATCGAACCTGGGTCCTTAGCAGTAGGAGTACAGAGCCCTAACCCTTGGATCGCCAGGGAATTTCCAAGCATATTATATTTTAAAGTATATGAGAAACTGGCAATGAATTTCCAGTGCTGGAAATTCGGAATCACGCTCCATCCCTGAGACAAGCATGTTCTCTTTGACATGATTGAAGAAATAGTGTGATCATCAGTCAAATCACCCAATAATCTTTAGCTCAGAAATCTTGTAAATAAATGCTGCCTAGGAGAAGGTGCTACTTCATTACTCTTGCCTGGAAAATCCCATGGGTGGAGGAGCCTGGTGGGCTGCAGTCCATTGGGTTGCGAAGAGTTGGACATGACTGAACGACTTCACTTTCACTTTTTACTTTCATGCACTGGAGAAGGAAATGGCAACCCACTCCAGTGTTCTTGCCTGGAGAATCCCAGGGACGGGGGAGCCTGGTGGGCTGCCGTCTCTGGGGTCGCAGAGTCGGACACGACTGAAGCGACTTAGCAGCAGCAGCAGCAGCCTACTAATACAGTTGTTTGGGGGTGGTGGTTTAGTCACTGAGTTGTGTATGACTCTCTGTGACCCCCAAGGATGGTAGACCCACCCCTACCCTGCCCCGCCAGACGCCTCTGTCTGTGGGATTCCCCAGGCAAAAATACTGGAGAGGGTTGCCATTTCCATCTCCAGGGCATCTTTGTAACCCAGGGATGGAAACAGTGTCTCAAATAGAAAAAAAGAAGAAGAAAAATGAGCCCAGTAATAGTTAAGAGTTTCTCAAAAACTCTTTCTTGGATGCCATTGACCATGTCTGCCTGTCATTTCTTACGCTCTTTTTTTTAAATGGCACCTGGTTTTCTGTCTTCCTTGGAGCCCATGCATGATCCTTCTGGTTTTAGGGAAGCAGGCACTGTACTCAGGGCACACCTATCTGGGGCAGGCAGATCTCCCAGATGTCTGGGGCAGGTAGATCCAGCTGGGAGACTCTCCCAGCCTCAAAGGTGTGTTTCTTTGGCCCCAGCTTTTCCAAACCCCCAGGTGTCCCTGAGGGTATAAGACATCCCTTCACACTGGCACCAGCAAAAGGGACTTACTTGCTGAAGACCTGTTGTTCTTTATAGAAATGTCAGCAGGTGGCTCTTGCAGGACTGACTTGCTCCATGAGGTGACCTGTCGGCTGATCCACACACGCAGGGTCCTGGCTGGGTGCCTGGGGCATCTGGGCTGTCCCTGTCGCTGCCTGTAGGTCTCTCCTTGACCCCCGAAGTCTTGGTCATGCAGCTCTGGCCATGAACACCGAAGAGAGTGGTTGATCAGAAACTCAGATTCTGGAGAAAGTCCTCCCTTCCAAAGAATGAATAAAAGATGTTTGGTTATAGCCCTGAATTAAGGACGATTTCAGCATTAAGTTAAAAGCCAATCTTTAACTAATTAATTTAATTAATAAGGCTTTGATTAAGGTGTGTGAATCTGTACAGACACCTCTGTGCGTGTGCCTAAGAAAGATCGAGAAGGAGAGACAAGCCCTGCATCCCGCTGAGCTGAGCAGTACTGGGTGTGAATTGCATGCCGCCCTCTGTGGACACTGCTAGGATTTAAGGCCACCACGCTCTGTCCCGGCGTCCTCAACCCTGTGGGCTGAGCACCTCTCGGTCCCCGAGCCAGCTGATGCCAGGGATTTCCTGGGAGGGCACGTGAGACCCACACTCCAAGGACCACACTGGGTCAGCTGCCCGTCGAAAGGACAGTGCAGAACAGGAATAACTAGCTTAAAGGGCTTGATTAATATTGAACTGACTTTCCTGCCACACCTGGCTGGTTTTGTGGGGCTACAGCAATGTATTTATTATACTTCACAGGCTACCTGTCCGGGGTCGATCTGATGATGCCATTGGCAGTTCCAAGAAAAGGGTCAGGATATTTGCTTCGGGTGGCACTGGGGGCGCAGCCTCGGAGGACTGACTCGCTGGCTCTCCCCTTTGTGTTTCTTTCAGAACTGATCACATGTGCAGCTTTTTGCATTTATATTAATATTTATGGTTCTTACCAGGAATAAATATCTTTGACTAAACCTACACTGCCCTCCTCTTTTCAGGCTTGAAGGGAACACTTCAGAATGCAAAGTAATTGATGTTTCTAGAAAATGTTATTAGTGTTTCCATCTATAACTCACTAGTGTTTTTCTATTAAAGCCTTTATATACACTTTTATTATTATGTCTCCCTTCGAGTGTAAAGCCTAATAAATGCATGCTAGTTTTGTCCTAGCCTGTTACACATTAAATCATCCTGAATTTTTGAAATGTTTGCCTTTTTATAGCCTTAAAAGATGTTCATGCTGTGTATTTATATTTCTAATTAAGACTACGTATTACTTTGGTTTCTACTTGAAATTATTTTTTTAGAGAAAAGAGAACATTTTTCTCTTGTAATGGGTGTGTTAAGACATACCTAAGCACAAAGTGGGAAAAAAAGCATTCAATTTTTAAATTGTTCCCTCTTTTGTGATTTAAAAGGACTCAGAATAACTTTGGACTAGAGAAGGGGAAAATGGAGCCTCATAGGAGCTCTCTCTATATATATTTTTTATTAGACAGATTTTATTTTGACTTTGAGCTGAGTCCGCAGGATCCAACTGTTGGTCTGTCTGTCTTCTCTTCCCCCTCATCCCCCTTCCCCTGCACCCCCCGCCCTCCTCTTCCTCCCCTCCCCACCCCCTCCCTCCTCCCCTCCTCCACACTGGCGTCCCTCCAGGGTCAGGGCAGATGACAAGGCTGCCCCTACCTCCTGACCAGCCGGGCTGGAGCCTCTTGCCCAACAATCCCTGATGGAAGCAACAACCAAGTCCAGGGAGGAGAACCAAGAGCCCCCAGCCTCTGGTTCCTCAGGCCCTGTGGCTTCTGCTCGCGGTCCCTTCCTTGTTGCAGTTGGTGATGTTGAGATCACCTCAGATGGGGCAAGATGGGTGGGGAGGGGAAAATTCAGGAACCTTCTGGAGCTGTAGCATCATGCTACCCGTTAACACCTTTTTCTGTGACTCAGTTACTGCTCGGAATACCCATGTTGAATCTGTGAAGGTATGGAGGAGACCTGTTGAATCCATGAAGGTATAGAGACCTGTTTTTCTTGGAACCAGAACTTTCCTTACTGACATACTTACAGAGAGACTGTGTCAGCAGACAGGTCTCAACGAGGCAGCCTGAGCGGAGAGGAGGGCTTCCCGGTCACCCACCTCGAGGTCACCACCCGAAACAACCCCTGTGTGGACTCTTCAGAATTTACAGAGGTGACAGACGTGGTCTTGGAGAGGGACCAAACTCAGTATTTGGGAGAACGCTACATGCTCTGCTCTGTCTTTCGTTGACGGAATATTGTCCACAAGACAGCTCCAAACTTTCAGTGAGGGGAGTCCAGCCACCACCCGCTGGACTTTCTTTTCCTTTGACTTTTATTACATCAAGGAAGGGCATTTATTTCCTGAGGTCATGACACAGGAAGTAGACTCGGCCCAGCTGTGGGCTCTCTGGGCAGAGGCAGGAACCTTGCCGACCAGCTGGGTGACACCAGTGTGACCCCCTTACTGTTCACAACAGCAGAGAGCCGCGGAGCAAGGCCGGGCGCAGCTCCAGTGCTGTGCTGGGGGCCCGGGCCCGGGGCCGGCCTGCTTCGCTGAGCAGCCTCGGGCAGGAAGCACATCCACAATTCATGGAGGGTCCGCTGCTGGGTCAGACTGAGACAAGCCCTCGCACGGTGGGTTCCGGTCAGCAGACTGGAGAGCGTTCTGCCCCTTGTTTGTTATTGTTTGGGACGCCACAGGAGGGTCTTGGGTGCCATGTGAGCCCCCAAACCTGAAAAACTCCTCAGAGCTGCTCATATGAGAGCCTCTCAGCACCAGGAGCCTTGGGCTTCTCTGCTTTGTCTGGACCCCCGTCCCTTGGGTTCTGCTCATCTCCTAGCAGTGACCTATAGGAGTCAGCTTGGAAAGTCATGCTCAGGCTTCAAGGCTCCACCTTAACTTCATGCTCTCTTGAATTCTCTGGCAAAATGAAAACTGCTTATAGAAGCAGAGACATCACCTTGCCGACAGAGGTGCATATAGTCAAAACTGTGGTTTTTCCAGTAGTCATGTACGGATGTGAGTTGGACCGTAAAGAAGGTTGAGCGCCAAAGAAATCAACACTTTCAAATTGTAGTGCTGGAGAAGACTCTTAAGAGTCCCTTGAACTGCAAACTGATCCAACCAGTCCATCCTAAAGGAAATCAGTCCTGAATATTCATTGGAAGGACTGATGCTGAAGCTGAAGCTCCAATATTTTGTGCACCTGATGCCAAGACCGACTCATTGGAAGAGATTCTGATGCTGGGAAAGATTGAAGGCAGGAGGAGAAGGGGGCGACAGAGGATGAGATGGTTGGATGACATCATCAACACAGTGGACATGAGTTTGAGCAAGCTCCGGGAGATGGTGAAGGACCAGAAGCCTGATACGCTGCAGTCCACAGGATCACAAAGAGTCAGATACTACTGAGTGACTGAACAACAGCAACAACAACAACCACCTGGAAACAAGAAGAAGAAGATGTGGACCCCATTCTCCATTTGCCATAGTGCCTTTATCCTGTCTGACCATTTCCTGCCCATTTGGATGCTAATCACTCACTTGGTTTTTCGTGATCTTGTCAATTGATTACTGCTGTTAAGGCTGAAGTGTGTAACTAGACTTCAGTAATGTCGTGGTTAGTGCTTCTTCAGCAGTATCCACTTAACCTGTCTTCTGTTCCCAAGTTCTTGATTAGTAAGACCACTGCAATTACAAGCTGTTCTTTGATACAGTGACACTTAAAACACTGTCCAGCCCATTCTGGAGACCAATGCAATTATGTGTGCACTTTTTCTGGCCCAATCCCTGGGGTGTCGTTTAATGCTTGTCATTGTTTTCAGGGGAAAGTGTTCATTTATCGAGGGAAAGAGTATGAACGTCGAGAGGATTTTGAAGCTCGGCTACTGACTCAGTTTCCAAACGCTGAGAAGATGAAGACAACGTCTCCACCAGGCGACGACATTAAAAACTCTCCCGGCCAATGTATCCTTTTGGACAACCACGTGGGATAGAAAATGATGGCCAAGCCATTGTTTCACGTGGTTGGGTGTACGTGGGGTTGATGACCTTAACCTTTGACCTTCAGATATTCAGTGCTTCACAGTAAAGCCCAAACTTGATCTGCCTCCTAAATTTCACAGGCCCGTGTCAGAGCAGATTGTAAGGTAATCAACCCATTTCCCTGACCCAACAGGAGGGTGGTAAGAGGCGTACACAGATCTCTTCTTCATAACTTCACCTGTGGAAGGATGCATGTCAGCCTTTGATGAACTTTTCAGATGCTCTGTTTACTTTGAAAAGCAGGGGAAGCTAATTTTCTTCAGCATCAAAGTAGGGAAGGGAGATGTTGTTAACAAGTGTGGCTGGGAAGGTGGGAAGCCGTCCCTTACCTGGGACTGAGACAAGGAAAGTCAGGGGAAGGAGGGGGTACTCCAGTCTCCTTTTGACCCACCAGGGGAGAGACCTCCCCTTAGACTTTTTCTCCAGGGCACAGGCCCCGCCCCACGGCCTGAGATCTGAGTCTGTGTGCCTGCATGGTGGCCTGAGTGTTTGGATCCCAGAAGGCAGGCAGAGGGATTCAGACATATGCTCCTGATGGAGAACCAGGTGCCGGGTGAAGAGACCCTTCGCCTCTACCACAGGGTGGTTCCATAATATGGGACTCAGAGGTGGGTTTTCAAACTCACAGGCCAGGTGTCCGAATCTGAGTGAGACTATATGTGTCTGCATTGAACTGCCCCTAACTTAGCAGCAGTGTAGGAACACATACCCTAGACGTCTCTTTGATGTGAAGGGTTTCTTTTTCTACTTGATCCTTTTCTGCTGAAAAAAAGTAACCTCTTTGATGGCCGAATAATGCACAGGATATGCTGTTTTACATCCTGCAGTTTGGCAGGTTGGGTTCTTCTGCAAAATTCACTACCATTTCTTTAACCTTTCTTCAGCAAACATGGGGAATAAACCAGGACTTGACTTATTGAGGAATGAAGCTTAGATTTTTAAGTTTTGCAACATATGTTTTTCTCACAGAGAGGCATTAAGTGATAGTGAGCCATGGACATGCTCCTGTATTTCCCTTTGGTGTGGAATGCCCACCTGTGTTTCAGAGCAGGCAAATGAGTAAGCCTCCCAGCCTGCCTCTGGGGTGTGTGTGAAACCCACCTCCTTCCCATGGGAGAAAGGCAAACTGTCCATCCCTGTCTGCCACCCTTGGTAGTTGCAGAATCTGCCTTCCGTACATCTGCGGTTAAAATATACAAAACCTTTAAAACATAATCAAGATGCATCCTTAGAAGTTTAATAAACTTAGTAAATTACTTAATACATTGATTATTGATGCATGAATTATAACTTTCAAATAACAAACACAAGAATGAAGAACAAAGGTTTGTTTTTTTTTCCTCTCTCCTTTGCCTCACCTTTCCTCAGTTTTTGCCCGTTTCTTTCTTACTCAGCATCTCTTCTCCCCTGAGCGTTGGCAGGGACAGAGATAAGGCAAAGAATCCAAGGTAATTTTTCCACCTGCCAACATCTCTTCTGTGAGGCTGGTGGGGAGCAACAGCCCAGCTACCGCTCTAGGTCAAGGTTGGAGGTGTTTAAGAGATGCAGTGATGTGTAGGGAGACGAGATCCCAGGGCTAAAAGCAAATCGGCTTGTTCTATGGTGAAGTAGCTAATGATTTCCCTGTCTCTGCACAGTTTCTACAGAGTCAACGAGGTCCAGCGATTTGAATATTCTCGTCCTATCCGCAAGGGAGAGAAAAACCCAGACAACGAATTTGCGGTAAAAAAGCAAAAATGGCCTCCCTCCCCCCAACCTCATACCACCATTCACAAAACTGCCCGTCAAAAAAAAAAAAAAGCATGTCCTCAGAGATCCCACAATGCAGGGTTTGATGCCTGTGTGTGTGATGCACAGAGATCCTGACATTTGACCCCTCCAAATTCAGTGCAATGATGACCATTACACAGACGCTGTCACCAAGGTCCCTGTGATGCTGTAAGGAGGTAACTGGCACTTTGAGAGTCTTCCTGTGCTCAGAACACACTCGCCTCCCTCCCACGTGTACCTGAGCCTCCCTCTGGGCTCTGAGTCCTGGGGCAGGTGCTGGTATCTCTGTTATAAAGAAGTTCACGGAGGCACCATGTGCTTACGTGGCTTTCTGCTGTTCGGGCACTCAGCCTGGAGGAGAGTTGTGCTCACTCTGCAGTGCCCAACCTGAACTTCACTCCGGCACCACATGCCAGAGCAGGGTGCCCCCGGGCAGCTGAGCAAAGGCCCAGGACCATCCTGAGCCTCGGGAGATGTTTAACTGCATCCTCAGCTTCCACCCACGGGATGCCAGGTACAGTCTCCCAGGTATGACAGTGAATCATAAATGTTTCCACACATTGCTAAACGTCTGTGCCTTGTTAAAAACACTGCATTAGAGACCTGGAAATATTAACACAGGTTCCTGCAGCCTTTTAAAAAAATACATAGGCACAGGGACTGGCCTGGAAGTCCAGTGGTTAAAACTTTGGACCCCCAATGCAGGAGACACGGGGTTCTATCCATGATCGGAGAACTAAGATCCTGCATGCTGCCCAGTGCAGCCTAAAAATAAACAACAAACAAAAAATAAATACAAATAAAATATATGCACAACCAGTTTAATGGATTCCATTTTGAAAAGGCATGAAATCAAACATTGTTTTTTGGTTTAAAATGTTATTATTTCTCTCTCTTCCTGCCCTGAAAACCTCCTCTGGAAATCCCTAGATTGGCCCACATTTCAAGGCAGCATTTGCTTTGAGGACCCCTGGCAGGCGCCTTGCCTGCAGGTATCTGGGGGTGCAGGAGGACAAAGCTGAAGTAGTGCCTACTGACTCAAAGGGCAGCTCAGAGCGCTGTCAGCAAAGTTTCCACCACTTTCCCTGTTTCCTGTGATCTTTCCATCCTCAGGGCCACACCTGTGGGCCTCTAGCCACAGCTCCTGAAAGCCCCTTTCCTCCCCCAGCCCAGCTTCCTCTGTGTGTCAATCAGGAGCTCGGAATCAGGAAATTCTAAGGCAGCCCCCCCCCTCCGGTGTCAACACTGGTTGTTTCAGACCCAGTCAGTCCCCTCTTTCTTGGTTGCTGTGGCTTCCTGCTCCTGTTTGGTGATGGGTTTCACTGTGGCATCGTCTGTGATGGGGAGAGGGACAAGTCTGCTCCCATTCCCCCAGGCCAGGGCCGGGCTTTACGGAAATCTCTGCTCTGATCATCTCAGCAGTAACTCGATCAGTGATGTAGCATCCTCCAGGCAGAATGTACGGGCCCTCCTTGAATTTCCCTCACGCCTTTCACATCTCACAGCCATGTAGGTTTTTCATACTGTGAAGGAAGAGACACAAGGAGGTCAGGCAAATTGCCGACGAGCGTGCAGCCGTTGGGGCAGAGCTAAGAATAACCGCAGCTCCTGACACTGGAGCTGCGCTAAGCCTCAGAGCCAGGCTTTTTCTAAATGGCCCTGAAATCCTGTAATGGCCCCATTAGGTCCTCTCACACGCAGATGAGGCTTTCAGAAGCCATGGGGTTTAGTCCTTCACGGGCCTGACAAAGCTCCTGGCTTCCAGATAAGCATGCAGGTTTGGTGGCCGCAGGAAGCCAGGCTGGGGCCCGAGGTGGGGCGTCTACGTACTGCCCCACCAGGCTAGCCAGGGAGTTCACAGCAGCTCAGCGCCTCCAAACCTGGCCAGGGGATGACTTTGTGGAACCCATGGCCAGAGAAGAGGAGGACGAAGGCTGAGAGGAGTCATTGTGGAGCCTGAAGGCCCCTAGGAGGGTGCTGGCTTGAGGCGTTGGGGAGGAGAATAGTGAGCTGTGGCTGCAGGCAGCTCCAAACGTGCAGACTGCTGTCTCCAGACCGGCGCCTGACCGCCAGCCCCTGGGGGCAGCAGGAACCTGTGTCCCTGGGCCCCAGGCCAGGGCCTGCCCCTTCCTCTCCCCAGCAGTCTGAGGTCTGGGGAGAATGCTTTCCAAGTTCTAGCCCAGTTTTCTGGAAATGCTGCCATTGCATTATGCCACCTCTATGTATCTGGACCACTATGGACAGACTCAGTGATTCTCTATTACTGGGAGCTTTTCCTGGCAAAGGCCACCACCAGCTCGACATCCTGCAGCAGGGGGCAGGATGGAAGGGTCACTGTTTACTCTGCAGTGGAGTTCAGGGCAGCCATGGGACAGAGGTGGAATTATGTGTATCAGCTTATATATACAGTTTCCCTCAATCTGAGATGTACCATTTCAGGAAGTGTGTGCAAGCTTGTGTGTGTGTGTGTGTGTGTGTGTGTGTGTGTGTGTGTGTGTGTGTATGTGTATGCGCGCTCCATTGTAGCTGACTCTTTGTGATCCCGTGGACTGTAACCCTCCAGGCTCCTCTGTCCACGGGATTTTTCCTAGCAAGAATGCTGGAGTGGACTGTCATTTCCTGCTCCAAGGGATCTTTCTGACCCAGGCATCAAACCTGTGTCTCCTGCATTGGCAGGCAGAGTCTTTACTACTGTGTCACCTAGGAAACTTCTTTAGGAAAGATGCAGATTATTAAATGGTATTTTCACTGAAAATATATATATACACATTTATGAATGCTTAATAAGTATGCTTAACAATAGATAGTAAAAGTTTAGGTTGTCATCTCTGGGTGGTTGGTGATGGTGGTGGTTTGGTTGCTAAGTCATGTCCAACTGTTGCAACGCCATGGACTGTACCCGCCAGGCTCCTCTGCCATGGGATTCCCCAGGCAGGAATACTGGAGTGGGGTGCCATTCCCTTTTCTGCCTTCTATTTCCATATCTTTATTTTCTGATGTAAATATATGTTATACAAAGAAAAAATCGTTAAAGTGCTAACTGATTTTATTAGAATGTGAGACGTCACTTTTACGAAGCCCCATCTTCCTCAATGGATTTGCATCCTCGGGTTTCTTTTGAACACTCAATAAGGCTAACGTTAAACTCATCAGAGCCTTTCCAAAAATCTGCTCACTCAGAGGGGGCCTCCCCTGTTTGGGTGCAGATAATTCCTCCTGACTCGTCTGTTATATTTTTCTTTTCCAAATACCAGGGAAGTGGGCGCCGTTGGCCAGGGAACAGGGGACCACATGTCATGTGAGGTGTTCCCTGGGTGGCTGGTGACCTTGCCTCCCAGAGCCTAGCAGGTCCCCCCGAGGGCAGAAGCTGTCAGCCGCCTGCAACATCCTTTTTCTAAGCACCGTGGGTCTATGTTCCCTTTGCAGAATATGTGGATCGAGAGGACCATTTATACCACTGCCTATAAGCTGCCTGGCATTCTGAGGTGGTTTGAGGTCAAGTCTGTTTTCATGGTAAGCACACCCTGCAGAAAGACTGCCCGTCACCCTTCTGCTGCGGTCTGACCCAGCCTCTTCCTGGGGCCTGTCACCTGGTCACCGTGGCCAGCACACACCTTGCAGACCCCACATCAGGCTTAACAACCCAGAATCTCTCTCCCTGCCCACAAATACCACAGTGGACATGCTGTAATCACAGCCACCTCTAATGTAGAAGAAAACCAGAGAATTAAGATTTCATCTCTTCTTACAAAATATTTAAACACAGCCCTCACTGTGCTGTTTGGACAGTTCTTTCTGCTAACAAAGTGCAAAGTTTAAGACAGATTCCAATTCATATACCCTTTTTAAGATCTTTCTTCCTGATGGTCTTATTGTCATTTACACGACAAACAACTTGATTAATAGTACTTGCTCATTTCAAATAAAAATAGCTTGAGAATATACCCTCCCCACCGCCCACACTTTTTAAAGAAAGAATGACTCGCATCTCATCAGCTACACCTTACTATTGGACAGTTTTAATGACAGGAACCAGAGTTGGGCCAAAGATTCTTGTGCAGCAGCAGCGTACTGACAACGGCCGGTATAAAAAGATCTGATTAGAATATGTACGCTTTGTCTTGTGTCTCAGTGCCTTGGGTATTTACCCGGCAGGATCTTACCCAGAGGGGTGGTTCTCACCGTTCAGTTTACCATGAGGCCCCTTGGATGCTCCTGATTCATCCTAAGACCTTATGGCTGCACCCTCTCTTCCCAGCCTTGCTTCCACTCTTGACCTTTGTCCTCGCCAGCTGAGCTCTGGGCCTCTGGCTGAGTATGCCTGTGGTCAGCCACTTCCCCTTCCCCAAACCCCAGCGCCCTCTCCTCCTGCTCTGAAGCCTGCCCTAGGGCTATGTGCCCCCATAGCCGCCTGGCGGGCCCTGAGCTGAAAAAGGCTCAGGAGACGCGTGGCAGGTGGCAGAAACGCAAGCCTTTGCTGGCACCGTTTGGAGCTGGTGATGTATGTGGGTGAGAGATGAACCAGGAGGCCCTTCCATAAACAGGCACAATTCTATCTTCCTAATGAGCCTCTGCCCGTAAGCCATTTGTAATCGGGGATTCTGCGAGCCAGCCAGGGTGTGCAAGGAAGGTGCTTAACAGCTCGAGGTGGAGAGAGGCAATCCCTGATTTTCTATAAGGATATGGTTCTGCCACGGGCTGTGTTGGCCCTCTTTTTAGTGAACTAAGAGGGCTGGAAGCTGGATAATCCCCGGATGGCATGACTGAAATAATCCCGCTATCAATAACACGGGCCCCTCTTGCTGAGGGTCTGCCTACCAGGACAGACCAGCATGGGATACAGTGTGGGCAGCAGCTGACCCTCTTGGTTTGATGAATCTAGGACACTGTTCTTTGACACGCAGGGGCTTCCTGCCTAGCAGCTGAGGCTGTCGTTCCGGGATCTAGCCAAGAGCAGAACTGTTCTCTGAGTGTCTCTGCACCTCCATCCCTCCCTCTGCCTCTCAGATAGCTCCCAGGGGCTGGAGCAAGAAGAAAACAGGCTACTCTTCTTTGCCATTTGCTAAAGACACCCTTGGGTCCCTGGCACATGCAGGGGGACCCAGCATAGTGGCCTTGGGGAGGGCAAGGACCAGGTTATCTTGCATTGAGGTCACCCCTGGACGTGGCTCAGGTGCCCAGCCTTGGGTCTGTTAGAGGGAGACCCAGCGTGAAGGTGCTGTTACTGTTTTAAACCCAGTCACATTCTCCAGGTGGTTAGAGCTGAGCCAGAGAGGAGGGCGGGGCTGAGCATCACGGAGCCCTGCAGGGCCCCCAGTGAAAAAAGGGCCTTGGCAGTGTGGGCAGAGGTGGGCCTGAGGTAGACCGCCCTGCCTCCTGCCCTGAAGGTCCTGCTGACTGGCATCAGGTTTGCAAGGGAGGCCTGTGAGATTCAAATGAAGAGGTGCCCCTGGCTGGCGCTGGGCGAGCTCTTTTATTCCCTGGAGGGCACATGATCACAGGTGGAGACCGTGGCAGGACCTCTCTACCAAGCAACTTCTCGGACCCCAACTTCTCGGACCAAGCAGTTCCAGGGGGTTTTACAAAGCGCCCAGACTTCCTGCCTCAGGGACAGGACAGATTGCCCCAGATTTCTTAAAACAAGCAGCGGACAAGACCATGGCTGAAAGCCCTCCTCTGTGAAGCAGCTGTATTCAAGCACCACTCAGGGCTGTGTTTTCCTGGGATGACCATACATGTACACGCATGCATGCATGCACACACGTGTACAGATGAGCATGTGCACACATACGCACCCGGGACAAGGTGGCCTTGCATCGTGCCTTTGGACTTTGCATGTGGGGACCGGGTCAGTGGAAACGTGTAAAGACGCTCACACGCCCGGCTTCTCTTGTTGGGTGATGAGAGACCTTACCCTGAAGATCCACTGGAAGGAAACGTACACAGGGAGTAGGAAGCCCGGGCCACAGTCTGGATGCCTTTCCTCTGGCGAGGTGCCGGGGCATGGGCAAGGGCCCCTGAGGGGCGGGGCAGGGCAGGGCAGGGTGTGGCCGCCGGCCCGAGTCATCCTGTCCTCCTGCTTCCACAGGTGGAGATCAGCCCCCTGGAGAACGCCATCGAGACCATGCAGCTGACCAATGACAAGATCAACAGCATGGTACAGCAGCACCTAGACGACCCCAGCCTCCCCATCAACCCGCTCTCCATGCTCCTGAACGGCATCGTGGACCCCGCCGTCATGGGAGGTTTTGCCAATTACGAGAAGGCACGTGACATGCCCGCTTCCTAGCTGCAGCCCCGCCCCCAGGGACGGGCTAGCTCCAAACCCCACCTCCAAGCCCAGAGACCTCGTCGGGCTCACTGAAGCGGGCCAAACCGGGCCCACTCCCCGGGGGCAGCTTCTGCCCGCCGCCAGCAGTCAAGACCCCACCGCGGGCATGGCTGACCTGGACATTGTCCCCAGTCCCCTACCGGACTGTGCTGATGGAGAGTGACCCACCTGACTGTCTAGAGACCTGGGGTTATTAAAGACCACAATATACAGTTGTAGTGGAAGACAACGGCATTAGAATATTTAGAACAGCTGGGGAACTGGTGCGGTGGGGACAGCCAGCTGATCTCTCTAGAAAAATAGTAAGATGGAGCCGAAGTTGAAGGTCATGGGCTTGTGATCTAGACACAGGGTCCGCCTGATTTTGTACATGGAGTTTGCAATGTGGCCGCGGCCATCCGCTTCTTAGTGTCCGAGGCTATCTTCTGGATACAACGGCAGCAGAGTTGAGGCTCTTCACAGGAAGAGTTCCGTAGCCCCCCTGGTCTAGAGGAAGGGGAAACCAAGGCAGGAAGGGCGCTGCCCGAAGGTGGGCCGTGAGGGGACAGGGAGGTGGTGCTGCGTCCCAGCTGTCCTCAGGTGCAGAGCAGGCCCGGCTGATGATCACGGCCGGAAGCAGCTGGGGAGTGCCGCCCATGACCTGAGGGGGTGGGGGTGGCCAGTCAGCAGCGGCCTTGCTGGGCTCTGTGAACAGGGCCTCCGCAGTGAGTGAACAGAGTCCTTCGGTTGTATTGACCTTCCCGAATGTTTTGGTGGAGTGGGCCCCACCTGGGGGGACGTGAGCCTGGTGACGGTAGGGCTGTGGTCCTGCGTTCCACACGGCTCTCTCCCCGGGCCTGGGGAACTCCAGATGTGCCAAACTGCCTGCGGCCGGGGCATGTTGGTGGGCTCAGCCACTCTCTCTGTTCCTCGCCAGGCCTTCTTCACCGAGCGGTACCTGCAGGAGCACCCCGAGGCCCACGAAAAGATCGAGAAGCTCAAGGACCTGATTGCTTGGCAGGTAAACGTCTCCCAGCAGCTGCAGGGTCGGGGTGGGGACGGCGGGGCCTGGGACCAGATCCCTGTGGGCCTCCTTAGCACACCTGCCAGCCGCCACGGAGTACACACGGCCGTGTTTGTACGGGATAAACCCACCCACCGCCACTGCGATTAACTGGACCCCTGGCCACTGTCATGAATATGAATACCTAGACCGTTCGCTCTTGCAAATGAGCTGGGTCTGTTTCCTCCCCTCAGTCGGTATACTGCCTGGTGGAAAATCTTTGGTATCAACAGAACAGAATGTTGGGGGTGAGGTTGGGGGATGACTCCCAGAGGTCATGGCCCTGTCTCAGGCGGGTGGTATGGCAGGTGGGGGTGGGGAACTGCCAAGTGCCCACCCTCCTATCCCCTCTGCCGGTGGTCAGGGTTGCAGGGAGTGTTCCAGATACTTCTGCATATTCTTGGGCTTTTCTGCTTGTGCTCCTGAGGGCTCTCAGTACTTCCTTCAAGGGATGTGGTCTGGAAATCTCTGGAGGGTGTCCTGGGCTCCGTGGGACGTTCCTGGCTCCTGTGTATGGGCTTTTGGAGTCTGTGTGAGCCTGGTGTAGTAGGAATGTCCAGACCCAGCTCCTGTGGAAACTCTGCCCACCTGCTCTGGACTTCAGGCAGCTGACTCCTTTCAGTTCAGTTCAGTTCAGTTGCTCAGTCACGTCCGATTCTTTGCGACCCCGTGGACTTCAGCACCCCAGGCCTCCCTGTCCAGCACCAACTCCCAGAGCTTCCTCAAACTCAAGCCCATTGAAGTCGGTGATGCCATCCCACCATCTCACCCTCTGTTGTCCCCTTCTCCTCCCACCTTCAATGTTGCCCAGCATCAGCTGGCTTCTTCAGGCTTCCTTTTCTCCCTCGGGAGGCAGAGAGGGCACTGCTGATCTGTGCCCCGTGTGCCAGGCTGAGGGCAGAGAGCTGAGGGAGGCAGAGACCACAGTCACCCTGTGCCTGGGCTTACACAAACCTCCTATCTCCTGCTTTGACTTCCTCTGGGTGTGTGCCCAGCAGGGGGATTGCTGGGTTGTGTGATGCGTCGATCTTCAACTTTCTGAGGAAGCACCACGTTGTTCCACAGCAGCTGCCCTGCTTTCTATTCCCACTGCCAGGCAGGTACCATGGTTCCAGTTTCCCCACATCCTCGTCAACATTTATTTTCTGATTTTCTTTTTCTTTGTTTTATAACAACCATCCCAATGGGTGTGACTTAGGCATTTGATATCAATTTGGCCTTGGAATTCTTCTCTGGTAAGACACCTTGGGAGCTGAATTTAAGGGAACTTTTTACAGAATTGTTTCTTTGCACAGGATATAAGCTTTGTGTAGGCAGTCTCCGTCTCTAACTAAGAAAAAGAGGGAGAGGATTTACAGGTCTGAATGATTCCATTTTAGATGTTGTGGGAACCAGAAGGTACAAAATTCAAAACTCTACTGAAGGCTGTAAAACCATTGCTACACAAAAACTAGTTTGGTCTGCAAAAAGTTATATTGATTTTTTTTTTCCCTGTAAGCTTTTACAGCAAATTGGATTTTAAGAGTTTCAGGCCCTACAGAGGAAAGTAATTTGTTCCCCAGAGAGAACTTTATATCAGCACTATGTCATCACCCCTAATAACTATATTAAAGGATGAATTTTAAAGCAGTTCACAGGAAAGTTGAAAAAAAAATCTGTTTTCTACCCACTTTATTAAATCAAAGAGTGATGAAAAATACATATTCAAAACATTACCTGTGATCTTGCTCTCATTTGGCGATGTTTTGAAAATCCATATTTTAATGTCAGTAATTGAGTCATATGGTCAGTAACAGGAAGAAGTTTGGGGTTACTGGGATGCTTTCTTCTGGTTTTGTTTGTTAATTTGTTTGATTTGTTTTTCTTCCCTGAAGCTTCATCAGGGCAAAGCAAGGTTTTCCTGCTGGGAATCCCAAGGATTCCTGGGCAGAGCTTCCATCCCTGATGTACAATCAGCACACCTTGGTGCCTAAAATCACTTGCAAAGGCTGGTTATTAAGTTCCAGGCAGCTCCTGGCTCTGCTGTTGCCTCTGCTGAAGCAGGGGGTGTTGAGCCCCTTGGGGTTGGGAGCTGGGGTCCATCAGGGGCCAGTTGCGTGCGTGGGGCTCTTCAGGTTTGCAGCCGGGAGCGCCAGCCCCTTCTTCAAAGGCATAGCTCCCTCTTTCCACAGATACAGCTGTCTCACGGAGCCTCCCTGCTGTGGGTCTGAGGATGAATCCGTGTAGGCTCAGACAAGCCCACTGAGGTGCCCGCATATGTGTCTTCTGAAATGCACAGAAATGAAAGCCTAGACCCTCTCACCATGCCCAGCTGATGACAGGCCTGACTGAGGTCGCCGGGGGTGGTGCTCCTGGAGCGCTTCGCGCTGCTTCTAAGTGCTCTGTGCCACCAGCAAGCCGTGAACCCTTGTAGGAGACACACAGGAGCAGATTTCACATGTAGCACCGCTATTTTGAGAGCCGGCCCCATGCTCACTTTGAACAACTCAACGTGTTGTTGAGTTGGGCTTCCCAGGTGGCTGAGTGGTAAAGAATCTGCCAGCCAACGCAAAATACGCAGGTTCCATCCCTGGGTAGGGAAGATCCCATAGAGAAGGAAATGGCCACCCACTCCAGTAGTCTTGCCTGGGAAATGCTTTAGACCGAGGAGCCTGGCGGGCTAGTCTATGGGGTTGCACAGATTCAGACATGACTAAGCACGTACCTGAAGATACGTGTGGCTTTGGGGGATGTCCTCCTCCTGCTCTGGGCTCTGGGAAACTCTTTAGATGTTCTGATTCCTGGGACCTGCTCTAGACCAGATCAGGACTATGGGTTCAGGAATCTGCCTGAGAGATTTTGATGCTCAGCCTGCTGGAATCCAAAGACCATTCCAGGCCTCAGTCCATGGCATCCGTTCATGTGCTAAGCACTTCATATGTTGGAGTGTTTGCACAGAGCATCTTTTTATTCATAGCTTCAGTTCAGCCCTAAGCGGACATAGAACAAGGGCCCCATCCCACCCTTCTTGTAGAAAGCTATAACTAACCAATGTCAGGGACCAGTTGAAAGGACCAGTTTTACCCCTCAAATCGCCCTTCATTCATTCCCAAGACCTGAACCAAAAGGTCTTCACTTTAGTCCAGCAAGTAGCTTCTTTGATGTCAAGCATCTGGCCAATTAAGAGTTTTGTCAAACCAACACAAAAAATTACAGAAATGCCTAGACTTCATTTTGCACATTTGAGAAAGGTCCATTCTAGAGCAAAATGCTTTCAGTGTCTAGAGTGGCTGGGCTGTCACCTTAAGACCACACTCCTATCCTTGCCTTCATTCTAGGATAGACAGGACACGTTCCCCGTCCCACAGCAGGTTATCCCCAGCCTGCCATTGCCGACCCCCAGCAATCAAGAAAATTTCTGTGAGCATCTTCTCCTGCTGAACCTACACAAACTGCAGCTAGCCCCTGGAGGCTGCCATCTGCAAGAGTAATATGCATGAAAAAGTAAAAGGTCCCATCTCGTCTGAAATCTTAGCTGTACACTGCCCTCCTGATGATAACGGCCAGAAAGAGATGCCTGGGGTTTACCTTGGGTGTAGACCCAGCTGTCAGCTGAACACGCTTTGTGCCAGTGCAGCCCAAAAGGAGGCTGAGGGGTGTCAACCGAGGGAGGGTGCTCACTTATCCTGTCCTCTCCTGGAGCACCACAAGAGGCTCCAGCTGCTTGCTATAAATGGCAGCCAAATACGTTTTGTGCGTTGATTCATCCTGATAAGATTTCTTGAATTTGTTCACATGAAATTCAATTGTGGACTTATTATCCTTCTTACTAATAAATCTGCTCATCTACACTGGTGTTCTGTCATATTAAGGAAATCTGTTTTTAATCAGTATTTTGATTTAATTATAAATTATTAAGAAGAAGCCTCTTAGCTTGATTGCACTGGAGAGCATGTACCTCCCAGTTGGAGCCTCGGGGGATGCAGAAGCTGGGGGACTCTGGAGGGTCTCTGGGGCTGGGGAATAAAAATGTCTCTACAACGCGTTTAAAGGTCAGCTACATCTCCATGATCCAATGTGAAGTGTCGGCATGGATATTTGTGACAGGAGTGTTGGCAGAGAGGTGATTATTTTTAGTTTTAAGGAAGGATAAATTTGGTTTTCCTTTCCAAATAAGAATACCCTTCAGGACTATAGATCACATATAATTCGGTTTTTACATTTTGGAATAGAGTTCTCAATTGCCTGTAGAGGCAATATTTTTAGCAAAAGAATCTTTGCACTGTGACATGGCCCTTTGCAAGTAGGTCAAGTTATAGCTCTGCATGTATGCTAAGTCACTTCAGTCGTGTCCAATTCTTTGTGACCCCATGGACTGTAACCTGCCAGGCTCCTCTGTCCACGGGGATTCTCCAGGCAAGAATACTAGAGTGGGTTATAGAGGCAGTATTCTTAGCGAAGGAATCTTGGCACTGTGACATGGCCCTTTGTGACTACATCAAGTTACAGCTAAACAAATCCAAAATGCAGTTCTCAAATTCAAGTGGAAAGCACAGAGCTGTCTCTTCTGGGGTTGATGGTCAAACGCAAGTCAGGCAAAGCAACGATACGTCCGTGCCCTGCACGCCGCACTAGACGTGTCCGACCTAAATGCTTTTCATTTACACATTTTGGTTTGGGAGAGTAGCATGCCTGGCTGATGAATTTAATCAGCTGGTTGGATTGGACAACCAAAACAGAGGCATTTTGCACATGGCTCGCCACTTTCTGCCGGGTGTACATTGCTCTTTCGAGACATTAAGCAGGAGATAAGGAATGTCGACCTGTATGTTTTTCAGATTCCGTTTTTGGCCGAAGGGATCAGGATCCATGGAGACAAAGTCACAGAAGCACTGAGGCCGTTTCATGAGAGAATGGAGGCCTGTTTCAGACAGTTAAAGGAGAAAGTGGAGAAGCAGTACGGCGTCCGGACCATGGTGAGTGGCTGGCGTGGCAGGAGTCGGGGGGCACGTCTCTTCATCACACCGTCTGACCATGACAGGCCCACAGGGCAGAGAACCCGAGTCCTGCCCGTGGTGCCCACTTAGGAAGTGGGACAAGGACCCTCTGCCCCCTCCTCAGGTCCTCTGCCAGCGAATCTAGTCACCTCCTTTCAGTAACTGGAAATGTTTGGGTGAGCAAGCTTGAGTAAATGTGCTTGATCACCGTGTACCCTGCCCACAGCTGTGAATGCAATCTCCCCTTAGAGTCAAGGAGCAACAGAAAAATCTCATCAACCCACGGGACTCAGGCTGGTTCATGGAAACCCTCCTTCCAATCACACAGCACAGGCAGAGGGTTAAAGCACACACAGGATAACAGCACTCATGATGTCCCAGAGCTGAGATGGAGCCTGTGCCCAGACCAAGGTCAGAGTCATTGAGGGGAGGAACAGTTCATTGAAGTCTGAATCTTACCTGCTGGAGGAAGTGGCCATTGATCTAAGTCAAGGGTAAGCTGCAGGAGGTGGGCAGGATGACACCCGGAGAGAGGACTCACTCAGCAAAGGCTGGTGGCAGGAATCTGAATGGCAAGCCAGGGGCTGGTGCAGACACAACCATGCCTTGGGCAGAAGACAATTCGTAGGGCAGACTCGAAAAGATACCCAGCCTCACAGAGCCTGGACTGCTGGGAGACTCTGTTCTCGGGTAAAGGGCAGACCTGGGCTTATACTAAGAGTTTATGTAAGGTTTCTGAGCCAAGGCTAACATCAAGAGCATCATAAAAGAATGACTGGTAATTTTTTTATATATTGTATGCGTCTTTTTTGGTTTGGGTTTTTTTTTTTTTTTTTTTTTTTTTTTAATGTTGGAGAATGGCTGATTATCAATGTTGTGATAGTTTCTAGTGTCTGACTCTTCGCAACCCCATGGACTGTAGCCCTCCAGGCTCCTCTATCCATGGAATTTTCCAGATGAGAATACTGAAACAGGTTGCCATTTCCTCCTCCAGGGGATCTTCCCAACCCAAGGATCGAACCCTCATCTCTTATGCCTCCTGCACTAGCAGGCGGGTTCTTTACCAGCTGGGCCACCGGGGAAGGCTGGTTTCAGGTATACAGCAGACATACACGTACGTGTATCCATTCTGCCCCACACTCTGCTCCCATGCAGCCTGCCACGTAACATGGAGCAGAGTACCTGACAGTTTAAGGCCTGTGGTGGGCTTGAGACAGTCTTCATGAGCTGGGTCTTAGTACCTCTGGGGGCAGGGCCAGGCACCACACCTCAGAGTGCCCCCATGGTGTGCAGTTCAGAGCATCATTTCCTTCCTTACTTAGGGTCTCTGGGAATCTTGGTGCGTCCTAGCCTTGACTGTGGGCTCGGGGGGTGTCTGCCTGAACAGATGGTCCCCTTTCTCCACTGTTCAGAGGTAAACATCAGTGTGGCAAAAAGAGGCAGTGACACCTCTTCTGGTCTCCTGGAATCCCATGCCCACTGGCATGGACCGGGTGTCTGCGAGCAGGTCTAACAGGTTATCCTGCAAAGGGAAGGCAGGCTGCTGCAGTTACTCCACCGCTCAGGACCCACGGCCCTCTACCCCCTAAAGAACCACCTGTCCAACCAGGCACACCATTCTGGCTTCATTTTTAGCCCAGCTCCATCTGTCTGCCATTCTTGAAAGTTCTCTGCTACTCTATGTTGAACTGACTTGTTCTTTTCCCACACATCTGTCTCACTTAGCAAACGCTAATTTAGTGCTTACGTGAGCCTGGGACCCTTTGTTTCGCAAGTAGGAAGTGCAGCCTGAGGAAGGAGGTACTGCGGACATTTCAAGGTGGGGGAACCCCCCTCGTTTAGAGGCAGAGGAACCTGGGAAGGGCCCCTAGCCTGAGGCCTCACGCTCCTAAGTGGCAAAGCTCTTCTTCTCTTGCCCTTGCGGTTGGAGACAAGTCAGGAGCAGGACTCCTCCCCAGATGGGTTGACTTGGCTGTGATTACACCCTGTGCCCCCCCACCACCCTGAGCCCTGCTGCCCATGCCCAGGCCCCAGTGCCTCCAAGCCCAGGACCTAATGCTCATCAGATGAGGTGTCTGTGGCCTTGGCCAGAGCAGAGCATGAGCTGAGAGTAACTCAGCTGCCAGGCTGTGGTCTGAAGACCCAGCAGGTGGGAATCCAAGACTGTCAGCCCCACAGGAGCAGCTCCAGATGAACAGGCTTAGGAATCAGGATACTCTCCTGCCCACCCGCCCCAGAGGACCCTTCATGTAAGTCAGAGTCCTTGAGCCATGCTTGATCACTTTGGAGCTTGCAACTCATTACAATCAGCGTCGAGCGGCCGGAAGAGTTTCAGAGAGCATCACGGTGCACCTCTTTCAAAGTCTGATGCCACTTTTAATTCTTTCTAAGAAATAAACGCTTGTGCAAGCTCCATGTTCTCTTTCTAAGTGAAACGCTTCCTCTTTGATCAATCATTTCCTGTATATTTCAAAATGACAGAAATCTGTCTGGCTCATCAGAACTTCCTTCATACCCCTGTCTTCTGCTGTGATTCATTATTTTGGTGCAGGCTTGCTCTTGACCATGGGGGCGGGGGTAGGGGCGTAGGCAGGAAGGCGAGGCTGCCATGTGGGCGGTGGTCTGCCGTCCTTAGCTGGGGATAAGCCATGCACCACACCCTGAGAAGGCATCTTCTCCACCACTGTCCAACCCCTTCACGGGGGCAGCCAGAGCATCTTGGGAATCCCGTCAGGAACAGAATTAAGTAAGGGTGCGTTTCTCACCTGTGGTGGCTCGTCCCCTGAAGCTGCCTTCCTGAGTCCCGCCTTCATCCTGGGACCCCCAAAGGCAGGTTCTGCAGCCAGCCTCCCTTAAGCAAACAGGAGGCCGGATACCCTGTCATTCTCTGAAAAATGTGGTGATAAAATGCAGTCTGAAATGAGGCTTTCCCTTCTTATCTACTTTGAGAACTTTCAAGCATCTCAGAATACTTTAAAAAGAAATATACTGTCATCCGGTTTAAAAAAAAAGATGGATTTAAAAATAAAAACCCCATAGAAAGGACATAAACCATTTTGTCAATTTTTCTGAGCCAGCCTATGCTGTAGAAAGGGAAGACTTGGACGCCCTCTGACTCCTAATCCATGAGCGGCTCCATCAGACCTGTCTGGCCTGCTCAGCTTTGGCCTCATCCTGCCAGCCCTCGGCTCTGAAGAGCTGCCACTTCCCAAAGGAAAGCACAGGAACCCCAGCTCCTCCTGCTACTTGGGGAGGGAGGCGTGCAGAGCCTGGGGCCCCCAGAGTGGAGGCCACGAGCCTCAGTCACGTTCAGCACCAGCCCCGTGCCTTCGCTGGCCCTTGGCCATACAGGAGGCGTCTGCTCATAGGCTCCTGAAAGTTCCGAGTTTGTCCTCCACTCCTTCCCTCTCTGGTTCATTCGAGTCTGATAAGAACAGAGAGCCTCCCGTGGCCCTGCTCTTTCTCCACTGTCATCCTCTATCGCTTTCTGCATCACCTGGTTGCAGCCCTGAGCTCAGACCCACCCATCCACCTGCCTCTGGGCCCCTCCACCCCTGTGCCCAGAAGAGCCCACGCCGTCCACCCACTCCAGCTCCCCGGGCTGGTCCCCCTCCACCACTGTCAGCAGACAAGACACCCAGAAGCTGCTGTTCATCCTTCTCGAGTCCTCGCCATGGTGTGCACAGACGGTGCTGTGGCTCACCCGTCACCCCTGCCTCCAGGACTTTACCCCTCCAGCCCTCCCTCAGGGCTTCCCGGGTGGCTCAGCAGGAAAGAGTCTGCCTGCCAGTGCGGGAGATGGAGGAGACACGGGTTCGATCCTGGGTTGGGAAGATCCCCTGGAGGAGGAAATGACAATCCACTCCAGTCATCTTACCTGGAAAATTCCATGGACAGAGGAGCCTGGCGGGCTATAATAGTCCATGGGGTCAAAAAGAGCCGGACACATTTGAATGACTAAGCAACAACAAGAGGGCCTCCTCCCCCATTGCCAGGGAGACATGTTCTAGTGGTTTTCTTACTGGGATCCATGGAACCCCGGGGTTCCTCAGAGGCCACTAAGTGGGGTGTGCATTGGGAGGGTAAGCTGATGACCCCCCACCTCCAGAGAGAAGTTCCCCTTGCCCTCTTCTATATGCTGGAGTTCAACAGAATATTCCAACCAAGAGAAGAGTGGCTGATAAGGCTTGGAGGGCAGTCAAGGTGCGGGCTCCAGGCGGTCACCCTGAGGCTGTGTGTCCTAGAGCACCCCATCTCTCCCCCTCCCACCTGGCCCCACCCCTCCCTCCTAATGTACCCCTGTGCATGCGCCCCTTCCTAGGGCCCAGCCTGTTGTCCCGTTGGGTTTCCAGTCCACAGCTGGCATTTATGCAGCATTTGGAAAGGGACGTTTCTAGAAGACTGAAACGGGCCTGCGTCTCACCATACCCCCATGAAACCCCATCACCATGATCAAACTCAGTGAAACCAGCCATCCCCAGGACGCCATGGGCAGTTTGCACCCATGGTGGGTGTAGGTAGGGCCTTCCAGACCACCCTGGAGATGAGGATGGTAACCGTGTGCGTCCTGGGACACGCAGGCATGCTCCTGTGAGGGGCTGGAGCATCTGTGCTTCATGTCTGTAACGCGAGCAGGGCACTGGAGGCTGCCATTCGTGTAGCCGCCCTGCCTGTCACCTGTGTCATTGCAGGTCGTCCTTGCCAGCCTCTCAAGGTGACATGACTATCCCCTGTGTGCTCAGGAGGAAGCTAGGTGTCCGAGCAGTTCCTTGTTTTATGCGAGGTCACGCAGTCCGTGCCGGGACCAACATTCCCATCTGGTGGTCTCCCCGACCCCCGCCCCCACTCAGTGCCTGTCCTGCTGCAGGGACACAGATGTCCCCTCTCTCACAATGTCCTAGCACTGGAGCTACCTGGTAAGGAGTGGGAGGCCCTGATGGCTTCAGATGAAAAAGCAGAAATCCTGGCTGCTCGATTTCTAGAGGCTCTGCTGGGTCAAGAAGGGCTTGTGAGGTGAATGGCCCAGGAGGAGGGCCTAGGGCCACTCCCAGTGGGTGCCCTGCTGTCACAAGACCACCAGTGGCTTCTGGCCCTCCCCAGCCGGAGCCCCCACCTGCATCCCCTTTGCTTCATTCTTCGCAGTCTTCGCGTCCATGCTCATGCATCCTGACCAAGACTCAAGGCTGCCTCTCGGGGCGCATTGCCAGCCCTGTGTGATTGGGGTCGTTCGCAGCTGCTTGGGTCTTCCCAAGAGCTGGATGAGGGCAGCCTGTGGCCATATGCACCTCCTGGTCCACGGCTGGCTGGCTCCTGTGTGCCCACTCCCTTGACCCTGGCTGCTGTGAAGATCATTTCATCAGAGAAGTGGATACATTGTACAACTAAGCTACAAAGACACATTGTACAACAGGAGGGATATAGTCAGTATTTTATAATCACTAGAAATGGAATATAACCTTAAAGGCTGAGAAGAAGATACTGTAGACTTTGAGTCTTTAGAAACATTTTTACAATTTAGGCTAATCTGCAAGTCGCCATTTCCTTTTAGTTGCCTTGTAAAAGGCAGTTCATGGCAAAGGCTGTCTCCCTGGAGTTGGGCAATGGCGCCGTCATCGGTGCTGAAGTTAAGGCTGACCAGACCCTCGGCACTGGCAGATTGCAGCTGCGTATTGAGCCGATGGTCAGCAAACTACGGCCTGACATCTGTTTTGTAAATAAAGCGTTTTTGGAACTCAGCCGTACTTATTTATTTCTGTATTGTGTATAGCTGTTTCCATGCTTGGGACAGAGACCTTACGGCCTGCAGTCTAAAGTACTTGTCATTTTCCCCTTTGCGGAAAACGTTTACCAGCTCCTGCTTTAAAGTGTTCTTTTGCGACGTTGAACCTCTTACTATTTTTTACAAGCTTATTTCATTGACGTATAGTTGATTTACAGTGTCGTGTTAAATGCTGCTGGACAGCACAGTGATTCAGTTATACATATATATGTTTTTCATATTCTTTTCCATTAGGATTTATCACAGGGTGTTGAATACAGTTCCCTGTACTTTACAGTTTATCCATTTTCTGTGTAATAGTCTGCATCTGCTAATCCCAAGCTCCCCATCCCGTCCCCCCCGAACCCCTGTCCCCCTTGGCACCCACAAGTCTGTTGAGCCTTTTACTATTGAAGAGATAAGGTACAGGTCCAATAGTATTTCATGGGCAAAACGTAGTTAAGAAACAGACCCTCTTATCAGTGGTGTTATATAATCTGTAACCAACCCTGGTCCCAAGCAGTTTTTCTATTGGAGATGGGCTGAATGAACGCCAGCTTTGGTAGCATGGGCCTGGGGTTGAGGGAGGTTGAGCCACACAGAGAGGGCATGCTCTACAGACGTTTGATTTCCACATCCTGAGGGTTAAAAAAAAAAGTTTCTGCACCAGCTGCTGTCCCAGCTGTGCCAACATCTGGCTCGAAGGGCAGGTACATGAGCATTTTGTAGCTAATTAGGTGTTGACATGTGCTGTATTTCAGTGACACTTATTTTGTTAATATACAGTCTATGACAAACAGAGAGTGGAAAACTCTATCCAGAGACTGTTTTTCTCTAGAAGGCATCACTGGTCCACTTCCTGCTAAGAAGGAGGCGCTTTAGCAACTCCAGCCATGGATCCAGCTAACCTGCTGTACCAGTCACTGGCAGGGAAGGAAACCCGCCTTTAACTAAGCAGCAGGAGCATCTCATTTTAGTCTAGAGAAGTTCAGTCCCTGTGCCTCCGTGTATTTTGGTAATCTGCTTGGTTTGTCAGCATGCAGAGATGTACACAGTTCATCTAAACATCTTGCAAAGTCCTTAAGTCACATTCTAGATGTTTTCTGTAAGTTACAATTCCTGGTCGATCAGTGCATTGTACTGACTTTGGAGCATGGTAAGGCATTGTGGTCTTGGTAAAGAAAACTGCATTTTAAATTAAAAAAAAAAAAAACCAACAAGAAAGTTTTTTCTGGTATTTTTCACAGTATCAAATCATATTTCAAAAAATCTCCAGATAACCATGGTTTTCACCTTCAGCTTTGGACAGGAACATTAACTGTTCATAATAGTGTGGATTACTTTGGTATAGACTCTAGGCTGCTAAGACCACTCGGTCTGAGGTGTCTGACCATGCCAGGCTGGACATCTTTTGGCATGGACATCAAGCGAGTCTCTCTCTTTCTGCCCCAACCCAGCCCTCAAGTCTGGACGACAGAAGAGGCAGCCGTCCCCGGTCCATGGTCCGATCCTTCACCATGCCTTCCTCGTCCCGGCCTCTATCCGTGGCTTCTGTCTCCTCCCTCTCATCCGACAGCACCCCTTCCAGGCCTGGCTCTGATGGGTGAGTCTGGCTCAGCAGTAGGGAGGGAAGAGAAGGGCTGGAGGGGTTGCGAGGAGCTCTCCAGGGTCCTGGATTTGTTTCATCACAGCTGAGAGGATTTCTGAAACTCAACACTCCCTTTGAAACAGAGATCATCCAAGACCTTTACAACCATGGTGCCACTAAGACTTGTAGGGTCTTAGGAATTTTTGAGAACAATCTCAGTTTGGGATCCACTTTGGGTGAGACTTCCATCAAACTATAAAGCCTCAGTGAGTGTCCAGTCCTTGTCAACGTGCCCTGAAACACTGAGGTGCATTCCTTGCCAGTGGTGTGCTGTGCTTTCATCCCTTGCTCACTTCCAAGGCGTCACACCAGGGCAAGCCTGTCATACTCGGGCAGGCTTCCCTGAAGGCCGGCCGGGCCACTTTCTTGCTGCAAGATCTTTTTTGAGACCCAGTGTTGCTCTTGAGCACTGCTCTTAAGCCAAAGTCACTAAGAAGGGAACAAGGATGGAACAGACGAGTAAACATCTCGTTGCACTCCCACTGTGTCTTCTGCAAAGACAGCCTCGATGTTGACATTTTTGTGTGTTTAGTGAGTAGCCTACATGTAAAGCTTGTTCTGATTATACAGAAAGAAAAAAATGTCATGTTTAGTTTAAACATCCGAGAACTAATTGTTTTACCGTCAAGTCTGCACAATTGTGTGTTTGTCCAAGCCCATTTGGTTTACAATCCATCATCTTATCAAACCCGCAGGCTCTTGGCCCCTGCAACCCGCAGACACAAACTCCCAGAGCACCCCAAGAGATAGCTCCAACCCCAGTGCCCTCTGTAGCTAACAGCTAGCATGCCCAATGGAGGAGAGAAAACTGTTCCTACGTGTTTTTTTTCTCTTTCCCCTAACAGTAATTTTTGTCAGTGTCTGCTACTTATAAGGCCAAGTCCATATGGAAATTCTCAATTTAGAGGTATTTAAATCAAGTGCGCTTGTCACTTAGAGCAAGATTGCTAAAGAAACTTAATTCAACTTCTCCACAAGTAAATCCCCAGGCTAGTTATGAAAAGGGTTTTATATTTCCAGGAATACAGGGGCGAGAGCAAAGAGTGAGCTAGAGGTTTTAGATGGAAGAATTCCGTCCTGCACATGTGACTACATGAGTGGAAACCAGTCTCCTGCCCTGGAGCCATATGTTTAACCTTAAACTAGAAGGCATCTTTATCAGAGTCCAGACTTTTGGTCATTCACAGGGTTGTCACCCGTCGCTACCTAACTAATGTGGAAGAAGTGAGACTGTGGTCTCAGATGGCGTTGGTGGTGTGCAGCATAAAGTTCATCCTGCTGGCAGTTGCCTCTCGTCCTGGGAAACATTTACAGCCCAGCCTCTTCTTTGATGCTTTGTGTACTTGTCTGGATTTCATAGCACAGGTTTCGCCCCGAGCTAGAAGACGTCCATTAATCCTTTATTTCCCTATATTAATTGTCTCAAGTTCTGTAAAACCTAGGATAAAATCATAAAGGTCTTTTAAATTGTTTTTTATAAGAGATGTAATATTTAACACCTAATGGATGTTGATTTGTTGCTAATTGCATATCTAGATATCCCGAAATGCCTTCATAATCAAAGTTAACACTGGTGTATTTCATCAATCATCTTCAAGTTTTTATTATGAAAAAGTTTCACGGGAAACATAATACCATAATGAGGCCCTGGGCCCATCGCCTGTGAGCCAACTTCAACAGTGATCACCTCCCAGCCCATCTTCTTTCAGTCTGTACTCCACCCTCTCCCTCCTCCATATTATATATGAAGCAAGTCTCAGACATGTGATTTCATCTGTAAACATTTCAGTGTGAATTTCTAAATGGTAGGAACTTAGGAAAAAACTATCTTTAGCACAGGTGAAAAATGAACAGTCATTCCATACCATCATCAGATATTGGTTTTAATTTCCAGCTGGGTCATAAATGGTTGTTTTTTTTTTTTTTTTTTTTTTTTAGTTTGCTTGAAACTGATCCAGATAAGACTCCCACTTTGGAGTTGGCTGCCATACCTCTTTGCATACGTGCTAGATCGCTTCAGTCGTGTCTGACCCTTTGTGACCCTATGGACGATAGCTTACCAGGCTCCTCCGTCCATGGGATTCTCCAGGCAAGAATACTGGAGTGGGTTGCCGTGCCCGCCTCCAGGGGATCTTCCCGACCCGGGGACTGAACCCGCGTCTGTCACGTCTCCTGCATTGGCAGGCGGGTTTGTTTTTTTTTTACCACCAGTGCTACCTGGGCAGCCCTGCTGTATCTCTTTAGTTCTCTTTTAATCAATAGATTTCCTCCTTCCACTCTCTTCTTTTCATTTCTCTTCCTTGTAGTTTATTTGTTGAAAACTGCAGGCTGCTGCTGGTGCAATCCAGATTGTTTTGACTGCATCTCCGACAGGGTTATTGACTGTATCTCCGTGTCCCTCCTATTTCCTTCAGGTTGGTGGTCCCATCTAGAGACTTACACAGATTCAGGCTTGATTTGGGGGCAGAATGACTTCATAGGTTCTTCCATTCAGAAGGACATTGTGCCTGACTGTCTCTCTTGCGGTGATGTTAGCAGCTATTGATAATCAATGCCTACATTCAATACCATTACTGTTCAAATCCCTCTGCCCATCCAGTTTTTTTCTTTTTTTTAACAAAACAAAGGAGATGTGTTTCTTGCTCTCAGCGGTCAGCATCTTCCCTGGGTTTGAAATGTGCTTCTCTGAATGGTCCAGCTCCGTGTGGATGTCTGCGGCGCCTCTCTCATGCCAGGGAGCCAAGCTGCTGGAATGGCCTTTTGATTCAAGCAGCGCTTTAGTTCTCCATTTCCCACTCACAAGTAACTTTGAAAGAAACCACAGCTAGGATGGAAATGCGACCAGCTTTCTAAGTTGCCTTCTCTTAACGATCATTCTCCCCTCGAGGAAACCGATTTACTCTCCGGCTGTTTCGGGAAGTCAATCTTGGAAGGTCGCAGTGAGGACAGGGGACTCTCATAGGCTGGCTTGGGAACCTGGCCTCTTATCCCACATTACGGGGGATGGAGTTAGCCCACCCATGGGGCTCTGGGACTGTCTGAGGAGCTCGAAGGCAGGGAGCTTCCATGAACCCTCTCAGCTGACCATCTTGCTTCTTTCTAACCATATAGAAATGAGGTGTGGGCTGCACTTTAGAAACACTTTAATCAGAAATCACAGTATGTGCTGTTTCTCCTATAGGACCATATGACTCGCTTCTTTGAATAGATCACATCTCTTTTTAAATACCATTTTCTTTTCATTCTGTGAATGAGTCGTCCAGTCCACAGTGCTCAGAGGCAGTGGACCCTCACCAGGAGGTGGCAGAGCTGGGACCCAAATCCTTCTCAAGCTCAGTTCTTGGCTGAAAATCTCAGGGCAACTCCACATCCTTAGGAACTAGAGTTGACTTCTTTCTCACTGAGCCATCAAAGGCTTTCGAGTGGAAGCTCCCTGTGTACCAATACAGACATTTCTTCGCGTCAGCATCTGCCTATTTCTCCTGTTCACATTCATAAATATTTCAGTGTGAATCTCTAAAAAGTGAGAACTTCCTTTTGGAAATAGACCTCAAATACCTTCCTCCGGCCATAAATCAACAATAGCCCCTGAATGTCATCATCCCATAATGCATTCAGGCTTTACATTTCCGTGTTGTCCTGTCTGTGTTGTTTTCTTCCCCCAGTTTGTTTCTATCGCGATGCAAGACTGTCACCATGGCAATTGGTAATAAGTATCATAGGTGGCCCTTGAGCTTCCTTTCAAAATTATTTCTTTCCTTGTAAAGTTGGGCGGTCCCCAGACAGCAGCTGATTCATTGTGAGTGACTTTACATGGATCCGCAGGGCAAAAAGCAACAGTTTCTCCTAGAAAGACATCATTGATTGAAAAAAAAAAAAAACACAACGTTTTCTTTAGGTTCGCTCTGGAACCCCTCCTGCCGAAGAAAATGCACTCCCGGTCCCAGGACAAGCTGGACAAGGATGACCCTGACAAAGAGAAGAAGGACAAGAAGAAGGAAAAAAGGAACAGCAAGCATCAAGAGATATTTGATAAAGAATTTAAACCCACCGACATTCCCCTGCAGCAATCTGAGGCTGTGATCCTTTCAGAAACGGTAATTTCACAGGGAGCTCTCCCTCACTGATTGGTAGCTGCCGCAGGGGGCCTGTCTTTGCTCCACATTTTGCCGAGGGGGCTGTCCATCAGATTTCACTGAGTGGGCTGGGAATAGTCATTTGAGAATCCAGGGTCTCTCGCATCCCTGCCCTTGTGTAACTGGTGCCCCAGGACATCAGAGGCTCAGAGCAGACCCACGTCTCTCTGGAGGATGCTGGTCTTTGCCTCCATCCCCTCATCCCCGGTGCTGGGCGGCGGGGGCGGGGAGGGGGGCGGGCAGCTGTCAGCGGGACCCACAGGGTTCTGGGCTCTGCAGCGAAGTGGGCCT
This sequence comes from Oryx dammah, assembly GCF_014754425.2. Classification (NCBI taxonomy): domain Eukaryota; kingdom Metazoa; phylum Chordata; class Mammalia; order Artiodactyla; family Bovidae; genus Oryx; species Oryx dammah. The sequence goes on from NW_024070198.1 coordinate 45,509,974, forward strand.
CGCTCATTAGACACCCAGACGTCTCAGGAGATGAACAGGGTGCTTGTGTTGTCAGGAAACAGTAATTCCAGGTCAGCTAATGCCATTCCCCCACCCCTTCCTGACCAGATATTGCTAAGCTGGTGTTCTGCGGGAGTGTTATAATCTGCTCAGTTAGAGTCCCAGAGCCCCTTCCCACAGGTTCTGCCAACCATACGCATTTCCGTGTTATCCTCCTCGCCTCATCTGTTCCATGCTTAAATCCCCTGGCCGTCTTTCACAAGGATTTGGGGGGACTTAATTGGTGCTGGTGATTTGACATTAAAAACGGATCCCAGGGACTCTCGTTCATTCCAGAGACCAGGGTGTGTGGCAACAGGGAAACCCAAGTGGCACGCTCTCCTCCCAGGCCTGGGCTGGGACGGGGGAGTGGGAGGGGTGCCAGCTGATGCTCCCAGCAGTGTGTTGCAGTGTTTGGAGTCTGGGTGCAAACTGAGGGCAGCTTCTGGGGTGAACTTTATTCAGAACGTGCTATTTGTGAACTGGAGACAAAGCAAAGAGGAGGCTCTCACAGGCCATCAGCTTCAAAGGTTAAGTTGGGCCTGGAGCTACCACCTCCTTGCAGTGGAAGGCCGTTTGCCTCTACAGTGCCCAAGAATGTGCCTGCCCTGGGCAGAAGCCCCTGACCCCTGACCAGGCCTGGCGGTTACTGAATGGTTGCTTATCAAAGGGCTCAGGTGGGACCACTGTTTAATAAGACACACTTCACTGCTTGCTTATATCTTCAACACCAGAAGGCATGTTTCATCCAGACCCTTTGTCATAGAGACCAGCAGTCACGTGCTACTTGGGTGTCTAGAGGAGAAGGGAGACCCCAGACCACACATGGTCTTCCTGCAGGCGAATGCTATTGTGAGGCCTTTGGACAGAGCTCTGACTGCATCTGGGCTGCGGTGTTTCATGGCAGAAGTAGGCAGCCCAGGGTACAGGGCTCAGGAAGGGACTGGCCACTGGCTAGCGCTCACGTGTGACCTCCCGCGGTGCGATCCAGAGGTTTCTCATGATGCCCCTTCCCCCTACCCCCCGGTGGGCTCTGTCCACTCTTTTGGAAAGCTGAGCGGTCAGCAACACTGCTGGGGCTGCCCAGCATCCCCTTCCTTCTCCCGAGTGTCCAGACGCCCTACCTGGACAGGCAAACTAACAGCAACATTTTCTGAACATTTGCTCAGTGCAGACCTTGTGGAAGTCTGTCGTACATTTTTCTTTAAGCTCTACTTTGAGATGGTAAAGCGGAAGGCCTCAGAGAATTTGAGCCAAGTGACAGAGTTGATCCAAATTAAGTTCCGTGACAAGAAGACAAAGGATGTACCAGCTTCGGCCATCATCACAGTATAACTTCTGTCCCTCCCCACTGTGGTCCCGCTTTCCTGCAGACAGGCTGAGTTCAACCCAAAGCGCCACCCCCACCCCCCGAACCCCAGCGGGCCCAAGTACTCTCCGAAAATGCACCAGAACCCACCGAGGTCAGAGCACAGAACCTTGACCCCTGCTGTCAGCCTCTGAGGAGTCTCAGAATAGCCACAGCTGCAGTGCTAAGGGGCCAGGCACTCTGGCTTCTTGCCGGAGGCAGGCTGGCTGTTCTTGGTCCAGCCGAGGTCCCAGTCTGTCCTCTGGGTGACAGGTGCTGGCAAGGTCTGTGGGTCCAGCTGGGCACTTGGAGTTTCCTATTCAAGCCTCCGTGTGCCCGTGACCGGCCAGGTGCTGCAGGACAGAGCGGGTTGGCAGGGGGTGGGGGTCTCAGGGAGCGAAGATGACAGAGTGGCAGCAGCAGCCCCATCCCCAGGGTTGTGCCCTGGGCCCCTGGGGTTGCTGCACTCTTGGCACCCACCTGCCCCCTCTCCACACTTCTGCAGAGGTTTTCTCTTTGGGGCTGAGTTCACCTTCCTACCTGAATTCGCATCATCAGCAATGCCATGACCTCTGGCTGAGCCTCTCAGGACCTGGAGCAGGGGAGGGGCCCTCCACGTGCCATTTGCATCTCACCAGTAAACCATCCCCTGCCCCTTGAACTGTCAGGATGTCCTCTGATGGGAAGGGAAGGGTGGGAAGAGCACCTTGAGTCCCTCTTCGGTCCCCACACACATGCCCCCAAGGGGAGCCCCGAGCTCAGCCAGGCTGTCCCAGGCCTTCCACAGCAGGTGGGCAGTTTCTGCAAATGAGTGGTGATGCCTGGACTCCAGGGTCTGCTTTGTTGGCTTAGGACAGTTCCAGAAGCCAGCCTGTTGGCCAGTGGACCCTCAACCACCCGGCTTACAAAAGGACTTAAGCCTTCCTTGCCTCCTTCCAGCCTCCAGGGAGGCCCTGTCTTTGCAGACCACGCAGTGGAACACGCTGCTGCCCACCCACTCTGCAGCTGGCCCTCACCAGCAGGCCCCCCCTACCCTGGGGAATCAAGCCCCAGTGCCAAGCCCAAAGCCCTGCCCATCCTGGGGCCAAAATCTTGATTCTTCTTTCTCAGCTGGCTTAATAACTGTCCTCATTACTCCTACCTGAGAGTATTTTGGACTGCTCATGCTCCCCCAGATCTGTCAATCTGAGACCAAGTTGTAAGACGTAGGGAAATAAAAATTCCCAATGTTACAGACACGGGAAAAGGCTTAGCTACTTAAAGTCAGGTGCATCTGAAAGTCAGAGATGGGGAAGACAAATGCAATGAGAAGTAGAAAGAATTCCTATCAGTCATAGCATAGCTTGAGAGAAGAAAGAGAAGGTGAGTGAAGGAAATCCTTTAGCAAGTTTCTAGACTTCCACACACCTGCCAAGAAAGACCAAGAAATTAGTCCCCTGGGGTGTTCTGGTCACTGCACAGGTCATTGAATCCACTCCCCACCCAGAGGGACACTCCCTCACACCAAGTGTCTGCGTCACATTCCTGTTCAGGAGACACGGATGTGACATCCCCCCCGACTGTGTAAGGAGACTGGGTGAGGCCTGGGTTAGTTTGCCAGGATCGCAAGAACGGCATCCCACAGGCTGGGTGGCTTCAGCAGAGGCCGATGGTCTCACAATCTGGAGGCTGGACATCCAAGGCCAAGGTGCCAGCAGGGCTGGCTTCCTTTGAGGCTGCGGGGGGCTCTGCTCCAGCCCCTTGCCCAGCATTCCCTTCTCCCTGCATCTCTGCCTTCATCTTCACACGGTGCCGTCCTGTGCGCTTGTGTCTGGGTCCGAATCTCCCCGCTTTATAAGGACACCAGTCACACTAGATTAGGATCTGCTGTAACAGCGTCACCCGACCTTGACCGTCGGCAAGACCGTGTTTCCAGATGTGGTCATCTGCACCGGCGCTGCAGGTCAGGACTTCCACAGAGGAAGCGTTGAAGTGCCATTAAGTCAGCCCAGTGTCTGCTCAGCGCTCAGCGGCTCAGTCGTATCCGACTCTTCCTGACCTCATGGACTGTAGCCTACCAGGCTCCTCTGTCCATGGAATTCTCCGGCCAAGAATATTGGAGAGGGTTGCCATGCCTTTCACCCGGGGATCTTCCAGACCCAGTGATCGAACCCACATCTCCAGCATTGGCAGGTGGTTCTTTCCCACTGAGCCACCTAGGACGGACCCTCACTATGCTCTCTCTGTCCCTCCCTCGTAGATCAGCCCCCTGCGGCCCCAGAGACCGAAGAGCCAGGTGATCAACGCCATGGGGGGCGAGCGGCGCTTCTCGGTGTCCCCATCCTCCCCGTCCGCCCAGGCCACGCCGCCCCCAGTCATGCCGAGGGCCAAGCTCAGCTTCAGCCTGCAGTCCAGTAAGTGAGACGTCATCCCGTGTGAATTCCTGACGTTGCGCTGTGACCTCCGCCCTCTGTTGAAGGCTCTCACTTTAGACCAGCTTCTTTTTAGTCCAGCAGCCGGCGAGAGTGTTGGTGAGCCCCTGACTTTGAGAAGTGTCCCCTGGGACTGGAGTGGGTCAGGCCACAGCTGAGTCCTGGGTTCCTGTGCTCCCTGGATGGACGCAGGACCCAGCCAGCGCTCCGGACCTCCTGGGTGCTGGGGGTGACTTGAGAGCACGTGGGGCATCCCCCATCCTGTGTCATGAGATGATGCAGCCCACAGGGTGGGGAAGGGGCCTTTCTGTGTGCAGGAGGAATGGGAAGGAAGGAGCCCTTCCAGGCCATGCTGAGGGGCTAAGGGTAGAACTTACCTTCCAGTTCTGCCCGATTTCTAGGGCTGCTCAGCATAATTCCTACAGACTTGGTGGCCCCAAATATCAAAAAGTTATTCTGTCATAGTCTGGAGGCCAGGAGTCTGAAATCAAGGTATCTCCAGTCCTGCTTCCATCTAGTGCAGGGGTCCCCAACCTCCAGGATCTAATGCCTGATGACCTGAGGTGGAACCGACGTAGTAATAATAGAAATAAAGTGCACAGTAAGTGTAATGCCCTTGAATCATCCCCAGACCATCCTGGCCCCACCCCCAGGTCCAGGGAAAAAAACTGTCTTCCACAGAAAGGTTGGGGACTAGTGATCTGGGGGACTCCCACAGCCCTCGGAGTTCCTTGGCTTGTATGCTCATTCCTCCAGTCTCCTCACCCCTCTCTTCCAGGCTCTGTGTTTTCTCCTCTTCTTATGGGAGACTGCAGATGGGGTTCAGGGCTCCCCATAAATCCAGGATGATCTCATCTCCAGACCCTTCTACAAAGACCCTCTTTACAAAGAAGGTCTAAGGTTCTGAGTGCGTGCTTAAGTCGCTCAGTCGTGTCCGACTCTGCGACCCCATGAATGGCAGCCCACCAGGCTCCTCTGTCCGTGGGATTTTCTGAGCAAGAATACTGGAGCGGGTTGCCCTTTCCTTCTCCAGGGGGTCTTTCTGACCCAGCGATCAAACCTGTAGTCCCCTGTGTCTCCTGCATCGCAGGGGGTTCTTTACTGCCGACCCACCTGGAAAGCCCTCTGAGGTTCCGAGTGGATGTGAGTCATGGAGGGATGCAAGTGGTACCCTGGTTTTCACCCCTGAAGTCAGGCCAGCCAGAGAGGTGACGTCCTGGCAGGAAGGAGGTGGCAGGGACTGAGGATGGCAGCAGACGAGAGAGCCAGGAGGACCCACTGTCCTCCCCGTGGCTGGAGACGGGGCGGGGAGCCTGGCCCTGGGCAGTGGTTTGTACCGGCCGCCAGCAATTGTCCTCAGCTCCTGCTTTCTTCTTGTTGCAAGGGGAGCAGCGGCCATTCCCGAGACAGTCTGTCTGGTTGGGAGTCAGGGCTGCCCCGGGGATGAGCCTCAGGGGGCCAGGCCTTGCTAGGTGCTGGAAGGGAGACGGTCTCCAGGCGGATGTCCTAGCTTCACTTCATACATCCTTATGCTGTAACCAGAGATCTTCAGAAATATTTTATTGATTTTTTTTTAAAATAAATAGTTAATAAATAGGCACATTGCCACTGCAGTGGAGGACACTTTGGTGGTCCCTTGAAATTAAACATAGAGTCCCCATAACCCCCAGCAAGCCCTCTCCTAGACATTCACCCCGGAGACCTGGACACACAGGCTCAAACAGATACTTGAGTGTGATTTGTACCCTTAAAAATGATTAAAGTGGCAAATTTTAAATAAAGGCCAGAGTAAAAGCAACCAGCCAGCCAGTCAGGAGAGCGACCATTCCATCAGAGGCCACCTTTTCACGCCTCGATTGAACCGCAAGACCTCCTTATCAATTGACACCCCTCATCCTAGGGAGCACGCTCCTAATGAACGTCTTTCCATCAGATGCATCATCGGGTAGGACACCCAACAACAAAAATACCCATTTCTCTCTTTAACATAAAAAGCAGATGATTTCTTAGAGTCTCAACAAAGGCTGAGAAAATAGCTTGTCCTAATGATCACTCCTCCCTTTGAAAACGACTCCTTTTCAATTTAAAAAAATCAGTACTGCTTCCCTTTGGCTTATTTAAAGCAGCAGTCACAGCGGCAGCTACTGCTAATACCTGCCTTTTGTAGGATCGTGGCTTTTCCTGTTGTGAGAGTTTTGACAGGCAGGTGGGCTGGTGGTGAGCTGTGTTGTTGGACTCAGCTGAGTTGCAGCTCCCTGTAGGAGGCTGGGGCAGCGACCTGGCAGACTCTGAACACTCCAGGCAGAGATGGTCCTTGTGACCCGTGAGCTGTATAGACGCCCCCAGGCGTGGCAGTAGAGGAGGGACCAGAGGAGTCGCAGGTGGACGTGGCTGTTTTTCCAGCGGTCTGATCCACCCTTTAAGCTCAGGGTTCAGCATCCCGTGATTCTCCTCGTGGCACATTCCCTTGCAGGGGACACAGCCCTGGCCTTCTCTGCCCCCTCCCGATCTCTTTGCTGCCCATTGATGAGCATTTCAGGGGGGTAAAGGGTTCCCACCACCCTGCCAGTCCTGAGAGGGCATGAAGCAGTCGAGTGGGGACACACATCGCTCCCAGTGGGGACGGGGGTGTGGTTCTCATCCTCCCCCTTTTCCAGGTTTGGAGCTGAACGGCATGACCGTGGCTGGGTTGGACGTGGCTGAAGTTCCGCCCCCTCTGCCTCTCAAAGGCACCAGCACGGACTATGGGACCTTGACCGAGAACCTGGACTTGGGCTCACCAACGCCCCCGCCCCCTCCTCCTCATCAGAGGGTAAGTCAGGGCTCAGGAATGTGAGTATGTCCTCTCTTTCCCTCCACAAGACAGGAATTCTTCCTTCTTTCCTTCCTGATGTTGGTGTGTTTACTTTGGGCAAGCCAAGGCTTGATTTCCAGGAAAGAGTGGCAGTGGTTAGAAGGCGGATGTGTGTGGCCCGGGGTCCTCTGTCATCCCCTCGGGAATGTATGCTCCCAGGGGTTCCTGTGTCATCCCCATGGAGACGTACACTCCCAGGGGGAACACGCAGAGGGGACAAAATTCCAGCCGGTGGGTCCACAGGCCACTCTCGTGACCTTGGAGGTCATTGCCCTTGAGGTGCAGTTCTTATGAAAGTTTGGTTTTGAAAAGTAGCTTTTTGTATGAAGACATTTTTCATTTGAAGAAGCTGGCTGATGCCACACACGGGGAACACATCATGCTCCTGGACACTGCCCTTGCCCTGAAGAAGCCCTGGTCCCAGCTTGGTTCCAGGCAGCCTCGCTCTCCCACTGGCCATGTGTGGGTGGGGACGGGTGCTCACCACACGAAGAAACTGTAGCCGAGCGCGAGATTTGGCTCCAGCTGGAGCACACCCCAGCTCCTCGAGGCTGCCCGTTCCTAGCCCCGCCTCTAGCCCTGGGACCTGTCCCCACCCCACTTAGACTCGGGGTGCTGGCTGTCACCAGCATGATCAGCCAACTCGGGCCCTCCTAAGCGTCAGTCCTGAGGCTAGTCCCCCCATGGAATCTGCCATTCATTTGGTCTGATGTGTGCTCACTGCTCGGGCCTCTGAGCCTGCCTACTGATGCAAATATCCTGGGAAGCCACCACAGCTGTTAGTGGAAGGGCAAACACACACCAGCTTTGGCTCCCTGTGTAAAGGCGTTGTGAATGCCGCGATATTAATCACCCGAGGCTCCTTGCTCTTGGTCTCCTATCTGACTCACCTGCAGCATGAGTGCGCCTTCAGGACGCAGGCCTGGGGGCCAGGGTGTCATCACCCGGTTTACGGGGGTGCCTCCCCGGCAGGCCCTGAGAGCTGCTGTAGGATCACGATCATTCGCCCGCTCTGGGGGCTGGTCCACAGCTTCCTGTCACTCTCACCCTCAGGCTTGGAGTCAGCTGTCTAGCTGTTGCCACTTTAAATCGTCCTTTCTTTAAAAATGGCTCACACTTGCCCGCTTGGTCTGCTTCCACAGGTAAACAAGCAACCGTCTCATCAAACCTGGAAATCGGTGTTTCTTTTGACCATTCTTTTTCTCTTTGTCATTTTTTTTTTAATAGTCATTTATTTATTTGGCTGTGCCGGTTCTTAGTTACAGCCCACAGGATCTTTAGCTGTGGTGTGTGAACTCTTAGTTGCAGGATGTGGGGTCTAGTTGCTAGACCGTGGATAGAACCCGGGCCTCTTGCATGGAGAGCAAGAAGTCTTAGCCACTGGGCCACCAGGGAAGTCCCTATTTTGACCATTCTTACCATGTCTGGGTTGGAAAGATCCCCTGGAGAAGGAGATGGCAACCCACTGCAGTGTTCTTGCCTGGGAAATCCCCTGGACAGAGGAGCCTGGTGGCCTACAGTCCAGGGGGTCATAAAGAGTCAGACAGGACTTAATAACTGAGCACTACAAAGCTGTTCTTTTACCTCTTGTTACGATGTCTAAAAATCACTATATCAGTTCTGTTTTCCACCTTGACTCTCTTCTGTCTGTTAAGCCCTGGGTCACTTTAGTATTTATTTGTCTGCGAATTAGGAGGAACTTGGGTGATGAGTTAGATGCTGCTTTGTCAGCGTCCTGCCCTTGAAACTTCTTGTCTCACGTTGAGCTGAACGTGCGCCTGCCGTGAGAGGCTGCTGACAGCGCACTCTCACCCGCAGAGGACAGTGCTCTGAGAGCCCCCCTGCTTTGCTCTGCCTGTGGCTCGTGTCCGCTTCTCCTGGCCTGTGTGTTTCTTCCTCTGCTCACTCATTCATGTGTTCATTTGTTCACTCACTCATTCTTTTACCTGGGTGGTCAGCACGTGGCCTCTCATTCACGTCATGTGCCCGCCGAGAGCAGGGCACGCGCTGCCCTTGGTCATTCATGCCCTGGCAGGTCCATTCAGTGTCTCCTCTCAACACTACAGTCGTAAATTCATTCTTGAGACTGAAAGGCAAACTATGGGCTATATCCAGCCAGCCACCTGTTTCTGTAAAAAAATTAAAAAAAAATTTTTATTGGAATATAGTTACTTTATAATGTTGTGTTCAGTTCAGTTGCTCAGTCGTGTCTGACTCTTTGCAACCCCATGAACTGCAGCACACCAGGCCTCCCTGTCCATCATCAATTCCTGGAGTTTACCCAAATCCATGTCTATTGAGTCAGTGATGCCATCCAACCATTTCCTCCTCTGTCATCCCCTTCTCCTCCTGCCCTCAATCTTTTCCAGCATCAGAGTCTTTTCCAATGAGTCAACTCTTCCCATGAGGTGGCCAGAGTACTGGAGTTTCAGCTTCAGCATCATTCCTTCCAAAGAAATCCCAGGGCTGATCTCCTTCAGAATGGACTGCTTGGATCTCCTTGCAGTCCAAGGGACTCTCAAGAGTCTTCTCCAACACCACAGTTCAAAAGCATCAATTCTTCAGTGCTTAGCTTCTTCACAGTCCAACTCTCACATCCATACATGACCACAGGAAAAACCATAGCCTTGACTAGATGGACCTTAGTTGGCAAAGTAACGTCTCTGCTTTTGAATATGCTATCCAGGTTGGTCATAACTTTTCTTCCAAGGAGTAAGCATCTTAATTTCATGGCTGCAGTCACCATCTGCAGTGATTTTGGAGCCCCAAAAAATAAAGTCTGACACTGTTTCCACTGTTTCCCCATCTATTTCCCAAGAACTGATGGGACCAGATGCCATGATGTTCGTTTTCTGAATGTTGAGCTTTAAGCCAACTTTTCCACTCTCTACTTTCACTTTCATCAAGGGGCTTTTTAGTTCCTCTTCACTTTCTACCATAAGGGTGGTGTCATCTGCATATCTGAGGTTATTGATATTTCTCCCGGCAATCTTGATTCCAGCTTGTGTTTCTTCCAGTCCAGCATGTTTCATGATGTACTCTGCATATAAGTTAAATAAGCAGGGTGACAATATACAACCTTGATGTACTCCTTTTCCTATTTGGAACCAGTCTGTTCTTCCATGTCCAGTTCTAACTGTTGCTTCCTGACCTGCATACAGATTTCTCAAGAGGCAGGTCAGGTGGTCTGGTATTCCCATCTCTTTCAGAATTTTTCACAGTTTATTGTGATCCACACAATCAAAGGCTTTGACATAGTCAATAAAGCAGAAATAGATATTTTTCGGGAACTCTCTTGCTTTTTCCATGATCCAACGGGTGTTGGCAATTTGATCTCTGGTTCCTCTGCCTTTTCTAAAACCAGCTTGAACATCAGGAAGTTCACGGTTCACGTATTGCTGAAGCCTGGCTTGGAGAATTTTGAGCATTACTTTACTAGCATGTGAGATGAGTGCAATTATGCGGTAGTTTGAGCTTTCTTTGACATTGCCTTTCTTTGGGATTGGAATGAAAACTGACTTTTTCCAGTCCTGTGGCCACTGCTGAGTTTTCCAAATTTGCTGGCATATTGAGTGCAGCACTTTCACTGCATCATCTTTCAGGATTTGAAATAGCTCAACTGGAATTCCATCACCTCCACTAGCTTTGTTCATAGTGATGCTTCTTCCTAAGGCCCACTTGACTTCACACTCCAGGATGTCTGGCTCTAGATGAGTGATCACACCATCATGATTATCTGGGTCATGAAGATCTTTTTTGTACAGTTCTTCTGTGTATTCTTGCCACCTCTTCTTAATATCTTCTGCTTCTGTTAGGTCCAGACCATTTCTGTTCTTTATCGAGCCCATCTTTGCATGAAATGTTCCCTTGGTATCTCTAATTTTCTTGAAGAGATCTCTAGTCTTTCCCATTCTGTTCTTTTCTTCTATTTCTTTGCATTGATCACTGAAGAAGGCTTTCTTATCTCTCCTTGCTATTCTTTGGAACTCTGCATTCAGATGCTTATATCTTTCCTTTTCTCCTTTGCTTTTCACCTCTCTTCTTTTCAAAACTATTTGTAAGGCCTCCCCAGACAGCCATTTTGCTTGTTTGCATTTCTTTTCCATGAGGATGGTCTTGATCCCTGTCTCCTGTACAATGTCACAAACCTCATTCCATACTTCATCAGGCACTCTATCTACCAGATCTAGGCCCTTAAATCTATTTCTCACTTCCACTGTATAATCATAAGGGATTTGATTTAGGTCATACCTGAATGGTCTAGCGGTTTTCCCTACTTTCTTCAATTTAAGTCTGAATTTGGCAATAAGGAGTTCATGATGTGAGCCACAGTCAGCTCCTGGTCTTGTTTTTGTTGACTGTATAGAGCTTCTCCATCTTTGGCTGCAAAGAATTTAATCAATCTGATTTCGGTGTTGACCATGTGGTGATGTCCATGTGTAGAGTCTTCTCTTGTGTTGTTGGAAGAGGGTGTTTGCTATGACCAGTGCCTTTTCTTGGCAAAACTCTATTAGTCTTTGCCCTGCTTCATTTCTTATTCCAAGGCCAGATTTGCCTGTTACTCCAGGTGTTTCTTGACTTCCTACTTTTGCATTCCAGTTCAGTTCAGTCGCTCAGTCGTGTCCGACTCTTTGCGACCCCATGAATCGCATCACACCAGGCCTCCCTGTCCATCACCATCTCCCGGAGTTCACTCAGACTCACGTCCATCGAGTCCGTGATGCCATCCAGCCATCTCATCCTCGGTTGTCCCCTTCTCCTCCTGCCCCCAATCCCTCCCAGCATCAAAGTCTTTTCCAATGAGTCAACTCTTGCCACGAGGTGGCCAAAGTACTGGACTTTCAGATTTAGCATCATTCCCTCCAAAGAAATCCCAGGGTTGATCTCCTTCAGAATGGACTGCTTGGATCTCCTTGCAGTCCAAGGGACTCTCAAGAGTCTTCTCCAACACCACAGTTCAAAAGCATCAATTCTTCGGTGCTCAGCCTTCTTCACAGTCCAACTCTCACATCCATACATGACCACAGGAAAAACCATAGCCTTGACTAGACAGACCTTAGTCGGCAAAGTAATGTCTCTGCTTTTGAATATGCTATCTAGGTTGGTCATAACTTTTCTTCCAAGGAGTAAGCGTCTTTTAATTTCATGGCTGCAGTCACCATCTGCAGTGATTTTGGAGCCCCAAAAAATAAAGTCTGACACTGTTTCCACTGTTTCCCCATCTATTTCCCATGAAGTGATGGGACCAGATGCCATGATGTTCGTTTTCTGAATGTTGAGCTTTAACCCAACTTTTTCACTCTCCTCTTTCCCTTTCATCAAGAGGCTTTTTAGTTCCTCTTCACTTTCTGCCATAAGGGTGGTGTATAATGAAAAGGACATCTTTTTTGGGTGTTAGTTCTAAAAGGTCATGTAGGTCTTCATAGAACTGTTCAACTTCAGCTTCTTCAGCATTACTGGTTGGGGCATAGACTTGGATTACTGTGATATTTAATGATTTGCCTTGGAAATGAACAGAGATCATTCTGTCATTTTTGAGATTGCATCCAAGTACTGCATTTCGGACTTTTGTTGACCATGATGGCTACTGCATTTCTTCTGAGGGATTCCTGCCTGCAGTAGTAGATATAATGGTCATCTGAGTTAAATTCACCCATTCCAGTCCATTTTAGTTTGCTGATTCCTGGAATGTCGACGTTCACTCTTGCCATCTCTTGTTTGACCACTTCCAATTTGCCTTGATTCATGGACCTGGCATTCGAGGTTCCTATGCAATATTGCTCTTTATAGCATCGGACCTTACTTCTATCACCAGTCACATCCACAACTGGGTATTGTTTTTGCTTTGGCTCCATCCCTTCATTCTTTCTGGAGTTATTTCTCCACTGATCTCCAGCAGCGTGTTGGGCACCTATTGACCTGGGGAGTTACTCTTTCACTATCCTATCATTTTGCCTTTTCCTACTGTTCATGGGGTTCTCAAGGCAAGAATACTGAAGTGGCTTGCCATTCCCTTCTCCATGTTGTGTTGGTTTATATTATATAGCAAAGAGAATCAGCTGTACAGGTACAGCTATACAGGTATATCCTCTCCTTGTTGGATTTTCCTCCCATTCAGGTCATCACCGAGCTCCCTGTGCTGTTCATTAGGTTCCCATCGTTGTTGTTCAGTCTCTCAGTTGTGTCTGATTCTTTGCAGCCCTGTGGACTGCAGCACACCAGGCTTTCCTGTCCTTCTCATTAGTTATCTATTTTTTATGCAGGAGTGTCTGTGTGTCACTCCCAATCTTCCAATTCATCCCACCCCCTCTACCCTTCTTGGGGTCCATACACTGTTTCTCTACGTCTGTGTCTCTGGTTCTGTTCATCTGTAACATTGGAAGACAGCTGCAGCCATTTCTTGATAAACTATGCTTCTTCCGTGAAGAGATGAAGCATCCCCTCAACCTTGCTCATCCCCATTCTTTACCAATGCAGAAGAGACTGTGGGAGAGAGACTGTTTTGTCAACAGGTCAGGGGGATGGTGGCGGCAGGGGCCAGTGTGGCCCAGCCGACCCTCTCTCGTGTGGCCTTTCCATTTCCAAGAGCACGGCAGGCCTCTGGCCCAGCCCCGGAGAGCACCTCCAAGGACTTGTTTGTCCCTGAACATCTTCAAGGGACCTGAGGAAGAACCTGTGGGTCCTCTTCCCAGGGGAGCTCAGCTGTGACGTGGCCAGGCTGCCTGGGTGGCCCTGGGTCCTGCATTGTCCCCCTTCCCTTGTTCTTGACCATTTCAGCTGCCCAGTTCTGAAACCAGTCCATTTCCAGGCACCCCTCGATCAAGAGCACATGGATTTAAAACCACCCTAGGTGGCTCAGTGGTAAAGAATCCACCTGCAGTTCAGGCCCTGGGTTCTGTCCATGGTCTTAGCAACTAGATCCCACATCCTGCCACTAAGAGTTCACATGCCACAGCTGAAGATCTAGCAGGAGATGCTAGAGACACGGGTTCAATCCCTGGGTGTGGAAGATCCCCTGGAGGAGGAAATGGCAACCCACTCCAGTATTCTTGCCTGGGAAATCCCATGGACAGGGGAGCCTGGCGGGCTACAGTCCATGGGGTTGCAAAGAGTCAGACACAACAGAACATGCAAGCTTCACGATTAAAACCACCACCCAAAGAGCAGTTGCTACACTTCTCAGAGGCTGTTCAGACGTCTGATGTATGTGCTTTGTGAAAAGTGGTTCATCAGAGACGCTGGAAAGGCCTGTGGCCACCAGCAGCCCGGTCCTGAGAGTGGTGACCTGCCAGCCCCATGTCGTGGGGAGAGGACGTTCCCACCCAGGGCTTCAGGTCAGTCTTCCCTTGCCCACCACCCCCCGCCCCCGCCACCACCCCCCTACCAGATCAGAACCTCCCGGAGACCACGTCTCTCCTGCCAGAGCGTCAGCAGTGGGCCATCCCTCATTTTCTGTCTTCCAGCATCTGCCTCCTCCTCTGCCCAGCAAGACCCCGCCACCACCCCCTCCCAAGACGACGCGCAAGCAGAACTCGGTGGACTCGGGGATCGTGCAGTGAAGCCGCGGCACCCCCCGACGGGCGAGCTGGCATCCTTCCCCTCCCTCGCATCTCCTCCCACGCCTGGCGTTTACCTCATGGGGCCTGTGATGTCTGACCTTTAGTGCAATTGCTTTTCCCTAACAGGATTTCGTCTCCAGCCACAGGGTGAGCGGGCTTTAGCATCAGGGAGTAAGGAGGCGGGTACAGGCCCAGGACACGCGGCTGTGTTTATCAGCGTCTGAGTGTGTCCATCTTGAAAGAGCCTGAGTCTTGCCCAAAAGCCCTTACTGTTTGTGCCAGATGACACATTAGCAAAGAGCCCAGTTGACCTGAGCAGAGCACGGGAAGGAGAGGTTAGAACTGTGTACTAACAGTGGACAAGTCCTCAGCTCCCCGCCAGACCCCAGGTGCCTCTCCCAGGATGTCTCACGGAACGCTCCTGCCTACACCTGGTGGTGTGACTTGCTGTGGGCTGAGGGCTCCTTCAGTCTCCGTCAGGCAACTACGGTCAGCCCTTTCTGGGAAGTTCCTGATTTCCCTCGGTATAATTTAAAATAGGATACTTCTCTGCTACTGAACACTTACTAATTTATGGAGTGGCGACACCATTAAAAATACTGGATCAAGTGGAAAACATAAGTACAAGTGTAGGAAGATCCATTTTCTCTCTTTTTAAAAAAAGGATATGTAGACCCCAGGCGATGGTTTTAATTGGGGGCCTCTTCCTGTGCTCATTCTGTACAGAAGTTTGTATATATGAGGGTCTTTAGAACTTGTTTTAATTTTTGTGGTCCTTCTGTTTATTGTCCTAGGCACCCACAAATGATTCTCAATATGTGTTCTTAACTTGTAACTGAGGGAATTGTAAAAAAGAAACACAAATTAAATTTTCTGGTTTGTTTTTTTTTTTTTTTCTCCAAAGCGCAAGCCCTAAAAATGTTCCTGGACAATGATTCCAAAAAAAAAAAAAAACTAACTTTGTATAACCTAATATTTTATTCTATCATCTATATTTTTTTATTGACTATAATCATGATATTCTTCTAGTAGGCTCGAGTTAATCATTGACAACAAAAAATAAACTGTCGTTTAAAAAGTCTCAGTGTCCGACATATTATGTTATTATCCCCTGATGTAGAATATAAAAGCCACTGCTTATACTCTGCTGCTGACTTAAAAAAAGAAAATGCACATCGTGAGAGTTGGAGTTGCAAGTTAAGTTTTATCTGGGGCAAAGTGAGAACTATAGCCCGGGAGACAGCACTTCAGATAGCACTTCAGAGAGTGCTCCAAAGAGACGGCCGGGGGAGGTCAATGGAGTACGTGCAATCAAGCACGTATTTTTTGCAGGAGGCTTCTGCTAGTCATGAGGAGCAGTGATCCCCATGAAGAATTTTAGTGCTTTTCTAGATGAGGAGATACAAGAATTGGGCTCATAAAATCGGCTCCTGAAAAACTATCTGAAGACCTGTTCTGCCAGTTTATTCCAGAGCACAGAGTGCCTCATTTCTGCTCTCCACCCTGAACTCTTTTCGGGAAGTGTGGAAGGTCAGCAGCTGCAGCAGCATCTACCTGACTTAATCCTTGTAGAGGGAGATGGCGAGTGCCAGTCTGTAGCACTGCCTTCTTAAAGAGCTCTGTGACCCATGTTTATACACGCGTACATCTTCCTCAAACACTGCTCTTCATCTCTGTTTAATTCTCTGGGGCCCAGAGCCCAGAAAGCACTCATGTCCCAGCACCCTCTGTCTGTGTGTCCTTACAGACAGAGCAGAGCTGAGCCTAGCTTAGGCTGCAACTCCCTCAACCCAACCCCAGGGCCCCCTGGCTAAGCCTCATTAACCTCTCCTTTTAACCTTCTCAGTGTCTAACGTGAGAGAGGGTTTCAATTCCTGGGATGTGCCGTTTCACTTGAGAGGCACCAGACTTCCCAGGTTTCTCTGAAGCTTAGATGGTAAGAAAAAAAGAAGGCACTGGAGTCCTGTATGCCATCCAGATGTGTCCTGGCTTAAACACAGGGTGTGACTCTGTCCCTTCCAGCCAGACCTCCCCGGAGGCTGCCACAGAACCCAGGCGACTCAGAGGAGCCTCCTCTGGCTCAACGGCTGGTGCCCCAGTTTATTTGAACTTGTCTTCAAAATCCAGTCCACCCTAGGACATTTTAGATACACGTGAACATGGATTAGTTTTCTGCTTGAATTTTTACTCTTTGACCAACATGAATATTCATCCTCCACTGAGTATGTTAGAAACTGGCTATTCACCACCATCCTAAAATGATTACAAGGACACATCCACCTGGGAGGGGCCAGCCCCTGGCCTCAGGGAGTTTTTGGATAGTCAGCATTTCACATAGCAGAAGCTATAGCTGAAATTTATAGAAGCAGTTCCTGGCCCTATGGAAATGGTTGTTTTTATTCTAGAACAGCATCTGGGTTCTAATTCTTCCCCTGCACCACGAATTCCCACACAAAGTCTCCCTGGACAATCCCTGGACTGCACACCCCACCCAGGGCCCTCTCCCATGTCCTCATCCCCCCAGTCGCCAGGAATTCCACCCTGGGCTCCAGAGGGCTGGGTGCATGGCAAATCTAACAGGAAAAGTGGACACATGTTACACATGTTACAGAAATTTCCTAATATAAATATGTAAGTGTATTTTTTTTTAATGAACTTCTCAAGCTAGGCAGACACAGTTTTTTTATTTTTGCCTTTTAAATCAAGGTTGGGCTATAGAACTAGTCAAGGGAAAACTGACCTCTGTGTCAAGTGTCTTCTGGAGGCATTCCTTCTAGAAGGAGTTTCCAGGGCACAGCTCTCCTCTGTCGATGCAGTGATATATTCCTTTTACTCTCTCTGTTTTTCATCTCCCTGTCCCCAGTCCCTGTCTCTGTCTGTCTCCCTCCTCTCCCCTTTGGCTGTCTTTCACCCTCCATTACTGTTTCATGTATAGGAGGCTACTTTGCATGACCAATAATTTAAATAGTCAGAACTATTTTTCTTTGCTAAATTATTGTGAGTCTGTTGCTATGACCATCCCATGTGACCCAGCAGGGGTTCAGGGTGCCTTTTACCTCATTCCACCCCATTGCGGTCTGGGCTCCACCCCCCCGACCCCCGGCCCCCGCAGTTGAGTTGCAGCCTCTCACCAAGTGGCAGGATGCCCCAATTTCTCCTCTAAGACTGGCTCTGGCACTGGCCAGTCCTGGAGACAGCCTCATGTAGCAGTCCTGCTCTCTTGCCCTTCTCTTCCCTAGACTCCTTTGCAAGATTTGAAGGGTCTAAAATTCATCCTGCCACCCTCCAGCGGTCATGGAGCCTTCCCATCATGGGAAGTGATCTCATTCCTTCTGGCTCCATAGCAACATTTCTTCACCTCCCTGTCTCCTTTGGTTCTGAACACTTGGGGCCACCTGTTTGCTGCTGCTGCTGCTAAGTCACTTCAGTCGTGTCTAACTCTGTGTGACCCCATAGACGGCAGCCCACCAGGCTCTGCTGTCCCTGGGATTCTCCAGGCAAGAACACTGGAGTGGGTTGCCATTTCCTTCTTCAATGCATGAAAGTGAAAAGTGAAAGTGAAGTTGCTCAGTCGTGTCCAACTCTTCATGACCCCATGGACTGCAGCCTACCAGGCTCCTCTGTCCATGGGATTTTCCAGGCAAGAGTGCTGGAGTGAGTTGCCATTGCCTTCTCCAGGGCCACCTGTTTAGCCATTGCTAATACTTAACAGTTGTTTTCAATATAGGGCTTCCCAGGTGGTTCAGTGGTAAAAAGAATCTGCCTGCCGAAGCAGGATATGCTGGATCAATCCCTGGGTGGGGAAGATCCCCGGAGGAGGAAATGGCAGCCCACTCCAGTATTCTTGCCTGGAGAATCCCATGGACAGAGGAGCCTGGCGGGCTATAATCCATAGTGTCACAAAAAGTCAGACACGACGAACGACTGAGCACAGCACATTTTTAGTATTGGGGAGGGCTGAGTTTCATCTGTTCTTTATCCTTTCTTGTAACTGGCTGTGCCATTTTATAACGCATTTTGAGCATGTCTACAGCTCCATGGCAGGCACTTTGCACAATGCTCTAGGAGACACCCAGTCCTGTCCTCATGGATCTCAGAGTCTGGTTAGGGGATGGATGAGACCGCAGCCAAGTAGGACAAGTGGTGAGCACTGGGCAGGACAGGGCAGAGCAGAGGGGCCTTTCACACAGACGCTAGGGGACGCCCAGAGAATGAGTAGACAGACAGACTTGCAGGAGAGTCAGGAGTGGGGAGGAGCAGTAATCCGTGCCTCCCGGACACGAAGGGGAGCCCCCACTGTGAAGAAACAGCCGGAAGAGAGCAGGGAGGAGGCGGCTCAGGGAGGCTGGGGAGCTGGGCGGCGTCCAGTTGTGGGGTCCCCTCCACGTCTCCCCAGGTGGACTTGCTTCTCATCGTGGGTGACTCCGGGTGCATTTGATTCCTCTGTGAGGACTTTCTCAGCGATGTCATGCTCCGAAAAATCAAGCTGCTTTTCTTTCCTTCCCTTCTTTCCTAAACAATTCTGCCTTTAGGCCATGACTGGGACAAGAGCAAGATGGGCATCCATGCTGGGGAAGAGAGTTGGGGGGCCATAGGATGGGGAGCTGAGGGCAAGAGAGGGGCAGATGGGACTCTCCCTCAAAGGAAGAAGGTATGGCTACGGGGTCTGCTAAACTTCACTCCATTAGCTGAAGCCTCGTCATGGCTACACCTCAACATGCCCCCACAGCAGCAGTGGGCCTTGCGTGTTTGAAGGACACCCAACAAGCAGCTCAGTTTGTTGGAGGACATGTAGTGAGGACCAGGCAAGGATGAGCAGAGAGGCCTTTCACACAGACTTTGGGGGTGTCCTCACCGTTAGGGGGTTAGAATAGGAAACAGGAGTCCAGAATGGTGGTGGCTAAAAGACAAGGAAGGGAAAAGCCCATGAAAATAGAACAAAGGAAGGTCTGAGGACCAGAGTGAGGACCTCAGGTAGAACAAACAACTCTCCTGGCTAGCCCAATTTACACAGGGCAGGCCCAGGGGAGGAAAAAACACATAAAAAGAGGGGCCAAAGGGCCGGGGGTCTGTGTCTCTCTCTCCTCTTCACGTCTTTTGGGTTGTCATGCCCTCAAGTCTCAAGGAGGTATTTTCCAAATAAAACTGAGCTGTAACACGGAGCTGTAACACTGGTCCATCTGAGAGCTGTAAAGCTGGTCCATCACTTCAAATTTTTGTTGTGATGAGACAGAACCGAGGAAATTACACACTCCCCTGCCACTCACCATCAGAGTTTGTGATGCATTTTGTAGGGAGGCGTGAGTGGGGAGAAATGTGCACCCCCAGAAGGGGACAGCAAGCCAACCTGAGCCCTCCATCCCATGATGGCGGCTCTGGCAGGAGCTGATGACCTTTCCCACGTGGCCCTGACCTTAAGGGACGACACTCAGCACAGGTCAGGGATGGAGGTGTCCTTCCTTCTCCCAGAATCACGACGGAGCATAGCCAGAGGGCACAGCGCACGAGCCGTGGGCACCCCTGGAAACCATGTGTGGAAAGGGCCAGGAATTCAGAAGTCACTCAGAGAGATGCCTGCTCACAGCGCCCCGACTCCTCAGCTGCTGATGCAAAAGCACAGCAATTTGGGAGGTTAAAAATAATCAGTTTGGGAATGGGAATATTTCTGAATTAGCATAAATTATACCATTTTAAAGTGCTTGTTAACAGTTAATTTAGCATCTTGAACACTTGCACTGGAGAGGAGGCACTTAATATCGAGTGAGGAGCTACCTGGAAAAGGCAGGGTTATTTTTAAGCTCCTATATATTTTTGATTTCTCTGCAGGGAACACAGACGATGTCCGTGGGTTTTTAATGCCTTGCTGAAGTTTTCCCCTGAAAAGTAAACTTTGGAAGGCAAAGCTATCATCATAGAGAGGGAACATCAGACTCATCTCTCAGTGTTTCAGAAATACTAGTGATGTGAGGGTTCTTCATATTAGTTCAGCCTTCGAGTAAAGAGACGCTGCTTTCTTTGGTTTGAGAGACTCCGAAGGAGGCTCAATCACTGCTCTGGAGACAGAGTGGGTAGAGATGGGGCAGCTTCTCCTCCCTTGATCACCCCTTTGGGAAAGCAATGCCTCCCTGAGGGAGGACCACTGGGAATTAAATGCGAAGACGGAAGGATGGAATTGCCCCGAGAAAAAGAAATGCAAAAAGGCAAAATGGCTGTCTGAGGAGGCCTTACAAATAGCTGAGAAAAGAAGAGAAACTAAAGGCAAAAGAGAAAAGGAAAGATACACCCATTTGGATGTAGAGTTCCAAAGAATAGCAAAGGGAGATAAGAATGCCTTCCTCAGCAATCAATGCAAAGAAACAGAGGAAAACAATAGAATGGGAAAGTCTAGAGATCTCTTCAAGAAAATTAGAGATACCAAGGGAACATTTCATGCAAAGATGGGCTCAATAAAGGAAGAAATGGTATGGACCTAACAGAAGCTGAGGATATTAAGAAGAGGTGGAAAGAATACACAGAAGAGCTATACAAAAAAGATCTTCACGACCCAGATAACCACAGTGGTGTGATCACTCACTTAGAGTCAGACATCCAGGAATGTGAAGTCAAGTGGCCCTTAGGAAGCATCACTACAAACAAAGTTAGTGGAGGTGATGGAATTCCAGCTGAGCTATTTCAAATCCTAAAAGATGATGCTGTGAAAGTGCTGCACTCAATATGCCAGCAAATTTGGAAAATTCAGCAGTGGCTATAGGACTGGAAAAGGTCAGTTTTCATTCCAATCCCAAAGAAAGGCAATGCCAAAGAATATTCAAACTACTGCACAATTGTACACACTAGCAAAGTAATGCTCAAATTCTTCAAGCCAGGTTTCAACAGTACATGAACCATGACCATCCAGATGTTCAAGCTGGTTTTAGAAAAGGCAGAGGAACCAGAGATCAAATTGCCAACATTCATTGGATCATTGAAAATGCAAGAGAGTTCCAGAAAAACATCTGCTTTATTGACTATGCCAAAGCCTTTGACTGTGTGGATCACAATAAACTGTGGAAAATTCTTCAAGACATGGGAATATGAGACCATCTGACCTGCCTCCTGAGAAATCTGTATGCAGGTCAAGAAGCAACAGTTAGAACTGGACATGGAACAACAGACTGGTTCCAAACTGGGAAAGAAGTACATCAAGGCTTTACGTTGTCATCATGTTTATTTGACTTATATGCAGAGTACATCCTGTGAAATGCCAAGCTGGATGAAGCACAAGCTGGAATCAAGATTGCTGGGAGAAATATCAATAAACTCAGATATGCAGATGACACCACCCTTATGGCAGAAAGTGAAGAGGAGCTAAAGAGCTTCTTGATGAAAGTAAAAGAGGAGAGCAAAAAAGCTGGCTTAAAACTCAACATTCAGAAAACTAAGATCATGGCATCTGATCCCATCACTTCATGGCAAAGAGATGGGGAAACAATGGAAACAGTGAGAGACTTTATTTTGGGGGGCTCTAAAAATCACTGTAGATAATGACTGTACCCATGAAATTAAAAGACACTTGCTCCTTGGAAAAAAAGCTATGACCAACCTAGACAGCATATTAAAAAGCAGAGCAGAGACATTACTGTCCTGACAAAAGTCCATTTATTCAAAGCTATGGTTTTTCCAGTAGTCATGTATGGATGTGAGAGTTGGACTATAAAGAAAGCTGAGCTCCGAAAAATTGATGCTTTTGAACTGTGGTGTTGGAGAAAACTCTTGAGAGTCCCTTGGACTGCAAGGAGATCCAACCAGTCCATCCTAAAGGAAATCAACCCTGAATATTCATTGGAAGAACTAATGCTGAAGCTGAAACACCAATATTTTGGCCACCTGATGCAAAGTTCTGACTCACTGGAAAAGACCCTGATACTGTGAAAGATTGAAGGCAGGAGGAGAAGGGGACAACAGAGGATAAGATGTTGGATGACATCACCGACTAGATGGACATGAGTGTGAGCAAGCCCCAGGAGAGGGTGAAGGACAGGGAGGCCTGGGATGCTGCAGTCCATGGGGTCGCAGAGTCGGACACGACTGAGCAACTGAACTGAATGGAACAGGGACCTTAGTCCCTCTTGCTGAGTGAAAAGAAAGTTTACATGAAATAAATTACAGAGAACGTTCAATGATATGAGAGTCATTCCAGGCCCAGCTCCCAGAACTTCAGGGTGGGTGATGTGCCAGCAGAGAGGAAATGGGAGGCCCACTTCCTCTGCAAGGCAAACTTGAACTTTCAAACCCTGCTGTACTGGAGAGCACGCATTCCCCACGGTCATCCTTCTGACTGCTTTGCCACCAGTAGTAAAGAATGTGGGGTCCACAATTGTAAAAGACACTTGCTTTAGAAAAGTGGAAAACAGACTCAGAGCTTTGTCCCGGAGAGACCCTTAGAGCTCACATGGCTCAAAATCCTCAGTTATGAGATTCTCCCCTCATCAGGGTGTGTAATGTGAATCTGACAGGCACAAGGTACTGGGCCAGCCTCCCACAGCTGGTTTTCTAGATGGTGACATCTTTAAATATTTATGTATTTATTTGGCTCCACTGAATCTTAGTTGCAGCATGTGGGATCTTGTTCCCTGAGCTGGGATCAAACCTGGATCCCTTCATTAGAAGCGTGAAGTCTTAGCCACTGGACTACCAAGGAAGCCCCAATGGTGACAATTTTAGAACTCACTTCAGATTAGAAATGGGCGGTTTAGAAGGCAAGTCTCATTTCCCTTAAGGCTCCAAGCCTCCCCAACTGGTGCTAAGCATCACTCAGTACTAAAACCCAGCAACAGATTGGGCTGCTTTACTGGGCCACTTTATTTTTCTCTGCAAGTGTGACAAAGGAGCCCACGGGGTTACAGTTAGTTTTCTGACAGTGATGCTATTATGAGGCAGAGCTGCAGTTCCTGAAGATGGCTGTTCATGCTACAGCCCCTTACCAAATCATGTGTGTATTAATTACTCAAAGGTATTATCCTGCCAATAATTTGGTAGTGACCATCTCACATTACCTCTTACAGATATCTATGATGAAAGAATAAGAAGATGGTTAAGGGCAGGGGTGGCCAGGTCTTCCCCCAGCTGGGCCAGTGCACACCTTCACTGGCAGAAGGGACCAAGTCATCTTCACACTGTAGCCAAGACCTTGGGTGACTCCATCTTTGAGAAAAGTTGATTCAAAGAAGCATGAGAATTGAAATCACTGTCTTGCAGAAATCCACGCGTCTAACAGAAGAGGACGAGCAGCGGGCATGTTTTTTGAAAGTCCTGCAAAGCAACTTAAAAATACCCTTTCCCCCTCATCCCTGTCACCCTTCAGCCTCCACCCACAGGCACCTGAGTCCCTACACTCTCTTCCCCTTTCCCTGTTCCCTCTAGAACCTCTGGGAGAGCTCACACGTTCCTACCCCAAATGTTGGTGTGTCTACACAATTCCATGGGTCATTCTCCCCTCTGTTGGAAGTCTCTCCTCCTTCCAGTTCTGCGCTCTTTGTTCCCAGGGTCCTGTCAGCCTCCCTGAAGACCTCAGAAGCCATCTGGCAACTGGAGACTCTTCCTGGGTGGGCAAGGAGGAGCCCGGAAGGGCTGTGCGCCCCCCACGGGTTCCTGCTCTGTGATTACGGCACACGTGAGTCAAAGAAGGGCGATGACTCTGAGAAAGGACATGGACATCTTCCTGCCTCCCTTGTGCCAGCTGCCACCCCTTCTGCTCCTGGGCATCCCTCCTCCTCAGTGGGCAGCCCCCACCAGACCCTCTGCACACGTACAGCTCCTGCTGCAGGCGGAGAGCTGCTGGCTGCCCGGTGTCCACTTTGTTCCTGGTATTGTGTCTTCAGACACCATTTGCTCTTTCTACTGGGGAAGGGGCAGGCTGCATGCAGAGAGAAGCCGTCCATTTTCTCGGGAACTGGAGCTTGGGTCAACTGTAACTGCTCACCATGTTAGTGAATCCACCTTGTCCTCGCTCTGACCTGTGTAAGACCAGCAGACACAGTCACCTTACCCCTTTGTGGCCAATGCTGTGCCTTATTCTCGTCACCAGCCCTTCGGTCTCCCTGGCCTGACGGTGTGTGTGGAGGTGGGGGCATGTGGACTTGGATCCGCGCTGGTCTAGGGCAGCCCTGGGGGGTCTGTTGCCCTGTACCTCTGCCTAATTTGCACCCACTGAAAAATCGGCCATTCATTTCACAGACTCATAGAAAGAGCCAAAAAAAAAAAAAAAAGCAAATCAGCAAGTTTCAGTCAAGGCTCGTGAGATGCCCAGGCTTCCCTCTCTCTATCAGTTAAGTTCAGCCACTCAGTCAACTCTTTGCGACTCCATGAATCGCAGCACGCCAGGCCTCCCTGTCCATCACCAACTCCCAGAGTTTACTCAAACTCATGTCCATCGAGTCGGTGATGCCATCCAGCCATCTCATCGTCTGTCGTCCCCTTCTCCCCTTGTCCCCAATCCCTCCCAGCATCAGGGTCTTTTCGAATGAGTCAACTCTTTGCATGAGGTGGCCAAAGTATCAGACTTTCAGCTTTAGCATCAGTCCTTCCAAAGAACAGCCAGGACTGATCTCCTTTAGAATGGACTTGTTGGATCTCCTTGCAGTCCAAGGGACTCTCAAGAGTCTTCTACAACACCACAATTCAAAAGCATCAATTCTTCAGCACTCAGCTTTCTTCACAGTCCAACTCTCACATCCATACATGATCACTGGAAAAACCATAGCCTTGACTAAACGGACCTTTGTTGGCAAAGTAAGGTCTCTGCTTCTTAATATGCTATCTAGGTTGGTCATAACCTTCCTTCCAAGAAGTAAGCGTCTTTTAATTTCATGGCTGCAGTCACCATCTGCAGTGATTTTGGAGCCCCCCAAAATAGTCTGACACTGTTTCCACTGTTTCCCCATCTATTTCCCATGAAGTGATGGGACCAGATGCCATGATCTTCATTTTCTGAATGTTGAGCTTTAAGCCAACTTTTTCACTCTCCTCTTTCACTTTCATCAAGAGGCTTTTTAGTTCCTCTTCACTTTCTGCCATAGGTGTGGTGCCATCTGCATATCTGAGGTTATTGATATTTCTCCTGGCAATCTTGATTCCAGTTTGTGTTTCTTCCAGCCCAGCATTTCTCATGATGTACTCTGCATATAAGTTAAATAAGCAGGGTGACAATATATAGCCTTGAAGGACTCCTTTTCCTATTTGAACCAGTCTGTTGTTCCATGTCCAGTTCTAACTGTTCCTTCTTGACCTGCATACAGGTTTCTCAAGAGGCAGGTCAGGTGGTCTGGTATTCCCATCTCTTTCAGAATTTTCCACAGTTTATTGTGATCCACACAATCAAAGGCTTTGGCATAGTCAATAAAGCAGAAATAGATATTTTTCTGAAACTCTCTGGCTTTTTCCATGAGCCAGCGGATGTTGGCAATTTGATCTCTGGTTCCTCTGCCTTTTCTAAAACCAGCTTGAACATCTGGAAATTCACGGTTCACATATTGCTGAAGTCTGGCTTGGAGAATTTTGAGCATTACTTTACTAGCATGTGAGATGAGTGCAATTGTACGGTACTTTGAGCTTTCTTTGGGATTGGAATGAAAACTGACTTTTTCCAGTCCTGTGGCCACTGCTGAGTTTTCCAAATTTGCTGGCATATTGACTGCAGCACTTTCACAGCAACATCTTTTAGGATTTGAAATAGCTCAACTGCAATTCCATCACCTCCACTAGCTTTGTTCATAGTGATGCTTTCTAAGGCCCACTTGACTTCATATTCCAGGATGTCTGGCTCTAGGTGAGCGATCACACCATCGTGATTATCTGGGTCATGAAGCTCTTTTTTGTACAGTTCTTCCGTGTATTCTTGCCACCTCTTCTTAATATCTTCTGCTTCTGTTAGGTCCATAACATTTCCATCCTTTATCGAGCCCATCTTTGCATGAAATGTTCCCTTGGTATCTCTAATTTTCTTGAAGAGATCTCTAGTCTTTCCCACTCTGTTATATGCCTCTATTTCTTTGCATTGACGGCTGAAGAAGACTTTCTTATCTCTTCTTGCTGTTCTTTGGAACTCTGCACTCAGATGCTTATCTCTTTCCTTTTCTCCTTTGCTTTTTGCTTCTCTTCTTTTCACAGCTATTTGTAAGGCCTCCCTAGACAGCCATTTTGCTTTTTTGCATTTCTTTTCCATTTCTTTTCCTGCCTCTATGGCAAGGCTAAATCTCACCCTTTGCATATCTTGCTAGAGATTTCTCTGACAGAATGGGAAATGCCATCTTTAGTCTGGGGATACGGATCATAGAACAATCTTAAACTTTGGTCTCTTTTCAAAGAGCCAGCCTTAGTTCTGGTGATTTTTCCCAGTGGGTTTTTGACTCTCTCGTTGCTTCTTCGTTCACCTTCAGTCCTCTGCCTCTTCTTGCTGTGTGTTTAGCTTGTTCTCCTCTCAGGTGTTAGCTACTTATGGCTGCAAGTGTGCCCCGTGGTCTCCTCTCTGGTCTGGCTGAGAAGATGAAGGGATGTAACGTGCAGTCACTGCCGGACACAACGGAGGCAGCGTGTGTCCTTGGACTTTGGAGATCTACGTCTAGGGAAGTGGGTGCTATGATTGACTCCATTTGCAGTGGAGGCAGCATGTCTGTCAAGACTCTTTGCCAAAGTCCCCAGGCTCATTGGAGAGAAGCTGGGATTCCAGCCTGGATTGAATTCCTCAGTTAGGCTATCCGGGCATAGACCACATTCCCACGACTCAATGTCTTGGTTGGGGGTGGCGTGTCTGTGAGCCGTTGCTGACGGCTTCCCCTATCGACGGGCATGGACAGGAGGCTGATGGAAGCTCCGCTGCTCCTCGCGGCGGTGCCCACCACTGCCGAGCGGCGATGGTGCTTCTCACCCATCGTTAAGTCGCTTCCCTGGGAGCGCTGCTTGTTCTTCAGGTCACAGTTGCACTAAGGAAACAATTTTCCCCTTAGAACTGCCCTGCCTCTACGGCTCTCCTTTCTGCCAGACAAGGAGCGTGAAGCAACGGGGCAGAGCATGAAGCAATGGGGCAGCAAGACTGAAACTGACTCATCATCACGCAGCCGTGGGTGGATGTTCTTTCTTGGGGAAGAAGACGTGTGGATACAAAGAACACTCATTGCAGGACTCAGTGGGGCCAGGCTGTGCAGGTCTTCTGCTGTCTGGGGTGGCATGAGGCTCTTACAGGACCACCGTCACCCTGAGCTTGACCCGGGCTGGTAAATGAAGGGATTCTCTTGGGGCTGTTGGAGTCCAGCCCCACGTACCCTGAAAGCACTGACTCTCACATCAGTGAGTTTCCCAGCTGCTTTGATAACTCCAGCCCCACCTCATTGGTATTTGCACATGAATGAGAGTGGGGACACTGGAGGGGAGCGGTTCTCTCAATTAATCACAGTTTTCACTTAGGATGTGGCCAAGTCTTTCCCATCAAATAAAGGTCCCCATTTCCACGCCAACAGGCCAGGTAGTGTTTCGCTCAGCACACGTGTTCCCCGTGATGCCTCAGAGGAGCAGAGGGGGAAGCAGGCAGAGGGACGGATGGAGTGGGAGTTTGGGATTAGCAGATACAACCAATTATGTATAGAAAGGATGAACAACCAGATCCTACTGTAGAGCCCATGGTATTATATTCAACATCCTCTGATAAACCATAATGGAAAAAAACATACGAAAAAGAATGTATATATATAACTGAATCTCTGCTGCACAAAAGAAATTAGCACAGCATTGTAAATCAACTATACTTCAACAAAATATATTTTTTAAAAGGGCACAAGACATGTGGCAAAATGAATTAATGTTTCTGAGCTCCAGAGGGACCCCTTTGCCCCAGCTCCTCCCAGGACACCTCTGCCCTGTGGAGCAGCCAGTGGAGGCTTGCACAGAGTAGGCAAGTGGTTCTAGAATGCTTGGCCACCTTCTCTCCTCCCTCTGTGTAAGTGAAAGCGATGGGGCCAGGCAGCTGCTTTGAGCAGCAGCTGAAGACTCAGCGGAGCCCTGCTTAGCTCCTGGGAGATGCTGCAGAGGCCCGTCTCCTGAGACCTCGGGTGTCTGAGCGTGTGTGTGTGTGTGCACGTGTGTTAATGTGCAAGCACACGCGAGAGGCTGCAGAAGCTGCTGCTAATAGCTGTTGAAACCGAAAGGTCATTTGTGGAGCACCTGTTTTTGTCTTTCTCAAAGCACCAGACACCCTCTCTGTGTTATTAGGCAGGATCATACCCACTTGACAGGGGAGCAAGCTGAGCAGACACCCAGCACTTCAGCCCGGATCTACCTGGCTTCGAGTAGGACCCTGCATGCCACCCTGCTCCCAGCTGTCTGCAGGAGGTGAGAAGGATGTGCTAATCCACCTGGGGCCCAGTGAGGGTTTCGGCCTCCTTCCCCCTCCTCCCAAGCACTGCCCTCCACATACAGGGTCACGGGAGGAGGCCTTCTATCAGCAGCAGCTCCAAGTGTGAAAAAGGCACAGTGTCCTCACAGCGTATGACACAGCCCAGGAACTGCCCTGACAAGTCGCCCATCCCCTCAGAGTGTGGTCTGCAACCGGCTTATAGATCCTCGGTGCTGAAGTGGGCAGGTGAGTCCTGCTCCATTATCTCCTCCGTATGCAGCTTTCACTTCCCCGTGCAAACCACCTGTCTCAGGTTCCACACTTTGGAAAAACCTGGGCTACAGCAGAGGCTGTGGGATAGTGTGAATCACAGCCTCCTCCCTCCCCTGGAAGAAGGTCCCAGGGGAGAAGCCGCTGCCCCCACAGGAGGGATTAAGTATTGGAAACCCAGGCCAGCCACATCAATGCAGTGACCAGGACAGGACAGCAAGCCAGAGGAAACACCTTGGACACCCTCCACCTGTGTGCTGGACCGGCTCGGGGAAAGGCCTTGGGGTTTTACTAAGGGCAGAGACAGCCTGCCTTCAGAAACCAGAGCTGCACAGGACAAACTGCAGTGCACACAATCTACCAGCAGAGGGCGCTGGAGGTCACCAGTGGACGGGAAGACTGAGGACTCAGGGGCTCCCTCACGTCCCTCTGCTGTCTGCTTCTCTCAGTTCTGCTCAGTCGTGTCCGACTCTTTGCGACCCCATGGACTGCAGCACGCCAGGCCTCCACGTCCATCACCAACTCCTGGAGCTTACTCAAACTCATGTCCATCCAACCATCTCATCCTTTGTCGTCCCCTTCTCCTCCTGCCTTCAATTTTTCCCAGCATCAGGGTCTTTTCCAATGAGTCAGTTCTTCGCAGGAGGTGGCCAAAGTATTGGAGTTTCAGCTTCAGCATCAGTCCTTCCAATGAACATTCAGGACTGATCTCCTTTAGGATGGACTGGTTGGATCTCCTTGCAGTCCAAGGGACTCTCAAGAGTCTTCTCCAACACCACAGTTCAAAGGCATCAATTCTTTGGCGCTCAGCTCTCTTTATAGTCCCCCTCTCACATCCCTAATTCACACCTGGACTCACGCTGTCCCTTCTTACCTGGCATGCCTTCCTTTCTTGTATCCTTAGGGCCTCGCCCATCATTTCCTTCCAAACCTACTTCAAACTGAGCCTGGCCCCAGGTCCAAGCTGCCACCAGCTGTATAGCTCACCCAACTCCACTCCCAAAGAAAGTGGACTTGGCTTTCAATAACCTTAACATTTTCGGCCTCCCATTAGCCCCTCATTCCAGGCTCTTTCAGCACTAAACACACAACTAATAATTGCTGCATGAGTTAAACCATCACACTAAGTTATGAGAAACTTTTGAGAATGAAAAAAGAAGTCAGCAGAAACCAATGTCAGGAGCAATAATGACAAGAAAAAAAAATCTTTAATATATGACTCTCTCCTGAGCATTTCGACTTTGAAAACATCCAAGTGCCTATCTTGCTGAACTCCTTTGTATGATAAAACATTAAGCTCCTCAGTAATGAATTCCAGAATCCAAGACAGGTCTGTATGGAGCCCTGCATGGCCGTGATAGCCAATGTGAGCCTTACCGAGGCCTATTGATTGCACGGAGTCTTCCGTTTCAGATTTTGCACAGATCCATGGTCAGCTCCAAGAGTCCAGGAAAACACTCCGGACTTCCTGGTCCAGAGCCTTTCACCTTTATGAACCAAGTCAAGGTTCAGCCTCTAGTTCCTTCTCTCTGTCCACCCTAGAACTTGCTTGCTGGAGAGAGTCTTATTTCAAAACGACAGCTGGACTCCCAGAGCAGGCTGAATACAGTGGTGCCTCCCTGGTTCTCATGATGCCAGCTGTCTGGTCAGTGCCAGCCAGGTCCATTCACTCCACCACTGTTGAGCTTCTGAGTCCTGAGCCCCGCTTTCCCTTTGAAGGTCTTCGGCAGGCACCCCTGCAGGCCCAGTCTTGTCCGGTCACATGGCGAGCTTTTAGGAAATGTGGCCCCTGAGTCAGGAAGCTCCTCAGAAGGTGGTCTGGGATCATGTGGAGGAAAGCCATCCCTGGGGGCTCAGCAGAGAGGAAGAGCTCACTTCACAACCGGGATGTGTAGACGCTGATTCCCCAGCTAGGCCACACGACAGGCAGAGAAGTTTCCCAGCATCCTGTGCTCTCTGCTCTCTGCTCTCAACCCAGCCCCTTCCGTCACAGCCCCTGAGACTTGCCTGATTGATAAGCATGCTGTCCACCCATCATGAAAGCAACGCTCCCAGGAAGTCTGCCAGCTGTGTCCTCAACAGTATTATAGACCTCATCTCCAGAGGAGCTGAACACGATACTAAGGATAGTATTCATCAGTGAGAAAAGGGTTTCATTACTCCTGGGTGCATATCACCCTGTTATGAGAGGAGAGAGTACAAAAGACTGCCTGGTTTTAGCCTCCAGGGCCACGGTCCACCCATCAGGGTGGGCTGGGAGGTGGTCTAGCTTCCCAGCCCCTCAGCATCTGGACCTCTGCCCATACTGGGTGCTTGGCCAGAATGATGGATGAGATGGCAGAATGGATGACTGGCTTGAACAACATCCCTCCCCCTGAAAAGTGGAATATGTCAGAGAGAAGGAATTCTTCCCTGGGAAATAGAAATAACAAGCAGGGCAGAAATGCAGGCTTGACTTACAGGACCACATGGAAGACCACTTTGGCAGAGCTTCCTGCTGCCT
Organism: Oryx dammah; assembly: GCF_014754425.2. NCBI lineage: Eukaryota > Metazoa > Chordata > Mammalia > Artiodactyla > Bovidae > Oryx > Oryx dammah. The sequence goes on from NW_024070198.1 coordinate 45,541,323, forward strand.
CTCTGTCCTGTGAATTAATTCAGCCTGGACTCAGAACTCCACAGGGCAAACAACCCAGGCAACTCCCTGCTTCAGGGACCCCATCCTGGGCCTGTGTGCCACTGGATACCCAACCGGTGCCAGGTCCCATGTCTCACGCACCCCTGACATGCCAAGGAGAAGTCATCAAATCGTAGCAATTGTGACTGAAGGATTCACGCATGCAAGGTAAATCATTCAGCCATGTCCGACTCTTTGCGACCCTATGGACTATAGCCTTCCAGGCTCCGCTGTCCACGGGATTTCCCGGGTAGGAACACTGGAGTGGGTTGCCATTTCCTCCTCCGGAGCATCTTCCCGACCCAGGGATCAAACCCACATCTCTTGCGTCTCCTGCATTAACAGGCGGATTCTTTACCATGAGCACCATCTGGAAAGACCCTGGTTGAAGGGTGCTGCTGCTGTTGCTGCTAAGTCACTTCAGTCCGACTCTGTGAGACCCCATAGATGGCAGCCCACCAGGCTCCCCCCTCCCTGGGATTCTCCAGGCAAGAACACTAGAGTGGGTTGCCATTTCCTTCTCCAATGCATGAAAGTGAAAAGTGAAAGTGAAGTCACTCAGTCCTTTCTGACTCTTAGCGACCCCATGGACTGAAAATCAAAAGAATATCCTTTTGATTTTCCAGGCAAGAGTACTGGAGGGGGGTGCCATTACCTTCTCCGGGTTGAAGCGTAGTGAGTCCTTATTGAACAACTAACTGGCTCTAGAGAGGAGCAGCTTTTGGCCACAAATGTGTTTTTGGAAATCCACATAGAAAGCAACTCCAGGTGAATCGAAGCAAATCTTGTCATAAGAATCAATAGTAACTGAAGCATTCAGGGCATCCCTCAGACTCACACGTGGCTGCATATATTTCCCTACTTTGCTTCCATACCATGATCCATCCATGGCAAAATAATCCAAAAAGAAGGATGAAGACTAATTTCTATCAAGTAAGACATGAAGATGCACATCCACAAAGTCACTCATTTGTATAAGTTTGTGGGGCTGGGCCAGTAGGGCTGAGGGGAGACTATGGCAGAGATGGAGAGAGAGGGGCAGGGATGGAGAGAGAGGGGCAGAGATGGA